>NW_008340872.1:7690202-7746944 GCF_000622305.1 Nannospalax galili | reverse complement strand
CATTGTCTCACCCCTCCATCATGGTTTTCCCACTTGAGGTGCCCCCATTTCCCCCCTTTCTCCCTTACTAATACCCTTCTCCTATGGTCCTACCTCTCTTGAGCTCCTTCTTTCCCTTTATCTCCTAGGTTCCTTGTATACCCTTCCCTCCCTGCTCCCTTAAACTAACCCAATTTTTATCCATATCTTCCTTATAAAGGCCTGTTTCCTACTGTTCTTCACTTTCAGGTTCTTTCTTTTCCTTTACCTCCCTGCAGACTCATTTTAATACTACCAACACTTACATGTTTGCACATGCGTCTCTGATCTCTATGTATCTGATTATTACTGGTCACAGTCAGTTACACTCAGATCCTTGGCACCTGAGTATGGATATGAATTCATCATGTAGATTTCAATGGTAATGTTTATCACCTCTACTAATTAACATGAAGTAAATTTTTATGCTTCCTCTTCAAATATAACTCATTTTTTTAATTTGTTGATTTTTTGGGGGGTGTATATCATACAGAACATCCCAAACAATCTTATTCATCTATATACCCACTTCCCAAATGGCACCCCCCATAGCCTTCCCCCTCCCATACTGGAGCCCATATGCTCTGTCATCCATGTTACTGTGCACTGTGTTGTCGGCACCCCCACCATTCCCTAGTGTTTGTCCCTCTGCTGAATCTAGTCAACCTATCTAGAGAGCCTTGTTTTAGGAAGATCAGCTGTTCCCTGTCTGGCGTTGTTTCTTGTTATGTAGCCTTTAGCTATGCATATAGACTCTTTAAAATTTATATTGACCCCTTTAATCTTTGGTTATACTTTCCTTTTGGGTGTTTAAGACACTTATGGTCATTTGAGGATCTGTTACTCAGGGGTTACATGAGCTTGAGAGGAGCCCCTGGCTCCTTTCTTTTACCAGTTCTGCCTATGTGAAGATAAGTCAAAGGTCCTGCTTGGCCATGGCTGTCTTCACTTGGAAGCATGGAGGAAATGATTCCTCTGTGTTGACCCTCCTCTTTGTAGACTGGACACTGGTTCCAGTCCATTTGGTGGGGTCTCCATGGCCTCCTTGATCAAGAGGACAGGTGACTCCCCACAGTTACAGGACATTTTGAGAGATGTTCATAGTCCCCTGGATGTTCCAGGAATGCTTTTATTTCTTTCTTGATTTCTTCTTTGACTCATTTATCATTCAGGAGTGTGTTGTTTCATCTCCATGAGTTTTTCATAGTTACTAGAGCTTCTTTTGCTGTTGATTTTAAGCTTTATTGTGTTGTGATCTGATAGAATGCATGGAATATTTCAACTTTTTGTATTTGTTGAGGTTTGTTTTGTGGCCCAGTATGTTGTCTGTTTTAGAGAAACTTTCATGGGGTGGCGAGTAGAATGTATATTCTTTACTGGTTGGATGGAATATTCTGTAGATAGCTATTAGATCCATTTGATGTATGAGAGTAAATATTTTTCTATGTTTAATGGCCATTTACATTATTTTTCTTTTGCACTGTCCATTCATAGTCTTTAAATATATTTTTGTTTTTCTTAGTAAAATTTTTTTTGTATGCTCTTTATATATTAGTGAGTATGGCTCTTTGGTTATCATAAGAAGTATACACATTTTTCTTCCCGATTTTCCTTATGCTGATTTTGAACACAAGGCTTATTAATCTTATGTGACTTAATGTACCAATCCTTTTCTTTCTGCAACTCCTATGACTAAGTCTTAGGTACTGAGATCTCTTTCTTTATAAGTTGATAAAAGAATTCAGCCATGATATGATATGTTTACCTCTAAATCCTACATCCACCTAGATTTTTCCTTTGATAGTATGTGATGTATAAATCCAAAATTATCATTTTTTTCACATGGCAATTCCTACATTGTTGTGCCTACATTATATACTGAATTTTATATTTACTACCATGGATTTGAGTACTGTTATTTGACAAATTCCCATAAAACTTGAGATATATTTCTGGAATTTATCTTCCCTTAATATAATACATATACATATATGCATGTATATGTATTAGGCTAATATTATGTCCTTTAAATTATTGCAACTTTATAACATACAAGTTGTTTCGGAGGTTTTTCAGTTACTATTATTAGATAGTATTATTAGATAAGCATTATTAGATAATTTAGAATTAGTTTATCCAATTCTAGATCAAAATTTCTTTTTTAGGACTGTTATGGGGATTGCTTATGAACGAGTTTATGAAGTTGCTCTAGGAGACTTGGCACCTTTACTGTATTTTTTTTTGTAATCAGCAAGCTTGGTATATTTTTCATTTATTCAATTCTTTTGGGTTTTTCAGAAATTATATATAATTTTTTCTCATTGTTTTTGTATACTTATTAGATTTATTTCCAGATATTTTATTCTTTTTAGGATTATTGTTATTATGATCATAATTAGGCCTTTTCCATTATGCATCTGAAGCAGTGTTATTTATATGTAAGAAATATTATTTTCTGTAAATTTTATATACACCTGCATTACCATTCTGAATATATTGGATGCTGACCCTGAGATGAGTTTATGAACCAGTACTGATATCTCAGTGCACAGCCGTAGCCCTTGTCCCCAGTGAGATAATGGCTTAGTACAGAGCCAGAAGTAAACATGAAAACAAAAATCTAATGAATAATTACTTTTTGTAATAAAGGCTATGAAGAAAATAAAGCATGTTTAGTAATGAAGAGTAATTATTTATGTAATTACTTATTATGAATAATTAGTACCCAAATTATGGAGACCTTGAAAGTTTGAAATTTTCATATTTAGGTACAAGATCTAGAGCCTAGAAAATGCCCAGAAAACAAGCACTAAATATTTATTGAATTGAAAATAACTGAATATTTTGTGAGCTCAGGACGAACAGTGTTTCAAGCCCATTTGCCACAATGATCATGCATCCCATACTTTTCAATTAAATTTTGTTTCTATTGCTTTATTAGCACAATGCTGGCCTATGGGGTGTTTGGAAATGGCAGTTAAAATTTCATCCAAAGCAGCCCCACGTCCCAGCTGTGAGCAGAGTGTGCCTCTCATGCTCAGCAGACAGCAGCAGTGTAGAGACAGGAGAGCTGAACCAATGGCCCTTTGTATAATTTTGACTGAAGTCTCAAAGTCAGATTTTTTAGTTTACCTGGAGTTTATGTGTTCTTCTAGTCCAGGATGTTAAGATTTACCTCTTTAATAACAGCAGGAAAGCAAGAGGACCCTGTGATGGAGAAAATTCTCCTTATGTTATTGAATTTTCATTGTTTTTTTTTTCTATCTCCAAAGTTAACTAAAGAATAAAGAATTGAAGATTTATTCTGTTTTTATGTAGTTATAGTCTATGCATTTATGGAGAGAATTTAAATCTATTTACAGGAATATATAAAATGCAGTAAAATCATAAACCATGGAGGATGGGAAGAAACATGACCCTCAGCAGAGCTGGGGACAATGGCTGACTTCTCCCCAGCTTGAGGAGGTTCAAGCTTAGTTTCACATCTATCAGAAAACATATTAATATAATTTTCATTACAATTAAGATTTATAAAAATTCCCACCAATGGAAAACATATATTTCATGCTGTCTTTGTTGCAGAAATCATTTTAAGCTTTAATTTAATCTTTACAGAAAACTACTGGTATGGGTAGTAGTCATATTCAATTTTATAGAACTATTAGTAGTATTGAGATAGGAAGGCACATTATTCAAAGGGTTCTTTTAAAGATGACTTTGCACAATGTAATGTCATGAGGATCCTTTTCCTCAGAGTCTGTACAGGGGCACTTCGGTAGCTTTCATATGTCTCTCTTTCCTCTCACCCTTTGATCTGGTGGTCTCTTGCTGAGCTCAGGATGATCAGGTCAACACACCACAAAGAGCTCTGTTGTCATGGCATCCTTCAGGAATGGGTTTTGGAGAACACATCATTTGCATTTCCTTTAGGAAATTAAAAAAAAATGTTTTGTGTTTTAGTTAGGAAGTGGTGACTTGGAGATAATTTCAAACTTTGAATTTAGAAACTATGGGTAAGATGCTGATTCCAAGTAAGGAAGCTCTTGACATATAAACATAACTACTAACCTTCCTTTTCCTGTCATCCTAATGATAGTCCTAGGGTGAACTGAAGTGTGTCAGCTAGGTAATGCCATACGGTAGAAACAAGTAAGTCCCTGAATTGCCTTGACCTTGCACCTACCCCAAATGCTTTTTCATCTTTATTTAAAGGCTGACATTTCTGACAGCTGTCCTCCACCACATAGTCATGGCCTGGGAAAATGACTTCCAAGGTCAATAACAAGGAAAATAACAACCGTGGTGTTGGGATACCTACCCTTTACTTTCTCAAACAGGAATGAGCATATTGTTCCTGTTCATGTTCTGTGGGTGGGAGCCAGCCGCATAAATATTTACTGAACAATGACCATCTGTGCCACATAGAGAACACATTCTTTCTATTTCTATTGGAAATGTATCCCCCTCACCTTTTCTCTTTCCCTTTTATTCCTTTAGACCCTTTGTCTCCTTGAGCTGTATCCTCATAATACCAAATTACCCCTCTTCAAGCAACTCAGTCTTCACTAATGGGGGGGAGGCCCAGTAAGTGATGACACAGAGCAGAAGGAAGGGGGAGCCAAAGACAATGGGCACCCCCTTAACTGTCACTCCCCCCTTTTTACTGCTGGCTCTCCCTTTATCTCTCACACCCAAACAAACATGGCTGATGGTTACAAGTGAGAAGGAAACTAAAGGGTAGAAAAGCATCCATTTTGCTGCTCCTGGGCTCTCTGCACTTGGTCCTCTTTTGACTGCCTTCCTTTTCCCTGTATTGAGGAGACACCCTGGAAAGCTATGTCAGAAAGCTCTGTGAGCCCATTATGAGTAGATTATGAACTCCTAAGAATGCAGACTGGAGTAGCATCTGTCCTTAATGGTCTGCTGGTGAACACCAAAGTCTACAATGCAATGGATACAGAGGAGAGAGGAGAAAGAAAAGGGAGGTTGGACGCTGAGATGAGTGACTTGATGCTTGACTGAACAGAATGCTCAGGCCTTCCACGCACGTAAAGCGAGGAGGATCTTTGTATATACACAGGTAGGCTTTCTCAGGCCAGTGATGAGTTACCAGGTTGGGGATATCTGAAATCTCCCCAAAGGTCATTTGTTCAAGGCCTGGTTGCCAGCTTGTGGATGCTGTTTGGGGATGGTGCAACCCTTAGGAAGTGGAGCCTAATTGGAGGAAGTAGGTCATGGGGTGGGGGGCTTTGGAAGATCTCTTGTCCCCTGATCCTTCTTCCCTTCCCTGTTGCTTCCAGCTAGACGTGTTGAGTAGCTTTTCTCTATCCCTCCTGCTTGCTACAATGCTTTGCTTCACCCGGGTTCAGAAACAATGGGGTGGGTGAGCATTGAAAGTCTGAAACCGTGAGCCAAACCAATGTTTCATCCGTCAAGTTGTTTTTTCTTAGGTATTTTTGTCACAGACATAGGAAGCTAAGACAGAGACGTACACCACCAACAAAAAAGGCAGAGGGGAATGCAGAAGTTAGAACTCTAACCCGCTCTTCATCTCTCATCCCTCCTTCACCCCTTTCCTAAACTTTGACAGTTTCCCTCCTACCTTGCAACAAAAATGGGATCCTGTTCTTCAAACTTTGTCCTAACTTCTTCCCACAGCCCTTTGGTGCCAGCACATGGGGCAGAGGTATAGAATGCTCCTCCTTGGGGCTTGGGGCTGCAGGGCTATGTCTGTGTAGCTAGCACCCCAAATTGGGATTAGTTTAATAATCAGTCTCATGTTTTTATAGGAACATGATCGATACAGAGTGGGAGAATATTATGTGTCTATGTGCTTAGTACATGTTAGATGCTTTGTATGCAAACACAATTTTTCAGTGTAGTCTGGAGGCTTAATTGCCTTTTATAACATTATTTACACAGTAGGGATGATGCAAGACATGATTAAATCTCAGATCAGCTGTTGACCTAAATGATCACTGAGACTCTTTCCAACCCACAGCTTTTATGGTTATGTTGGAACATTTGCTCTAAATTTTAAGCAGATGACTCCAAAGTGAGCTTCTGGAACATATCTTTAAGCAAGGAATTGCCCCTGATGTGGCAGGCTCTGATTCCTTTCATCTTTCTTCATTCTTAAATTTTCACCTATAATGAATTCTATTGTTTCCCACTCTTTCGGCATATTAGGATATGAGTGTCCTGTAATTTCAGATTGCTGCTTTTTCATTATAACTACTTATGAATCTTCATTCTTTATTTCATGAGGCTAAATAGATGTAGAGGGCCACAGTAGAGTAGAATGTACTTCTCTTGGTTGACAAGGGGATATTTTATTAATTTGCTTTTAACTCATTGCAATCATGTCCATTAGAATGTTTAACTGATTCTTTTCTCCCAATACAATAAAAATGATTGTTAATTTTTTTTTATGTCTCCTGTAAATAAACTGTACCATCCTAATGGATGTACGGCCAGAATTAATCTCAAACAAATCATTGGTGACATACAAAGAGGATTATGCAAGTTTCTTACAGCATTTTATCAAGAAGTATATTTTCAGGGAGACAGTTTGCATTGGCATTCAATTGCTTTTGTCCTCTCTGCCGCACATTTAGATTCTTTTATTTTTTTTTAAAGACAACTTTTATGCCACTTGGGTATAATAGTATTGGATAGGATGAGGCTTACGGAAGCCATTAAAATCATCTCCTGCTTCCTCCCAGGCATATAAGAATTCATCTTGCAATTTCATCCACTCAAGGGCATGAGCTTCCAAATCTCCTTTGGTAACTAATTTTAATACCTGGCAACACTTTCTGTCAGGACATTCTTCTCTTACAAACAATGGAACCGAAGTGCCTCTTGTCATTTTTTTTTTTTTAAACTTCAAGGAACAGAGTAAACAATTCTTCATAAAATCATGAGTTTATAGTTGAGTCTTTTGTGAAACTCATCAAACTAAAGGTGCCTTTTGTTCATTCTTTGAATCACTGTCTTTAAAAGGATCCTCTGTCACTTCCTCCAATTTTTCAGCCAGGGCCAAATACATTGTTTTATATATTTAGAAAAAATATATTTCTGCAAAGCGGAGGATGGAGAACTTGGATAATATGCGTTTTGAATGCAGAGTTGTGAAGGGAATTTCTGTAGGAGTAGGCTGAGGAAAGTGATTATTCATGGAGAATATTAATGACACTGATTAAAAGGAGGGTGCACAGTTGGTCTGGGGAAGAGGCACGTGAAGAGGCAAAGGGACTGAAGGGGCTCACATTGAGCAATCAAACATACCTCGAGATTAATATCATTCAGAAGGGACATGTATTGAAAGTGGACTCTATAAGAAAATGAACGCCACTTTGACCCTGTGAGCAAAGAGAAGTGCGCAGAGGCAAAAAGCAATCCTGCCTGTAGCCTGTGGATTAATGACCCAGCTCTTGGATGGCTGAGGGACAGGCAGGTGCAAGAAGGCTCCTGAGAATCCATTTAATGAGCTGAATTTATGGCGCTATGTAGGACAGGGCGGTTATTAGTAAATAACAGGGATGGTGGGGTAATGACCTGATCACTGGTCTATAATCAATCAGAGGTTGATCTCTGTGTAGAATTCTCTTGGGAGATTATTAGAAGGAAAACATAGCTACGGTCAGTCACTGGCTCATTGGGGGCCCATTAGTGGCTTGCAGATACCGGGTGTTCTTTTTCTGTACACAGAGAAATCCTGTTTATTAGAGAAGCCACGAGGAAATGACTGAGACCCCCTTGTCTTTCTCTCATGCTCTTTCTAAATCCAATACATCTCTGAGGTGAGCTTGGTTTAACTGAAAATATTTGGGAGACACTAATAGACGATATATTATTCTTTTATCAGAGGTTTTGATGATGCTATATGTCATCAAATTCATAACATAAGCAGACTCCCATTTATTTGTAAAAAGGTATTTGAAGCTCAATACCTCGGAAACTATGACTCTGATGTTAAGTGTAGGTGTGTTGTGCAGCTAATTTTCCAGTGTATTAAAAATATTAAGAACTGTTATTTCTTTCCTCTAGACCTGTAGCTTCAGGAGCTAATATATATTAATACTATGTACACGTGATTTCATTGTTTTATTTTCATGCAAAATGAAAGATGCAGCTATCTGTGTGCAGTAAGAGAATTGAGACGAAGTTTTTTTTGTAAGATTTATTTTATTTTAAATTATGTGTTTGTGTGTGTCTCTCTGTGTGTATGTACATATAAGTGCAGGAGCCAAGGAGGCCAGAAGCCCCTGGAGTAGGAAGAACAGGTGGTTGTCAGTGGCCAGATGTGGGTGCTGGGAACTGAATGCAGGTCTTCTGCAAAAGCAGCAAGTGTTCAACCACTGAGCCACTTTTCCAGCCCCCTTGGCTACATTTATAAATGCTGCTTTCTTTGCACTAAGTAAGTCTATTTTTTTTTCTTCTATTCACTTGAGGCAACTTGGACTTTTTAATATTGGAACTCTCATGACTTCTATTCAGTTCGTAGTGCAGCACATGAAATGACATAGGATTCAAGATACTTAGACCAAGTTAGCAGCTTTGATCATAGATGCATTGTGGGAAGAACTGACCTGAAAGGCACACATAGTGGTAGTACTCTGTCCTCTCTGGCTAGAGGAGGCAAGAGATTGCCAATTTGCCATATGAAAGCTGATTTAGAGGGATCAGTGTCCTGTGAATGAAGCAAAGGTTAGGGCAAAGTCCCAGGAGTAAAAGATAGAGTGCTTAACCCTAGTGGAACCAGGCTGCCTAGGGCTCACTGTGAAAACAAAATAAACCAAACCAAAGAAACAAACGAAATAGCCTCAGCTTCTAAAACTTACCGTTTTTCCTCCTCCCCTTTGGGGGTGTTGTAACTCAGAGTTGTTTTCTTTACTGTTACTATGTTGTTTGGCACGTCTCACACCTTCTCCTTCTTTCCCACATCTAACTATCAGCAGGTATGTTAAATGAAAACCCAACACCCCTTTCTGTCAGGCAAATCAAGGTTTCTATTCAAAGTCCTTTGAAGGTGAAATATCTGCTAAGCTGTCTACCTTACATTTCCTCCAGGAGTCCAGGTGGAATGCCAGAGCTAGCACCAAGCTCTGGGGTCTGCATGGGTTTGTTTTTGTTTAGATTAATACAGATGGGGTTTAGAGCTAATTAAATGTCTGATCCTTGTTTGAATGTTTATATTTTCCATGCACAGCCTCACTGCTTCTTTCCAATGTAAGAACGCGATCCCATCACAAGAGACTTATGAGGCAATTCGCTTGCTAACGAGTTACACCTAACTCATTCCATACACTGTTCTCTCCTGTGATGTGTTGTATTGTACCTGATGCACTTGTACAGTGTTATCTGTCAATTAAAAATACAGAATAAAAACTTTGGTTTTTAAAAGGCTATATACTGAGGATGGTGACCTAGAAGGAGGGAGACTGTCTGTCCTGGCTGACATTGCAGAGCTCCCTGTGCACCTGAGTACCTCTGTGTCTAGATTGTTATGGGAGATAGTGGTGCATCCTTATTAATCGGATTTGCAGTTACTTACAGGGAAAAGGAGCCTCACGCACATTGGTAGGACATGGAAACTGCTCTGATCTAGAGCATGGCAAGGTGGCTGTAATTAGTGAGGATGTACTGCAGTTTTGGAAAATGTAGAGCTGACATTAAGAGTCTGTATATAGGCTTTTAAGCCCACCACTTCTTTTTTTGCAAGATGCCGCTGACTTGCTGTGGTATTCTAGGCATCAAGATGGTATTAAGTGTAACTGGGCGTGGTGGTACATGCCTTTAATTCCAGCACTTGGGAGGCAGTAACATAGGTGGATCTCTGAGATAGAGGCCAGCCTGATCTACGTAGTGAGTTCTTGGCCAGCTGGGGCTACAGGGAGAGGCCCTGTCTCACAAAAGATGAAAAAGAAAAAAAATGGTATTAAGTATAAGACCGGGGAGAGAAAGAGAGAGATCCTTCCCTGGGTGTCAAGATAGCACTCAAGGGTAAGAGTGGGTGGTGGTGGTGGAGGAGAGATAGTGCACTCCTCTTATTCTCTGCTTTCATCACAGCAGAAACACCTCTCCAAAACCCTTTCCCTTTGCTTTTCAGCAGTTACACTGGTATGACATGGTCTTCCCTTCCTGTAAAATTTGTGAGACTGTAACAGAAAGTATGTGAGCCCAGCAAGGGATTTGCTAAGAACTGTGACTTGATCATTTCACAGTGAACACTTGCATCAAAGTAGTATTTGGCACCCTATAAATATACAGGAAGTCGCCAACATTATGGTGTGAAAATGATACACTTTTGGCAGAAACTTAATGTTCAAACTTTGAGTTGCAAACTTTCCCTGGCAGTGTGCAGTATGATGCTCTTATGAAGACACATACTGACGGTGAGCTTCTGCTCCCAGCCAACCACATGACCACAGGTGGAAACAGCCAATACTATAAAGATGATTTCCGCCTTGAGATGGTTTCATTGTTTTTCAACTTTCTGGTGGTGTGAAGAACGTGATGGGCTATACTTTAACTGACACTAACCATATGATAACAGTGAGCACACAGACAACTACTCTGTTTTCTAAGTATTCAGTGCCATACATGTAGTCAGTATTGTACATGAGGTAGTCAACATTGTTTCGTTTTTGGTTACAGAATAGCCTTGGTGTTAGGTGAGTTGTCTAACCATGGCTAGCGTAAGTGACCTGCCTATGTTTAAAGTAGGCCAGACTAAGTTATGATGTTTGGCGGCTTTGGTATATTCAATTCATCTTTGACTTATATTTTTAACTTGTGAAGGGTGTTTTGGGACATTTTCATACAGAAATTGGGAGGTATCAATATTTATGTGTCATTTGTCAATTAAATAAAACTAAAAAAAGGAATATTATAATGAAGTTGTATCCTGTTAAAATGTCAGTCAATTTAAAAACAAGCAAGCAAGCAAGCAAACGAACAGGAAATGACAACCATGGCCGTCGTAACCAATCACACTGGCTTCTGTGTGAGCATTGCTCAGGGTCTACCCTCCCACGTGCTGCTGGTCACTTGCTGCTCTGCCAGTGTGAACTTGGTTCCTGGGCTATGGCTGCAGCTGCCGCAGGACAAGGGGCTGCCCACCATGGCCTCTGTTATCTCAGACACAACTTGACAGTGTTTCTTGGACAATGAGATTCTGGGAATTCTCTGACACTAGGTCAAGGGGTGTTTCAAAGCTGTCATTTGGAGCCCTTGGGTACTAGCTAGAAGTTCAGGGGCGAAGGCTAACCCAGGGCCTTGAGTGGTGAACAGGCTTGTCTTTCCTCTCTGTGGCAGCACTGTCCTGGGGGTGGGGTTTATAGGGCTTCTGTAAGCACACCTGGGAGATCAGCAGTCATCCATGTTAGCCTCTGAGCAGGAGCCAGCTTGGATATTTCCCTGTTTTAGCCACTTTTTCCTCTTTCCCTGCTTTTTTTTCTTCCTGCTTCCTGGGACTGTCCTCAATAAAATAACAGCACATAAACCCTTACCTCAGGCTGTGTTTAATAGAGTCTGACTCTGTCTTTGATGTCTGGCTGCTGCTATCTTTCAGATCTGTCTGTGATCAGGGACCCTCATTCCAGTGCCATCTTCTGCCCACCACGAAAACCAGCTGGTCTTTTCTGGCTCTCTTCAGTCATTTTCTCCAGGAGATATCCCATGCTCCCCAGAAAGCCTCATTATGTGAACAGTAAACTCTTCCAGCCCCTCTTGGTGTGTGCCTGTTGCCAAATTTTGGATGGCATCCATTCTCCTTCTATAGAGTGATGGCAGCACTGGGACACCAGACAATGTCTGTTCTTTGGGATGGAACCTGTTGTCACCCTGAGCAACCGTTAGAGCTCATTCAGTGACTGGGAAGAATGGACACTGACGAAGGGCTAGGCCACGAGGTACAGAGCAAGTGGCCCAAACCCTGGAGATGACGCTTAGATCCCTTGTCTACATGGAGTTACAGAGGGATCGGGAGGAGGGTAGGGGTCAGTATGGGGTGTGGGGAGGTTGTGTTAGCCAGGTTCTTCAGAGAAACAGATCCAAGAGGTTATAGACACACATCTGTTCACTCACACATACACAAATGCACAGAGAGAGGTGAAAGAGAGGGAGAAGGCGAAAGGGAGACAGGAGAGGCATCAGGGAAGGATTGAGGTGGAAAAGGGGAGCATGAGTGGGAAGGGTAGAGAGGATTTAGCTTAAGGAATTGGCTCACTTGATTAAAGCAGCTAGCGAGTCCAAAATCCCACCCACATTTGGAGGTGAGTCCACTGTTCTCAAAGCCTACTCATTTAAATACCAGCCTCTGAAAATCACCTTCACTGCAGTACCTAGACTAATTTTTAATCAACTATCTGAGTTCTGTGGTACAGCCAACTTAATACATGAAATTAATCATTACATGGGATTTTAAAGGCTTTATTAGAAGGGCTCCTTTCATGTCACCTGAATTTTGGTGGGTATACAGAGGGTTATCTCACTTTCACAGGGTAAATTAAAAAGATGAGAGGCTGGCTGGCCAGTCACTCTCCAAGCAGAAGAGAAAATAAATTGTGTGGCCTTAGGGCTGGGCTTCTGTCTCTTTGTCTTAGGACCAAGAATGCCCAGGTGTTTCTCATGAGTCATTTGTGGCTGTGTTGGCAGAGGCTGACATGGGATTTTTCCGGAATCTTGCCTAACAAGGCTGCCACGTTAGGCCACAAGACCTCATTGGAGGGAGTTACAGGCAGTGGTACATTCCTGGGGCCCAGGAGGGGGTAAGAAACCCAGACAGGACAAGACACACTCACCGAGTATCTTAGGCACCTTGGGCTATGGTTACAGAATATGATAGACTGCGTGACTTGAGCAATGCAAATTGATCTTCTAACACTTCTAGAAACAGAACATTCAAGATCAGGATACCAGCAGGGTGGGACACTGCTGAGGCTGTCCTCTTGACCTGCAGAAGACAACTTTTTTCTCTCTTATCTCTGTATGACAGACTGTTCTTGCTGTGTGTGCGAGGAGATAGGCAGGGTGCTTCTGGGGGTCTTTATATAAGGACACATAGGTCCCATAACAAGGGGCCTACCATCATGATCCTTTCTAACCTTAATTACCTCCCAGAGCTCCCATCTCTAAGAGCATCCCATTGAAGGATAAGGCTTCCATCTAGGAATTCTGAGGGGACAAATTTCAGTCTGTAGCACTCAATTTGAGCAAAAACAGGCAGAGATCACCTGTGGTAGGGAGTCCCTCAAATCTACATAGACACCCAGAACAGGCACTACTGACTGTCTGGGCTTGCCTACCTCCATCACTCTCTTGATGAAGGCTCAGAAACTGAAGGTAGTGAGAGGAAATGAATTCAAGTTTTTTATTTTAATTTTATATGTATGAGTGTTATGCCTGCATATATGTAAGTGCACCTGTGTCATGCAATGTGGACAGAGGACAGAAGAGGACATCAGATCTGGTGGAACTGGAGTTAAGGATAGCTGTTAGCTGTCATGTGGGTGCTGGGATTTGAACCCGTGTCTTCTGTAAGAGCAGCCAGTGCTCTTAACTTCTGAGCCATCTCTCCAGCCCTGGAAAGGAATTGAAAATGTTAAGCAAGGATGGAGAGAAGACTTCATTCTTCCCCCAGCATCCAGTTTCCCTTAAGATTTTGGTCCTGGCTGGGTCAAGGATACCTTTTAATGCTAGGTTGAAGTTCTAGCCAGTATATTACATTTGATATACCCAGAAAACTCTGGGATCCTGAACTTTTATCCCGAAAGAGTGGAGAAATAGCTTCACACAACACATTTTAAGAGATAGTGAGGGAATACAAATAAAGTTAAATGGTATAAGATACATTCCTGTAAAACTTAGCTATTAAATCTCTTTTTCCATCCAATCCAGTATTAAGGGGAAAATTTAATTTTCCTGACCATTTATTAACAGGTAACTTAGTGAAAGATCTCAGATCTAGACTTGAGAATTTTCGTGGTTGATTTTCTCTAAGCGAATATTTGGAATTAAAATGTTGGAAGACACTGTAATACCTAAAGTGGTCGCTTGGTGGCAGCCGACCATGAGCTTCCTCCCTGCCTGACTGGGGTTTTGCGGGAAGAGCAGGTTTTTCTTTTCTATTTTTTAAAAATTTAGTCTCCCAGGGCAGCGCTTATTTCTGTGTAGAGTGAAAGATGTTTTCCACAACTGTGTTGGTTTTGTGGCTGAGCCCTTGTTGTTTCCATGAGGCCAACTTTTTGGATGCTTTCCGAATTCCGTATATCCCTGACTCTTTATGTTAAAGCAAGTTGGAATCTCTGATTCCAGGAGGGCCTACCTTCCCTCCCTCCCTTCCTCCCTCTCTCCCTCCTTTCCTCCCTCCCTCCCTCCCTCCCCCCCTCTCCTTACCTTCCATTCCTTCTTTTCCTCCTGTGGTATTTTTCAAGCATTGACTGAGGCATTGAGGATGGCTAGCCGCTGTTACTTTTCCTTGAACACATTTTCTGCAATGATGCAAATTTTCTGAAATTCTTGCACACATCAGAGAGAGAATATGATTTCTACCACCCTTGAGTATTCATTATTCATATTTGCACATGTCATTAACAGGGTGAGTTTTCTCTCAATTTATACCAGATGGTGTGGTTTTTTTTTTTTTTTCCCCTCTTGGAACCAGAGTACAAATTTGTTTCATTAAAATCTGCCCCAAATGAATTCCTTCTAATCGGCCCATTTCTTTAAAATTTCATTAGTGAGGACCCAATAACAGCTAGAACAAATTTGTTAAAGCAATGACATACTTCTCTGTGTTTTTTTTTTAAAATACAATTTTACATCTATTTAGTGTGTGTATGTGAGACATACATTCATGATAGAAAGTATCTGTGTAGGTCAGACAACTTTCCAGAGTTGGTTCTCTCCTTCCACCAGGTGGGTCCTAGGAATTGAACTCAGGTCATCAGGCTTGGCGGCAAGCACCTTTACACATTCAACCTCCGTATTGACCCCTTATCTGTGCTTCTTTAGAGATGAACATTAGGTATTGTGAGGATGGGGTATGAGCTGAAGATGTAGAAATGGTGGGACCTGACAATTGTGGGTGAACTTGCTCTATGTCCTGAGGCAAAGCAGTTAGATTTGTTGTGAATTTTAGATGAATTCATTTACTCAGGCTGTGGCTGCTTTATATATAACAGGCACTGTGCTGGGCCGGCAGAGTGATGTGATGAGTGGTATCTGAATTTGTATCACATACAGATGGATTGGACAAGTATGACTTCAAACACAACACCCAGAGGAATAGTGTCACACAACACTGAGCACCTGATGAAAGGTGCTACCCACTCTAGAGGAGAAGGTCAGTTAATCCTTTGGGAGGGAACTGTTCACAAACCTGCCCAGATGCATAGCCCTCAGTTGATTCCAATTCTAATCAAGTTTACAGCCAAGACTACCATCACGAACCCACCCCTTGTCAGCTTGACACTCATCCATCTCCTTATGTCCCTCCTAATTTCCAAATGAAGACAATAACAAGGTCATGATTCCACCTACCATGATATAACTATTCTGTGTACAACTGAAAATTCTCCGTTCTTTCCTGAGAATAGATATCAAAGTCCCTTGAAAGATGATTAAAAATTTAATATCCTATAACTTAAATATGATAATACAAATTTAAGCACATTTAACTACTGTTATCTCAATCAGTATATTACATGGCAAAGAAATAGGGGAGAGAAAACACAGACAGATTATTCCTGAGTAATGGTGTTTGGTGATCTCTTCACTAAGTAAGGGAAAACAGGTTGAGAACAAGTTAACACATAGCTTCCTAATGCAGAGACAAGAAAGCTTGGGGTCTTGATAGATGAGTGAAATGCAAAGTGAAAATCTAAGGAGTTGAGGGTAAATACGCATGGAATGTCCTAGAATGATGCCTTGCACTCTGAAGCTCCTTTACGGTTGTTTCCCTTTCCTGCCCTGCTCTCTCTGTTCTTTTTCTCATCCACTCCTTCCTCATGCCTTTGTTTGGGGTCACTCGCTCTCCTCGTGGGTCGTTGGCCACCATTCCATGAGGACAAAGGGAGCAGAAGCGACGAACTGGGTCAGGATGGCCAGTGAGCACTGAAGGAAGAAAGCCCTTCCAGGCTGGCAGGTTCAGTGATACAAACAGCCTCAGACTCAGTGAAACAGCTCCGTTTATTCAGTGGGGGTTAGGGAAAATATAGTGTGGAGGCAGTAGCCAATGCCTTCAGCTGATAGGTGCTCATAGTATGCTTTATTTACATGTTTCAGCAGGCTCTTATTATCTGACTATGGGGCAATGCCTAATTATCACATAGAAAAAACCTGGGGGTAGTTTTTACTCCAGGTAACCATGCCAAAGGTCATGTTCCAAATAAGGTCAGGCATCCCTGCTTGGTGGCACTTTCCAGATAAGTCAGGAAGAGAGCAGGAGGCACCCTGCTGAGAAGGGGAGTCCTTCCATATAGCCCCGAGCCCCTTAGAGCTATCCAGACATGGAGGACTACAACCATAGCAGCAGGGTTCCCCAACACCTTTGTTCTTTCCATTCCTTCCTGTCTTCCATTCTTCTCTCTTTTGAGTATTCTATCGCTTGCTGTGGTTTGATTAAAGCCCACCACCCACGTGGCTTTTGTTCTGAAAGCTGAGCCTCCAGTGTGCTGGTGCTGAGTGAGGGACCCTTTGATGAAGCTTGGTGGGTGGTAACTAGGTCATGGGGGCTTCTCTCTAGAGAGTGGGTCTGGTCTGGTAGGACCGGGTAAGTGCTCTTGAGACAGTCCCTCTACAGGTGATAGGTTCCCTCGTCTGCTTTGCCTTCACCTTGTGATGTGGCCAGAGACCACTTGCTTGGATGCCAATGGCACGCTGTTTGAATCTTTGCAGTCACAGACTGTGAGCCTTACAAATGCTTTTGCTTCATCACCTAACCGCCCATATTTTGTATAGCAGCACAAAATGTACGATGACATTGCTGAAGATGAACTGTATGGACTTTCACATATTTCTACTTTGTCAATCTCTATAGTCTTCCAGAGAGTTCACCATGGGTTGACACAGATTTTGGCAAAACTTAGTAAATCTTTGTGAAAGACAATCTTCCTGGGCGAGTTGGTAATCTGCCATAATTTGAAGCTATTTTTATTTGAATGCATCTTTCGCTCTGTGTTCCTGTGTTTTTTACATTCACAATTCGTACTGTCACTTTGGGTAGGTGGCTTAACCACCCTTTGCTTCAGCTTCCTAATTTAAAAAATAGTTTTATGTTATAGTAATCATGACTTCCTAGTGGTTTGAGCTGTAGATGAAATAATTTAAAGAACTTGTAGGTTAATAAAAAAACATAAATGCTAGTATTATTGTAGATACTATTATGGGATGCATATGAATAATAGACAGTGAGACCTACAGACAGAGCTAGAACTTAAGCAGTCGAGGTTGACATTATGTTTAAGTGACTCATGGGATGAAGTCAGCATTTCCTGGGGTTTATGATGCCGTTTGCACCATACACCAGTTGTCTTTCTGGAGTAGGGGGTAAGAGGCAGGGAGTTCACCCTCCTACAGTGAGGTGGGAGAAAAATGCAGCTTTGTGTCTCCTTGAATGTGGCTTCTCTGAGGAATGTTGGGATAACTTAATAAAAGACTGATATCTCATGTGGTCATAGCACTTACCAGGAGGGAGCTGGGCATTCAGCCTTTCACACATTCACTCCTCAAACTTTATGGGTGTGATATCAAGTACAGTCTATTTTCATTGCCATCTGAACATCTAGGAGATTGAGATTATGTAACAGACTTGAGATTCTAATGATCATTAAGTGGTGAAAAGGGGGTTGGAGTCAGACATTCTACCCTCAGAACACAAATAACTTTAAGTTCCAAGTTGTACTTCCACTTCTCAAATTTCCCCAAATGTCCCTTCTTACACGACAACCATGCAGATTTTGCTTTCTTGTCCTTTGAAAAGGAGAGTTTAAGCTGTAAAGGCTCATGTGGGTTGAAACCATCCACCAGCACACTCCTAATCCTGAGTTTCTGTGATTTAGGAGTGAAGAAATAGATGGATTTGAAGAAACTGATAGACATGGCAATATTATACACAGGTGTACAACTGAGTCACTGTCTCCAGGGTCTGTTCAGCATGAGTAGGAAGGATATCCAATCAACATGGAAGGATCAGATTCCCATGTTTCATATTTCAAGCTTCACTCATTCCGTGTAAGCTTGTTAAGCACCCACGGTAGTCTAAACTTCACTCATTCAGTGTAAACTTGTTAAGTACCATGGTCTGGGCTTGCGCTGCTACCGTTGCAGCATCTCTGTCTTCTAGATTTGTAGCTTTATGGAGGTGAGACATTAGAAAAAGACTAAGCATACAGACAACAGAATTTTTCTAGAAATCTGTACAAAGTGTTGTGAGGACAAATATTCCATGCCTGGAGAAACCTGATTGCTATAACATGAACGAGTCAACAACACCGTGGACTATGAGAAGGCACAGGTGGATTTGGCAGGTAAATTATAAACTATGAAAACAGAGGAAGCAGTTTCTAGCTGGGAAGAATGAAGAGGACAGTTCTGAAGGGAAAGAAGGGGGAGCTTAGTGAGCATCCTCTCTATGTTGAATTAGAGGTCAATCCTGGGACTCCTTTCTTTTGGGACTTTCAAGACCCAACAGGTATGGAAACATGGCAGGTATGGAAACCGTGAAATGAAGGCTCTCTCATACACCATCAAGGAGGATGTAGGTCATGAAGTTAAAGGGTTGCCTACTTCTCCCTAAGCAGTTTTCTACTAATGATTTCTAACTGTTTTGATCTGACCAAAGCAAATTCCCATTTCTTTTTTTTTAAATCCATGTAGTAGTGCCCCTTGTGAAGAGGATCCATACATGTTCAAGGCTGTGGTTAGAAACACAGCAATCTGTGCTTCTAGATCACCCCATAGGAAGGACCCACATTATGCTCAAATACCAGAGCAGAAATGATGTCAAAGTCTCAGCTTTTCTTCATGGAGATTTTCTTTGATTGACCATGTTCCTTTGGTTGTAAAAGTTTATATGTTACTGTTTCCTACATGAAACTCAGGACTTTGTCTTTTATTCATCAACATTTGTAAGCACGGAACTGTTGTTGAGCAGTACCTAGGT
This sequence comes from Nannospalax galili, assembly GCF_000622305.1. Taxonomy (NCBI): domain Eukaryota; kingdom Metazoa; phylum Chordata; class Mammalia; order Rodentia; family Spalacidae; genus Nannospalax; species Nannospalax galili. The sequence goes on along the minus strand of NW_008340872.1, from coordinate 7,727,755 downwards.
TTGCATGCCCTGGCTTGGTTTCTCAGATGGGCCTTTGGGGTCAGCTCATGGGGGACGTGTTAAAGGAGGTTGGCTGGTAATGAGACAACATTACTAATTATCTCAGCCTGTGGAAGTAATTATCTCCACCCAGAGAGTGGGCTACCTTTGGCCTCATTGGAAGAACAGATGGTAGGTTATAGGAGGATTCAGGGTGGTTTTCTTTGTAGCTTCAAATAGAATGTTTATTGAAAGTAAAGAGTTAGTTTTAGTGTGTTCATTGCTGCACTGACCAGTTGGTAGCCCTCAGTGGTCATTTGTGGAAGTGGCGGAGGAGGTGTGGTGTGTGGCAGTTGGTCCTCTCTCCTTCCCTACTTCATAGATGCACTTGAATACTTGGTGATCTGATGCTCCCAGTTCCACCTCTTTGTCCTCACAGGAGAGATTATTTTCCATAAGTGGCATTTCCTGGCTTCCCCTGTCCTCCTATGCCTTTCTCAGGTGTCCCTTCCTTTATTCACTGTTAGGTCTCATTGTTTTGTGAGACTCAGAGAAAGATCCCATGTAAAATGCAAGGTCTAGTCCTCTGGACACCATGGTGCTTTTCTATCCTCAGTAGTTTCCAAGAAAAATTTTATGACTTCAACAACCAAACCGAACCAAACTGTAAACATATAAGTTGACAATCCTTTGAACTTGTCTAGCATCTGGCTAATATACCTTTATATATAAGTGTATACACAGATAAAATGAACCAGCTTGCTTTTCAGGCGGGAGTTTGATACATTGTAAAATAAATAAAATTAAATAGTTTTAATAATATTCTGGAATAAATGAATTTTCTTTCCCTTTGGCAAGTGCCTGTGTGTACAGCTGCCTAAATATGGAACAGCCACGTTGTGGGCCACTGGCTGTCAGGCACTAGCATTATTGTCTCTGCAAACTGCTTTGTTGAATTGACATGCAAGAAGGAAAATGTAATAGAAGCTTCAAAGCCAGTCTAATGAGGGTGACCTAGTTGGAAAAAGTGCTAAAGTATCTCCAGTGTAAAACCTTTCTAATTCTCACCAATGATAAAGCGAGTCATTTGGAGTTCTGAGCACTTCCAATTAGCAAGCAAGAGACTCTGATTAAAAAAAATCAGGCCCACTGCCTAGCGGAGTGTGCTTTGGCTTTTTATTTTGATAAGTGGTTTTAAGTATTTATTATAATAATCCACAGTCTGTGGACTAATGGGCTGCAGTGTGTCTTTTAACTGTGATAGAGTCTTTGGGAAATGAGACCTCGTTGTAAGTACTTGCTGTTAAATCTTGGTTGGGAGGTAAAATGAAGCCACTTTTCTGATCACAATGATCATGTTTTCTGATTAATGAAGTGAAAAATAGATCATTTTACTATACAGAAATTAAGATAACCCACACATAATACGATGTACAAAAGACATTAATTGCTATTAGTGGCTTTGATGTCTATCCCGAAGCATCACATTTAATTTCTTTCTTCACTTGCCTTATTCAGTTTTTGGATTTTTTTGTTTGCTTGTTTGTTTCATTATGGAAAAACAATTTCCCAGATTTTATGGTGAGGTCTCTTAGCGCTAAAGCTGGTGTTTGGCTTCCAGTGCTGCTGCTTCAGCTGTGTTACCTCGTGATGGTGCCGAATCACTTGCTGTTTACGTCTTTCTGTTTCTCCTGAGCTCAGGACTGACTGAATGTTGAGCTTCTTGAGATAGCTTGCTGGTGTGTTTGTAATTTACCCTGAACATTATTAAATTTAATTAATTAATCAATTTATTTATTTATTGAGTGTGGTGTTTGGTATATGCATGTGCATTTACATGTGTCTGTGTGGGTATGCACAACCATATGCATACACACCGAGGCTGGAGGACACTGGGTGTCCTGTCCTATTGTTCTCTGCCTTATTCCCTTGAGACAAGATCTCTCTCTGAACTCAGAGCTCACTGTGTTGGCTAGGTTGGCTGACTAGTGAGCTCCCAGTCCCGCTGTCTCTGTGTCCCTGCACTGAAGTTATGGGCATCCGGGGCCATGCCCGGCTTTTACAGGGGTGGTTCGATTCCAAACTCAGGTCCTCATGCTTGAACAGCTTTTACCCACCCAGCCATGTCCCCAGCCCCCAGGTTAGTAATTTTTCAGCTAGGGTTATTTCATGTGTCACCTTGGCATTGACTTAGTACAGCTTGTGGATGACAGGTGCTGATGAACTTGGTGGATGGTAACAATCTGCTAATGACTTAATTTGTAGATGCAAGCAAAATAGGCAGAGGCAGATCTCTTGGCCTTCTTGTGTCTGCTTGAACTGTATGAGACTTTGTAATTGATGCTATTAGTTTCTTGTCCAGGATAATAAAAGTTAAATTATCTCTGCCTCTCTGAAGTTCACCTTCAAGTGTGTGAGGTCATTCTGGATCCAGCAAGTTCTTCACTGGCAGTCTGCTTTTCTTTTTAGCTGCGAAGATATTTACCAGCTTTTGTTTGCATCTCCATAAATTCCCATGGTCTCTGTGAGCTCCAGAGACTGGTTTTGTGAAGGGACTTTTGTGGAGCGCTGCTGGGAATAGTGATGTTGTCATTAAGCACAGCTCAGTCTTTGAATATAAACTATCTCCTTGGTTTCGGTTCCTCTATGCCCTGTATACTCTCCTTGATTTCGTGAGCCTCTGGAACAACTGGTCTTCCTGACTTTAGCTGTTGTGCTCAACTCTCAGATTTTTATAGCCCTCCATCTTGTAGTCCCCTTTGATGTCTTGAGTCTTTCAGGGAGAGGTTCGTGTCTGTCTACACATTCACAGAGCTATTTTTAGTGGCCTCTGTCAGATACAGCCAACTTTCCCTTGCTTCTTGCTGGATAACCAACTGCCTTATTCTGTAGCTATTCTAGGGTTATAGGAAATTTGACCGAAGAGATAGTCTTTGTTGCTGATATGACTTTACTGTTTTTATAATTAGTGTTCCACGTGAGACTCATTTCATCTGTCACCTTGGCATTGACTCAGTACAGCTTGTGGAAGAAGACACTCTGGTGGCAGGGGCTGAAGAAATCCTAAGTGAATGGTAGCAATCTACTTAATGTTTTGACCCCAGAGAAAAAGATCTCTCTACATCCCTGTTATACGTACGCTTAGCTAGTACACAGGACCTTACAACACACAGGCACAAGTTGCCTCTGTGCTCTTAATCCTGAAAACTCAGAGAGTTCAGTCTGAGCTTTCCACCTGGGTTTCTGAGTTTCTTGGGCTGAGGACTTTCTAAGTCTGATAACCTAATCAGTCTATATTGTGAAATTCCAGAGGGATGTGACTAAGGAAAGATTTTAAGAACAACATTTATTCTTTAATACCCACATCTATGACATTTGCTTATGGTTAATTACCAAAGCTATAGGTTGGTGGTTTAAATTCTGTTTCAAGACTTGAGTAGACATATTTACAAAGGAAAACTTCTCCTATCCCAACAGACTTTCTAAAGAACTTTAAGTGGGTCTTATGATTTGATAAATCTTTTCTCTGTGTCACAGAGATGGTTTGTACCATTTGACAGTGTCCATCTACTCATGGGATTCACTGTCTGCCTTTAAACCCTGACTAGCCAGAAATTAGCATGCTGTTCCTGGCCATGGATCTGAGCTGGAGAAGTCCTGGCCTTGGCCACATCAAAATGGATCTCAGCAGTTGGATCCATCAGCCAACATATATTCTATACAAATACCTACATGAATTTGTAAGCACATGTATGTACATATGTGTATATGGTGAAGTTTGCAAAGAACCAGAATAGAAAACCTAAATGCATGATGTTTAATGAAATCTGAAGTTGAAGAGTTTCCTCGTTATGTATCTGCTGACATACAATTTTCCTTTCTAGTCTAGTGTGTAACCTTTAGACAGGAAAGAAGCATCATCAATTACTATTTTCTTTCTAGTTTACATAAAGGAGAGATGCTACAAGTGCGATTTTATCAGTTAAGCCTGCAAATGGTCCAACGGGACTGATCTAGAATATGTGCACAGTAGCATCTTCTGTGGGGCACTGGCTTTTTGAGTCCAACGGACCAGAGTCTCTTCACACTAACCGGACCATCCCTTTTAAGTCTCGTTTTGAGAGCAGCATTGTATCTGCATTGGAATCTTTTGGGAGAATTTATTTTAATAAGATATTTCAAATCTCTTTGGTGTTCCTTAAAGGAGCTCCTTAGGAAGTTTCAAATACACTGCCTGGGCTGGAGATAACATGTAAGAGTTGAGCATTATAGTATAGATGTCTTTTCTTTGCATAGTAATAGCAGGATAGAACTTCTTTTAATCATTTTTTTTTTTAGTAAAAATGTGTTTAGAAGTCCTATGTATTGTTTTTGGTAAACAGTTACTACAGGATTTTATTTTCCAAATAAAGGCAAAGAGAGCCAAACACAAATGCTTTAGTGGATGTCCTTACCCTTAGACTCTGTCTTTCTTCCTACCAGTAGCTTCCAGATGGAACCTTCTCTGTCTCATTCAATGACCTTTCTTCATGTTAGTTTTCTGTTACAAGGCAATGTATAGACAAGCTAATAGACTATTTGCTTTTTGTTTATAAGAATAATTCAGTTGCCCAACATGAGCCTGTGCTGAGGCTGTGGTGATTAGCAGGCAGAATGGATAGAGCTTAGAACGTTATTCAATGCCTAAATCAAGGTCACATTCCCAGTTCTGGCTTAAGTGTGCATGCAAATGACAGCTATTGCCTTAGTCTTTCACTTTCACCCAGAAAAAAGCTTTGTTAAATATGATAATCAGACAGCTGGGAAGGTAAAATGTTCCTACAAGTAATATTGAGATCTTTTAAGCAGACACTATTAAAGAAAGATTCTGCTATCATTCAGTGAAGTTATGCTTTTCTGGAACAAAGTAAAAATGATCATAAAATCAGATGGAAATAGAAATTAGGCAAAATACTTGATTAATAATAATAATACGATAATAAAGGGCCCACTTATTGAATTCCCTAATTTAACCCATAGAAGAGCTTTGAGTTTTCAATAGCAACATTAAAAAGTCTTAAAAATTATGTTTATGGTAATATATTTATTTCTGTGAAAGAATGTCTTAGCAGCCAGGGATGGTGAAGAGGGCTGGAAGTGGCTGGAATTTTAACTGTATGGTTGCTTTATTTAGGCACAATGAGAAGTCTCTCCCTTTGATAACATGGGAATCCTCAAGTTATCTTAATGACATCACACACAGTGTGCATCTGTTCTGTACTTGAAAATTTAAAAGAAGTTGAACAACCAAACTGACTTAATGCCATTTGTGACAGAGGGAAGAAATTTGTAACATAAAATTGGATGTCTTTCAGTTGCACAAAAAACTGAAATAATGCTTTCTGTTCATATGGCTCATATGAGCTATCTCTTAAAATGTTTGATGAAGTGAATTGTATTTAACTCAGTTCTCTAGGTTGCATTTCTATTTATTCTTTACCAAAAAATGTAGAAACTTTGAAAGCTATTTACTCTATATTTGTGCACTGACAAGACTGAAGTAAATCTTTGCACAGTACCTCATGTTGCCCCCACCCCCCAAACCTGCAAATACCTCAGGACTACCAACTGAAGGTTAAGAAAATGAAATACATCTTTTTTAAATTACTCTTTTTTTTTATTCCAAAGAGAGGCAATTTTTAACACCTTTTTTTCCAGAAATAACTTGAAGCAGGCTACATAAAAATATCTATACAATGAAGTTTAATGGGGGAAAATAGGAACAAGAAATCAAAGACCAAAGGATTGCTAACATGGGGTCAACTTTGGTGGAATAATGAAGGTTTCTATTAGCTCTGTTCTTTTTTTTTTTTTTCTCTTAAATCCTAATGATTTTATTGGGCTTGCTAACAGAACATAGGGTGGTGGGTTATTTACAGAAGACTGGGCACCGCCCCCCATTTACAGCTGTACTGGAAAGTTCACATTCAAATATACATCCTGTGACTTCCTGACAGCCACACAAAATGTCGAGGTGCCTTATGTTGTTCTTAGCTTATATATCCTTATCCCCTCCCCCACATGCAGCTAAGGTCACCTGATTGGGTGGGAGGGTAACTGACCCCCCCCTCGATTTCCTGACCAGTGTGGGAAGGAGGTGCAATTGTAGCTTGCTTGCATAGTGATCTGAAGACACGTCCAGTTAACACTCCACCCCTTCCTCTGGCTCTTACATTCTTTCTGCCAACCTCTTCCACGAAAGTCCCTGAGCCTTGGAGCAGGCAATAGGTGTGGGATGATCTTCCTCAATTGTTGCAAAGCACTGGACTTTTGGGTCTCTGAATCATCTGTTTTCCATGGGCTGTTGGCCCATTTCAGTGGGATTTCATCTATTTATAAGGATTTGGTGCTAGGATCTACAAATGAGAGAGAACATATGTCTTTTGTTTTCTAAGTCTGTGTTACTTCACTTAGTATAACAGTTTCTAGACCCATGAAATATGTCTACATATCTTGCAAACAACATAGCCTTAAGGACCCATATAGCTGAATGTACAAGAGATATGTGTTGGGTAATCATGGTAAGTGTAGCACCAGACTGTTAACAACTGTGGACAGAGGTGCTTTGCTTTCCCCTCTCATACTTGCAGAGCCTAGTAGGGTACTTTTCTTAAGCCAGACACATTAAAGAATAAGCATACATGATTACAAACTTTATGAGTGAAGGACTCCATGAGGATTCTAAGTGCATAGGGGAGGACATTATATAGAATCTCATAGGGACATCTAATCATCTAATACTCTTTCTGAAGTGTAGATAATAGCATCTCCCTCAGAGTCTTGTGAAGACCCTATATAGACCTCACATATACATATACATACACATACATATATATATATATTTTTTTTTCCTGATGTTCCTGGCACTTGGTTGAAGCTATGGAAGTGTTGTTATTGTTAGTATGTTAAAGGTTAACCTACCTTCAGGGCCTAGAAAGGATTGCCTGTAGTTCTCACTATTCCATCGAGATAGTGCCTGCCATATTTTGACCTTTCTGGCCCTTGGTGGACACTTTTGGTCCTGAAGGGCCTCTACCTCCAAAAACTAAGCAAATAAACATTGTGTTTTATGATTGTGTCGTTGCAAAGATGAACACATTTAGACTAGATTTATTATCATGTATATACTGTTATTACATTCATACTTCTGAGTTAAAAGAAATTACCATCTAAGCTTTTGTGTGCCCCTTAAGAGTGTCATGACCCCTAGGCACCACATAGTGTACCTAATGGGTAACTGGGCCCTAGGATCTAGATTGGGGCTGGAAGTGAGGATGCAGGAGAGAGGGAGAAATGTCTGAAGAAGATGGTCCTTCAGCCTGATAAGATATGCCTTTTGGTGCCATAATATCATGAATGTTAAGGGGGTAACTGATTTCTGATTGGATTTAAGGCCTGCTCTACAGAAGGAAACTCATGACTGCTATTGTAAACATGGCCAAGAACCCATGGCTGGGGAGATCATAGGCCCTAGGGAAGAACCTACTTTTTTATTTTAGTAAATTGACATGGTATCTAACTGCCTTCTAAATACTAATCTTTATACCCATATATTAGTGCAGCTCTTAACCCTCATCAGAGAGACTTCTTTTTGCAGTGGATGGAAATTAATATAGAGACTCACAACTGGCCAAAGTACAGAGAAGAAATGTCTGTGGCATGCTCAGTCCACGTATATTCCACCCACTTTCCCCAAGGTGAAGGGGTCCTCATGGAAGAGGGAATGGAGGGATTGTGGAGGACTGCTGCCTATCAGTGTATTCCAGACGTGAGAGGGCCATTGTACACATGAACTCAGCTGTGACTGCATGTGCAAAACCTGTATAAGATCAAGCCAGACAGAATTCCAGCATGGATAGAGGAGGGACTTATGAAGCCCACCTCTGGTTGAGGGGCTATTGGCAGTTAGTTGATGGCTGTTGGAGGAAGGAGGTTCACTTTTCTTCAGGGATGTGACTCCTGGTAGGTTGGCCATGATCCAGTGGATGGCTCTATATCCATATGCATATGCGCAGCAGCAACTGGACTCTGGGTTAAAATAAGAGGACACGAAATTGGGTGGGAGATATGGTGGCAGGAGGTCTGAGAGGAGTTAGAAGGAGATAGTGAGGGGTAGATATGATCAAGACACACTGTATACATGTATGAGACTCCTGGAGAATAAATAAAGATATGTTAAAAAGAAGATGGTCCTCGCTCTGTGTTGTTGCTCAGACTGTAGCTCTAAGATCAATTTTACCACCTTCCACTTACCAACTTGGTGACTTTGGATTTTAGCACTCCAGACTTTAATTTCCTCATGATAAAATGAGGTAAGGTACTAACCTGGACTCAAAAATTGTCAGATTAGAACAACAAGGAACTTAATGTAGTTATAGACGTGCAGTAGACACCCAAAGATGGTGAGCTGGATTACTTGCAGCATTATACGCATCTGTCAGTGTCTCCTCCCACACCCATGCACTCCTTTTAGGGTTATCTTCCAGCCTTCTGTGTATTCAGAGGCAGGACCAGGTTCCCCACACTTTACCAATGATTCTGGAGCTCTTTTAAACCACTGTTCTTATGGTTTTGAAGGGTCAAAAAGACTTGTGGTTTTGATTCCAGAGCTTAAAGTGTTGGACCGTCTAGGTGGACCCTCTTCATCCCTCCATCTTTGCATATCCTCTGTTGTCCATATAATTCTGCCTTGAGGCTATATCCAGAGGCAGTTTGTTCAGTGTTTGTTGATTTGAAGAGATCTGGGTAGAAAAACCTTTAACACAGTATAGTAAGAACACAGTGTTAGCCAGCTGTGGTGTCTCCCTCCTATAATCCCAGCTCTTGAGAGACTGAAGCATGAGGATCATCATGAGTTTTAGGCTAGCCTAGGGTACAGTGTGAGACTCTATCTCCACACTGAAGGGCATTTGGGGACACAAATTTGATTCCATAGGCATATATATATATATATATGGTTCAGTTCTACTGTCTAATTATACATTAGCATGCATGAAATTGTGCAGGGATAAGGGGTGCATGTAGGGGAGGGATCTAAATATGATCAAAATATATTGTATGAAATTAACAAAAATTCAATAATTTTTTTTTAAAAAGTGAAAAGGAAAATCAACAGAGAACCTTGAAAATTTCATTGTCAAAAAAAAAAAATCAAAGTTCCCAAAGTTCAATGTCAAAGTGGGACAATATTCTATATGCAATTAACAAAAATTCAATAATTTTTTTTAAAAAGTGAAAAGGAAAATCAACAGAGAACCTTGAAAATTTCATTGTCAAAAAAAAAAAATCAAAGTTCCCAAAGTTCAATGTCAAAGTGTAGGACAATATTATTGATCACACTAGGAATACGCTATCCAAAAATAGCATTTTGGACTATTTTTTTAGGTCGGGTCTCATATGATGCAGGCTGGCCTTGAACTTGCTATGTAGCTAAAGATAATCCTGAACTTCTGAACATCCTGCCCCCACCTCCCATGTTCTGGGATTACAAGCACACGCTATTACAACCCTGAGAATCGTAGTTTAATGGTTAGGGGTCAGACACGAGGCATATGCACACCAGGCAAGCACTCTATCCGCTGAGCTACATCCATAGCCCCTGGTTTGGCGTTTTGACTTCAAAGTCAACTGAAGTAAAAAAAAATGAGGAGACTGTTGTACTGTACCTCCTCTTGGGGCAGTCTCCTCTGTCAACAGATGGGAAGTATAGAAATTGTCTGGAAGGAATTGTCTTCCCTGCCTACTAGTCTCAGAAGACCTGGCCTCCTCTCAGGAAACCTTGCTCACTGAAGACCACCACCGTTAAAATTCATACTAAAGGGAAGGAAGGTTTAGTTAACCTGATTAGCAAATAAAGACATTGCAGGCACGTTGTCTTCATATCCTGTATTGGTTTGTCCCCTTGGCAAGACAGTAGATCTCCACCCCACCCCAGGGGTCAGATGACAAAATCAAAACCAGAGACAATTCGAAGAAAACATAATGAAGGAGTTTCACTCTTCTAGTTCTAAAGAGGAAAATAATCTTGCTAGAGTGCTGCAGCAACATAGTTTACCTTAAGTGAAACTGCCAAAATTAGCAAGTGAAGGAACAAAAATAATCAGCTTCTGAGAAATGGAGGGCTTCTTGCAATTCCTTCTTATTAAAATAAACAGTTGTGTTTTCATGCAACGTTTTGTAATGGATCTTGTACATTCTTCCTGTACTTAAAAAAATACAGATATCAGAATATCATAGTTATATTGTCAGGTAAGATTCTGGACCTTCTGAAGACAGCAGTGAGCATTCCTTTGATACTGACATATTAAGTTTTGTCACATAAAAAAATGAGAACAGAAAAGAAATTTAGGTATTTTAATGATGGTTTTTGGAGGTCTGCCATTTACATGACCATGTCGTCATCGCCCTTATGAGCTTATCATTGTTGACTTTTTCCTCTGTTCTGATGGCGTCTCCATGTCCTTTGCTGTCACTCATCTGCGCATAATTCTTAGCTGTTGGATTTCTTGAGGAGTCTTTCTAAGTCCACGTGCTTTCATTCAAGGTCTCATTTATGGCTGTACCTAGGGCTGAGATTGCTCTCTGAGGTCCTAGGTTAGAATATCCAGTTCTCTGCTTAAAATCTCCATTTGTAAGGTTTCTTGGCAACCCAAATTTAACCCATTCCAAACTTCATTCACTACCTTTAAAAACTCATTCTTGTTTTCAATTGTCTTTGTCTCAGTCAATGGTAATCAGCATTTGTCAGGCAATTGGATGGTAGCCTTGACAGCTCTCTTCCCTTCATGTCACATCTCACACCACTGGGTCAGTGGTTTGTCTTCTAGCTCTGACTTTCATATCTCCACTGTGACAATCCTAGGTCATGCTATCATTGTTTGTTTTCAAGATAACTTGCAATGACCTCTTAATTACCTTCTGATTGCCTTTAAAATACCCATTTTTCCTTTGTAAGTAAGACCACGTGAAAGTAAACTTTTTCAAAACCCAACTCTGGTCACTCTATCTTCTGATTAAATACCTCTTCCATGGGGCCTGGAAAGGCTGTCTTTAGCTCTGTGGCAGTTGGCAGTGTGAGACACCAAACAGTCCTGCCCCTGTCAAACTGTCCGGCGTTAACAAGTGCTGCCCTTTCTCTTGATAAGCTTCCTGAACATGATTCACAGTCTTTCTGGAACATAGATGTCTGTATTTGCCACTTCACTTCTGGTCATACTTCACATCTTAAAGTTGGCTTTCCTGGTGGGACCTGTCTGAACTCCCCAACTGGTTCCTTTTAGTAACTGGCTTTTCCACTGCTGTGCCATTGTAAACAGGGCTGCAATTGTGTTTTTATTGTAGTCTCTGTAAGTAAAGGTAAGACAGTTCTATCTTCAGACCTTAAAGCCAGCCTTGGTGTATAGAAATTTCTCAGTAAATGTGTGACCTGAATGAAAAATTAAATGAATGTATAATGGAAAGAGGAAGTCTAGGGGAACATTTGAGAAAAGCAATGGAATGTTATTTAACCATAAGGCCACTTATATATTAATATATTTCCTCATTTTAATCAATGTCAAAATAATAGCCTCCATTTTAGGGCAAGAAAAGAAAGGACTGGAAGCAAGTAAGTAAGGGCTAATGGAATGATGCTTGACTAGCTGCTAAGAGACCTGGGACCTGTTGCCACTGACTAGTGATGACCTCAGTTAAGCAATACAACTTTTTCTTATACCTGGGGGGGTCTTAGTTACCACCTTAGTATCTGAAATAAAATAATAGTTACAGTAGTTACTTAAAAATTTTAAAGGTATTATGTTATTGAAATTATCTGTGAATAGGGAAATGTCTTGGGGTCTGTGGTGGTTTGAATGAGAATGTCCCAAATAGGCTCCAAGTATTTGGGCAGTTTGTCCCCGGTTGGTGATGCTGTTTGGGAAGTTTTAGCTTGGCTGGAGGAAACATGTCACTTGGTAGCAGGCTTTGAGGGTTCTTAAGCCTTGCCAGATTTCCAGTCACTCTGCTTCCTGTGCCTGCCTGAAGATCTGATCATTGGGCTTTCTGCTCTGGCCACCTCTGTTGCCATGCCTCCCCCACCATTATAGACTATAACCTTCTGAACTGTAAGGCAAATAAACTCTTCCTTCTGTAAGTTGTTTTGGTCATGGTGCTTTATCACAGCAGCAAAAAAGGAACTAATACAGAGTCCCACCTCTAGATCTCTAGATGAAGAGATACAGGCAACCAATGGCTACTGAGAGAGGGAGAATCAGTTTTCTCCAGGGATGAACTCCCTGATACATTAACCAATCCCAAGTGGTTAGCCATAGACACATGCACACACAAGCACCAATAAATAGACTTAGAAGCCAGTGGGGCTACACAAGACCCTGTATCATAAAGAAACAGACAACAAACACAACTCAACATTGCTATTCATTAGGGAATACAAAGAAAATCTACAAAATGCAACTGTCAGCTAACACGACAAGTTTTTAAGTTGATAGTCCCAAATGTCAGCAAAAATGGCTCAACTGGGACTCACAGACATTGCTGATGGGAATGCAAATTAATATACCCATTTTGGGAAATTTTGTCCATTTCTTATAAGGTTAAACAGAGAAACATGTCCACACAAAAGCCCATTTTCTCAGGGTAAGGTGGAGGAATATGCTTAGAGTACATTATATACTTGTATAAAAATGGCCTTATGTAATCATGTATAATAATTTTTTTAAAAGAATAAAAACTATGGGAGAGATGGCTCAGCAGTTAAAAGCACTGACTGCTCTTGCAGAGGACCTGGGTTCTAATCCCAGCTCCCACATGGTGGCTAACAACTGTCTGTAACTCCAGTTCCAGGGGATATGACGCCCTCTTCTGACATCTGTGGGCATTGCACAACATGGGTTCACTTACACACATGCAGGCAATACACTCGTACACATTAAATAAAAATAATGAAAAAGAAAAATATTTTTAAAAAGAAAAACTATTCTTCATTAATGTAATAAAATGTATATCCACATAAGACAACATTTTGAGAAAGAAATAACATTGTTGCTGTGTTCGATGTTGTTACAGAAGTGTTCACCAATACAAGGCAATAAGAAAAAATGAGGTATTGAAAAAAGCCTGTATGGACATGTTTATAACACATCATTCATAATCCCCCCCGAACATATATACATGTCCACCAACTGGTGATTGGATGAGCAAATTGTTGGACATCTACAATGTAATATTACTCCAAAGTAAAAACAAAGAGATTATTTATACATATAAAAGCATGAATGACCCTGAAAGCACTGGGCTAGCGATAAGAAGATGCTCTTTCACCAGCAAAGGACAAGTTGACTGTGGAAATTTGGAGAGTGATTATATCTTGGTTTTGATGGTCAAATAGCCGTATGTCATCAATCTAAAATATTATCTTAGGAGGGCTGGCAAGATGGTTCAGCAGGTAAAGGCACTTGCCACCAAGCCTGATCACCTGACTTCTTTCCCTGGGATCCACATGGTAGAAGGAGAGAACCGACTGTTTCAAGTTGTACTCCGACATCCAAAAGTGCACAATGACATGCACATGTGCACCTACCCACACCCACTAAATAAATGTAAAAAATTTAATTTCCTTTGAAAAAAAAAAAGAGCCAGCGTTACTCTATGCAATGTACCCCATCAACTTAAGGAGTTTTTTTTTTTTTTTTTTTTTAAATATTGGATGTGGGTGTTTTGCCTGCATGTATGTAGGTGCACCTGTGCATGTAGTGTCCATGGAGGTCAGAAGAGGGTTACAGATACCCTGAAGCTGGAGTTGTGGATGGATGTTGGCTGCCATGTGGGTCCTAGGAACTGAACTCAAGTCATCTGCAATAGCAGCCGGGGTCCTTAACTGTTGAGCCGTATCTCCAGCTTCTTAGCTTGAGTTTTTAAAAAGAAAAAAAAGGCAAGTTGCAAACAGTAAGATATATAAGTTATATGTAATGATCAGGTAGCACGTACCCCAGAAATGTAAGGTTGGTTTAACAATTAGAGATCAGTCAATAAAATTAACTCAACAATTAAAAGGAAAAAATAAAGCAAAATAAAATAATCTTAGGGTAAGTGTATCTCAACTCCCCGTGTCTCTTTATATTTTTGGTTATAAAGGAAGAAGAGCTGCCAGCCTTTTTCCTAGACCAATGTTTTTCCTACCGTGAGCTCGTGATATGCCTCTTCTTTGGGTGTGTGAAGGATAACTTGCTCTAAACTCAGATCTCTGGAAGACCTCTGAAGATCTAAATTAAAATCTCTGGCAGCAGGTCCAAGTAAAGTCTTTTCTCTCTGTGTTTCTGTCTCTTTCTTTCCCCTCCCTCCTTCCCACCCTTCTTCCGTAGTAAATATAAGAATCATCGTTTGTCCTCTTTCGTGCTGTCTCCCTTTCCTGTGCTTGGCCCATGTCAACAGATCTCTTTTTTGAGGCTTATCTTACATCATCCACTACTTGAAGATGTTACAGGTTATTCCCAAAGTTGCAATTGAACTTCCTTTAGATGATATTTTAAAGCACTTATAATTCACTAAATGTATCATTTAACTATACATACTGATAAGTTTTGAGAACAGTTCCTGGTGTTAGGCTCACTTCTTCAAATAGATTTCAGGTTCCCTGAAGTGCAGAAATCTGGCTTGTGTCATTTTCATATGTCCCCAGTATCTGACAGCTGTTTAGCTCAGGGTACATGCACAAAAATGAAGGAGGAGGTCTAGAAGGGACGGACATTTCAGGAGATGCAGCATCTGTAAAACTCTCTTGTTCAATCTCCTCTTGGAAGTTGTCTTTGTTTTCACTGACATTTATTTCATTAGACTTCACCATTGTATTTTAAACTCTTCACTTAGCTCTTGTAAATCCAGTGAAACACTAAACAGCACATAAATGTGACTGCTGGTGGAGGGTCTCCAAATGCAGATTGATGGTACGTAGGACGGCTTCCAGGAGCTTTAGCAGAAGCCACCACATGTTGGGCATTAGTTTTGGAGGCTGATTATAAAAGCCGTTTTCTGGTTGTGATTTTGTAATCTTACTTTCAGGGGAAATGTGGTCATTTCTGCCAAACTTGTGAATGTACAACAGTTATATTCTGGTGTCATTCTTCATCATTCTTGAACTTTTTTTTTTTTTTTTAGCTTTTAAAATTTCATACGTTTCCCACTCAAATCCACACCCCTTTCCCTACCTATGCCCCCCACCTTATACACTCTGCCATACGTGCTGAGTCCTGTTGATTCAGGTGTTTGTACCCAAATGTCCTTCGGTGTAAATGCATCCACTGGAGACTAGTCAGCCCATCCAGTGGTCGTATGTAAGTCATACTCTCCCTCGCTCAGCAGCAATCAGTCTCAAATAGTTCTCAATCTAGTGCTGGCCCACTACCTATTTCTCACCTCCTCTTTGGGCCCTTGTTTCATTGAGCTGACATGGGTCCCATGATCAACACTATCACTGCCAAAGGCTCACATGAATGAGCAAGCCTCCAGTGGCCTGGAAGTCTCCAGCTCCCTGTGTTTATGAACCAACCTTGGCTCTTACAATCTTTCCACCTGCTCTTCTGCAATGGTCTCTGAGCCATGGGTGGATGAGGTTCCATATAGGAGTCCCAACCTACACTACAATCTCTTATTTTCCAAAACTTGGCCAGTTGTGGCCATCTGTGCGCATCCCACTCTAATATACATAGAAACCTCACTGGTAAGAGTTGAGGGGTGCGTTAGCAGGCCTCTCTCTACCCCTTATTCCTCTATGTTCCCTGGCCTTAGTTGTGGAGATTCGATTGCAGATGTGTCACCTAGTACTGGGCATCTCCCAGGAGTATGTTCTCTGTGCCTGACCAGATGTACAACTCTGCAGTAGCCTCCATCTGATGCAAAAAAAGAAGCTTCTTTGATAAGTGCCGTACAGCATGCTTGTCACTCTAAGGGATGTCTTTTCTATCTGGCACTGTGTTCCCTGCTAAGAAGCTCCCAGATATACATTTTAAAAACACATATTGAAAGGATTATGAAAAGAAGACAAGGAGTTGGGGAGATTGATCACTGGATAAAATGCTTGCTGTACAAACTGAGTTTAGCTGTCCTGCACCCATGGAAATTGCTGGGCACGGTGGCATGCGCCTGTAATCCAAGACTGGGGAGGAGATTCTGGGGTCTTGTGCACCAGAGACATTAGCAGAATCAAATTGTCAAGTTCCAGGTTCAGTGAGAAACCCTGTTTCAAAAATCAGGTAGAGAGCAAAGGAAGAGGAAGACACTTAAGGTTGACCCGTGGCCTCTGCATGATTGCTCATCCCCCCTTAAGCACACTGTCTATGCAAATAAAATAACATAAAAAAAGAAGACAAAATCTCCTCCTTTTTCCCACTTCAAAGACACTAATATTTACTAAGGTGTCTGTTAAGGGCTGTTATAGTAGAAAGTGAGTTTCCAGGGACACCTGTAAAGTGGTGTGAAGGCATGTGTGCCTGCTGAAAATGCTTTGGGGGAGCAGAGACTGAAACCAGGAAGACTGGGAATCAGCAATAGCTGCCACAAGTCACTTGTTATTTGGCTGTTGAGAAATTCCCTGCTTGTAAAAACAGGTTATTAAAATTTTAATTAGAAATTTTTCTGTACACCTGAGGGCCTAGTCCCAGAGTTTGCAGCCCAAGGTCAAAATTCTCATATAAATTATTTGGAATTAAATAATGATTGTCTTACTTTCAGTTTCTGAGGGGCTTGATCGTGAGTTTCTTTTTTTCAGATCTCATTTCGCTTTAAATTCTCACAACAACCCCACGAAGCACATAAGAAAGCATTGCTTCCTTAGCAACCACATCCCAGTGTAACTTTCAAAACTGGCCAGGCGACTCACCTCATAGTGTGCTACCAGTGCCAGGTCTTCTTTCCTGTCCCTGCCCAGAAATAGTGTTATGTACATAAGGTTCCATTTATTTTTAACAACACTGTTATATTTTAAAATTCAATTAATGTAAAAGAATGCATTTTACATACATCAAGTTCAGTCTGAAGTCACCACTGGCAGTTTTGGGGAAAATGTGCTCTAGTGTGGCCTGTCATTCATCTAGGAAAGTCAAAGGATCCCCTTAAGAGTGAGTCAAGGTGACCTTCTTTTCCTGTCCACCTAAGAGAGGCTGGAACCTCTTTCAGTAAGGGAGAGTAATCTCATATTGTGTACCCTGTTATACCAATGTGATGATCATATATAGACAGTGAGGATTTCTAGGGAAGCCTTGTTTGTAAACCCACTCATCATGCCCCAGAAAGTGCCAGGGTATGGATTCTCTGTGAGGCAATCCTGTTGCAGTAGAGTGCTCTGAACTAGCCACATTGGTTTGAGCCATTTGTCACTCAGATACACTCTGAGCATCTGCCCTTTCTTGGCGGCTGTGTGCCTTGCTTCCTGGATGCAGGGAGAAAGCCATCCCTGAGGACCTGCTGTGTTTCTGGCACTGTCAGCTGGGGTTCTGAATGCTTGAGGAGAAGCCACAGGCAGAGTCTGTACCCATGGCTGCTCAGCCACATGTTCTCTGACTCTAGAACATTCTCTCATCGCCCTTTGCTGGGCTTCATGTCTTGTCCTCTTCCTGCTCATTTAGACCTGTATCTCATTTCAGAATTTCCTTACACTGTACCTCTGCGACCTCACCTGATGGTCGAGAAAGAACCACATGAAATCATGGAGCTAGAACTTACTTAGTTCATTGAAAGCCAAAAGGTATGCCTTTCAACCATAGCCATAAAGAATACCTTTTTAAGAAGCTTATCTTTTAAGTGTGGGAGAAAGAATGATGGGTGAAGAAGAACAAGGTGAAAGGACAGAGCTGTGTGGGGTTCTCAGGATGGGAAGAATTCAAGTATATCTTTTCTCTAGAGGAGAATCGGAGAACAGAGGCTTGGTGTCTGGTGGAAAGTTGAGGGACGCAGTCTGCAGAGACCTACAATCCTTACCTTGGGCATATCTAGATGCACTAGAGCTGTGGCTCTTGTGATTCTCCAATGTGGGTGGATTCTGTGCTTGTCGATGGGCAAATAGAGTGAGTTGAGCTATAGAATGTGGGGCAGAGTAAAAGTCAGTAAACTTTGATTAAAATTATATTGTGTCTAATTAGTGCCTATCAGATTAGCAGAAGAACCCTAAGAAATACCTAGCGCTTGAACTGAAAGATTTTCATAGACACCAGATATTTCCTGAATTGTCTTCAGTTAAAATTTGACCATGTTTGGGCCAAGGAGTTAGACAACACCTTCTGTTGAATAGTTTCAGTTGTCAACTTGACACACCTGGATGGGAAGACCTTCAATAGAGGAATTTCATCTATTGGATTGGCCCATGGCCATGTCTATGGGGCATTTTCTTGATTGTTGAGTGATGTGGGAGGGCCCAGCCCACTATGGGCAGTGCCACCCCCTGGGAAGGTGGTCCTTGTTAGAGTCTAGGTCTGCAGATGACCCTCTCCCAGTACAGAGCTGTCTCAGCAGAAATTGTTCCCCAGATAATTTTGGAAGATAAACAGGACCCTGCACCCAGACCCACTGATGTAAGAACTATCTCAGTTCAAGCTCCTTCCCTTAAAACTAAAGATAATTTTGTCACCTTCCACATTCCCCAACCTGCTTATAAGAACTTCCTCAGCAGTCAGAAGGCTGCTGGTTGCCTTTCTCTCCCCAACTGAGCTGCCAGCCACCAGCAATCCTAAGAAAAAAACTTTGCTTTAGTGGAGTCCTGTTTCCTGTGGCTATTCCCTGCCCGGCTTTTATCTAACGATCCTGTGTTGTATAAGAAGGCAGACCAGTTAATAGCGCTCCTCCATAGTCTGTGCTCCAGGTTCCTGCCCTGAGTTCCCGCCATGGCTTCTCTTGATGATGGACTGTGAGCTGTAAGCCAAATAAACCCCTTTCCTCCCCAGGTTGGTTTTGGTCAGTGTTTTTATCACAGCAGTAGAAAGTAACTAAGACAAAAGTACTGAGCGTGGCGGTCTGAGGCTTCATCTTAAGTTGGAAGCAGGACTTTGTAATATGTAAGAGTCTCCTACATGGTACTGGCTTTGAAGGCATGAAGAGAGAGGGGTTCTGAAGAGAAACTGAGGCTTGGCACTGTGAGAGGACAGGAAAGGCCATTGGTGAAGGTGCAGCCTCAGTTGCAGTGAAGACCCTGGCATATTGGAGATGCCAGGACCACGGGACAACCACCAAGGGCAGTGATGGCAGGTATAGAGTCGAGCTGGCCTGAACCTGGGACAAGCTGTGTGTGCTGCGGAGGGCAGAGCCAGAGAAGTGGGGTTGCCTGAGCTCTTTGGAGCTCAGAAGATCATGAGTGAATCCTAGATGTCCAGCACTGAGCTACATTGCTGGACTTTGGCTTTGCTTAAGTGTGCACAGTTCTTCCCTTTTGAAATAAAACAGTATGTAACTTATTTTGGATTTTATAGGAGTCCACAGTTGAGAGAGACATTTGTATTATTTTAAAGAGACATTGAGTTTTTCAAGTGTTTGAATTTTTGAGGACGGTGGGACATTTAAAGTTGTGCTGTTTCATGTTGTAATATTAATATTAACATGAGATCTTGGGGTTAAGGAATGACACACCTGTGTGGAGAGAACCTCGGCTGAGGAATTTCCTCCATTTTATTGACTCACGGCCATATTTGTGGGGCATTTTCTTGATTGTTGAGTGATGTGCGAGGGCCCAGCCCACTCTGGGTAGTGCCACCCCTGGGCAGGTGGTCCTGTGCTGTATGAGAAAGCAGACTGAGGGGCTGGAGAGATGGCTCAGTGATTTGGAGCACTGACTGCTCTTGTAAAGGACCTGGGTTTGATTCCCAGTACCCACATGGCAGCTAATAGCCATCTCTAACTCCTGTTTTAGGGGATCTGACACTCATACACATAAAAATAAAAATAATCAATAAAACATTTTTAAAAATTAAAGAAAATAGGCTGAACATGGGCCAGAGGGGCAAGCCAGTGTGCAGCATCCTGGGGCTTGCAGCTCACAGTCACCAAAGCCTTTCTTTCCTGAGTTGGTTTTGGTGAGTGTTTTTATCATAGCACTAGAAAGTAACTAGGACACACTTGTTTCACTGATTTCTATTTGTCTGAGTATTTGTTAAGAAGAATAGACAGAATGAGAGCTTGGGGATTCTTAGATAGTATGGGGCTGCATTAGTTTCTCACAACTGCCAAAAATGACCACATATTTGATGATTTAAAGCAACAGATGTGTTTTCTTCTGGTTCTGGAGACTGTGGGTCCTAAACCAAGGTGTCTGCAAGGCTACAGCCTCCAAGGATTTTTGGGAAGAATCTTTCATTGTCTCTCACAGCTTTTGATGGCTGTCTCTTGCTTGTCACAACATCAGTTCAATCTTTGCCTGCACTTTCACAATGTCTTCTGTCTCTGGTATCAGTCTTTTCCTCCCCTTTTTCTGAAAATGACATTGTTTTTTGGGTTTAGAATCCACTCTAAATCCAGAATTGTTTCTTTTCATGATCCTAAACATGTTGGAGAAGAGACACCATCTTCAACAACTGATGCTGGTCAAATGGGATTGCTACATATAGAGAAAAGAAATTAGATCCCTATCTTTTTACCCTGCACAAAACTCAACTCCAAGTGGATCAAAAACCTCAACATAAGACTTACTACCCTGAATCTGATAGAGAAGGAAGTAGAGGATACACTGCAACTTATAGGCACAGGAAAAGAATTTCTGAAGAGGACTTCAATAGCTCAGACATTAAGATCAACAACTGATGAATAGGACCTCATGGAACTCAAAGGTTCTGTAGAGTAAATGACACCAAAATTCTAGTGAAAAGGCCCTGTACAGAGTGGAAAAAAATCTTTACCAGCTATATAACTGACAGAAGGTTAGTATCTAGAATATACAGAGAACTCAAAAAACAAAACATCGATAACATCAAAAAGCAATTTATCTGGACTGGAGAGATGGCTCAGCAGTTAAGAACACTTCCAGAGGACTCAGGTTTGTTTCCCAGCACCCATATGGTGGTTAACAATTGTCTGTAACTCCACTTCCAGGGACTCCAACACCCTTTTCTGGCCTCTGTGGGACAACTGCATGCATGTTAACAATTACACACATGCAGGCAAAATGCTCATACACATAATAAAATATTTTTTGAAACAATTAACCCAATTAAGACTTGGGGGTCACAGAACTAAACAGAGTTCTCAAAGGATGAAACAAAAATACCTGAGGCATATTTTTAAATTTTTAACATTTTTAGCCATCAGGGAAATACAAATTAAAAGTACTTTGAGATTTTCATCTTACACCAGTCAGAGTGGCTAAGATCCAAAAGTCAAATGATGAGAAGTGCTTGTGAGGATGTGGTAAAAGGAGAACACTTGCTCAATGCTGGCGGGAGAGCAAACAGGCACAGCCACTATGGAGATCAGTGCAGAGTCTGAAATAGCTCTATTACGTGATCCAGCTATACCATTCTTGGACATAGTCCCAAAGGACTCTGTATTCTATTACAGAGATACTTGCTCTTCCAATCCTGTAGAAGCTTGTTAAAATGTATACATTTACAATATCAAACTTTATATGGAATCACTCCGTAACTGGGATACAGTGCCTCTCTCTGACACCACAGGCTAGGAAATGGGAAGCACAGTGGCAGAAATGGGCTTCCTCCTTTGGAATTGTCAACCAGGGATCCCGCAGTATTCTATTACAGAGATACTTGCTCTTCCAATCCTGTAGAAGCTTGTTAAAATGTATACATTTACAATATCAAACTTTATATGGAATCACTCCGTAACTGGGATACAGTGCCTCTCTCTGACACCACAGGCTAGGAAATGGGAAGTACAGTGGCAGAAATGGGCTTCCTCTTTTGGAATTGTCAACCAGGGATCCCGCCGACCATTAAGAAATAATGGCTGCTGCCATGGCTTCTAGTTGCCCTTCAGAACTTAACGATAAGACCCTATTGCTGAAGGTATTGCATATGTGAGATGTAGAACTAACATGGAGAAATCAAGCTGGTAATGACTGCAAAGCTTCATCTCTACTGGCTAGCTTTCATAGTGCTGTCAGGTGCAATGAATACTATGGGAAGGGAAAGTAATCATTAACCTTGCTTAACTGTGAACTCTGTAAGCTAAAATAGTGACTGGCCTGGCATGATATATTATGGGAGTAACCAACTCCCTTCTGATTGAATTTAAAGCTTGTTTCTCAATATAGATTCCAATATTTGGCACTGTTATTAGGGCCAAGACCTGTGGCTAGGCATATCATAGGCCATAGACATAGTCTTAAACTGACTCCTAATGACTTATTAGTATATCCATAGATTAGTGCATCTCTCACCTCTCACCAGAGATGGTTTTTCTTGCAGCAAATGCTGATTAACACAGAGACCCACAACTGGTCAATGTGCAGAGAATAAGAAAGTATGGAGTGCTTGGCCATAAATGGGACATGTGTTAAAATCTCTCCTCCCAAGAGTCGGGTGTGGAAAGATTGTAAGAGCCAGGGGTGGTGGATGAATACAAGGGAACTGTTTTCTGGACACAACAGGACAGTTACATGTATGAACCCACAGTGTTTGGAACAGCATGCACAAGATCTGTGTAAGCCCAAGCCAGACAAGAGCCTGATCTTCATGGAGGGGGAAGGGGGGGCAAGAAGCCCCAGTCCTACCTGAGGATTTATCGGCAATTGATAGTTGCTGGGAGAGGGAAAGTCAGTTTTCTTTAAGATTGTGATGTTGACCATGCTGTAGGGGATGGGTCCACACCTAGGAGTATTTAGGGAATGCAAGTTAGACTCCGCAGGTCTTAAAAAGAGTGACATGAAAGTCAGGGTGGGTCTGAGTGGGGATGTAGGAGTAGGTCTGAACATGGTCAAAATACATTGCATGAAATTATCAAAAAATAAGTAAAATGTTTAAAAAGAGAAGATCTCTCACAGGCACATCCATAGACCAACCTGATCTAGACAATTCCCCATTGAGCCTGTCTTCCCTGGTGATTATGGGTTGTATAAAGCTGATAGTTAAACTAACCATCCAGCCATTTGTTTCATTATAAAGACATTTGAAGAAGAAAGGAGGGATGAGGAATACAAGGATTTTTAACAACTGAAAATCTTCAATTTATTTGAAGCAGTCACAGGAAAAAACAAAACAGGGAAGAGTCAGAAACAGTAAAAGATGTGGAGCACTGTGTCCCTGTGCTTTTTAGCACTGTCATGGCTCTATTCAAAACACGACTGCACAAAGTATTATTAACTTTGAAGTTTTTAAGGAGGAACTCTTGAGGGACTTAACACACTTTATACATATCATCATGCAAAGAGCATTAAAACAGGACCAAAATATCCACAAACTGTAAAGCCTACCCTTACTTTTTTGTATGAAAATGCCACCTCCACAAAGCTAAATAAATCTTAAAAGTTATCTGGAAGCTGCATGTGTTGTTTTTTAAATAAAAGAACTCTAATTTTGTTTGGACAATTGATGATTGGTAAAAAAAAAAAAAAGTCAATTGTTTTCTCTTTAAAAATAACCATTAAAAAAAATCTGCCATAGTGTGCAATACGAATTTGTAGGGACTACAAGCAGCCATTCTAATTGTTAAAATTAGGAGAAAAACATTAGTCCTGTGGAGATTCCACTGTTTCCCTTAAATTTATCACAAGTGTTTTAGGTCAGTCAGTTATGTAACATTTTTAATTTCTGTATAAATTGCTTCATATTTTTGTTTTAAAATACTAGGCCATTGCCTCAAACACAGAGCCTCCATGACCTAAAGGTAGATGCATTTGTCTGTCCAGTCTATTTATTTAGTAGCCGTATAAGCAAGCACATACATTTACCCCAAATGCTTTTCTATTTTTAATAGAAACTCACCTGAAATAAATCAATTTTAATATTGATTTAATATCACATAGTCTTCCAACTGCCTACTATGTTCCAGTCAAATGCTACATCTGATAATGCTTTAAAACTACAGGAAGAAGAATTAAAAGTTCTACTCAGAAACACAATAAATATTTCACAGTGTTGGTATGGAAATCATTTGGGGAACCAACTTAAATGTTTGATTAAGCGTCTTATTCATCACGAGCAGGTGAAGGTGCTGACCTCTGAGTCTAGCACCACTGCTTCTGTGTCCTGTCCATAACATGCCACGAATGGTCAGCAAAGAGACACTGTCTCCTGATAATGTATCTATAATGATTTTCTGATCTCAAAAAATACTCCATTTCTTCCGCTTTACTTGCTTGAAACCCACACAGATCCAAGAAAAAGTGGCTGAGGTTTAAGACAAAGTTCTCTGGGTATCCACAACTTTGCTAGCTGTCTTCTGGCCTATGAAAGCAGTGGAGCAGGCGTGGAAGGCAGAGAAATGGCTGCGAAGAAAGCACACGGGGTCCTGAAGCCCACTGGCCTCCTGAAGCACGCGTGACCTCTGGCCGGCAAGATCCATGGCCAGCATGTGAAACACACAGCTGCCTGCATGTCTCTGAGCTTACATAAGCAACCTTTTCTTCAAAAATAAAATCTTATCAGTCACCATAAGAGCCTGGAACTATGTTGTTGAACAGAACCTCCTCTAACACATGGGCAATAATAAACGGAATCTTTAATATTCTGCTTCTAATGTTCAACTTATTTGTAATAAAAATAATCCCCTGAATACCTGTGGTAGTTTGAATAAGAATGTCCCCCATAGGCTCCAAGTATTTGGATATTTTGTCCCCAGTTGGTGGTGCTGTTTTGGGAGGTCTTAGAAGGTGTGGTTATCCTGGAAGAAGAACAGAACTGGGTGAGGACTTAGAGAGTTCTTAAGGCATGCTGGATCTCAAGTCGTTCTCTTGCTTCCTGTGCCTGCTTGAACATGTGAGAGCTTAGCTTCCTCCTCCAGCCAGCTCTGCCTCCATGCCTTCCTGCCAAGATGGACTCCTGCCCCTTGGAACCGTAAGCATAAATAAACTCTTCCTCCTCTAACTTTGGTTGGTGCTTCTATCACAGCAACAGAAAAGTAACTAATACAATACCCTTATCCCCAACCCCCAAAATACTGTGTGCAAACTAAAGATTTCTGGATCACCTCTAAAAACTTAATCAACTTTATCACTGAAGAGACTATTGTCATTTCATAGTATAGCTGATTGTAATTTGTTAATTTATGAATAACTTTAGAACATTATGAATGGAATGCACCAAATTATACCTGTGCGAAAGCAATCATTTTCTAGTTATGGACTAAAAATATTTGATACAATAATCATGAATTAGAAAAAGTAAGATTCTAAATACAAGGCTATAGAATTTCACGATGGGTGGATCGATGAACATTCTTTTCTATATATGTTATGATTAGCAGACCAGTAAATCTTAATCAGAATGATAAAATCATACTTTTCCTATAGAAAGTTGCACAGTATCTTCTGTAGGGATCATTATCATACATAAGGAAACAGATGTCATCACTCTACTGCAAACCCAGGAGCATCAGGGAATCTGAGCTGAGAGGGGTCTGGTCATCTTCTTCCCCTTTACCAACGTAATCATCATCATCTTCTTCATCCTAATTGCTTCTTGCATTAAGTATGAGAGGCCCCCTTCCTCTTCTCCCTCTCCCACTTCTGAGCCTGCTTCATCCTCATCCTCATCTTCCTCTTCCTCCAACTCCACCTCCTCTTCAAATTCTTCAAATCCTTGAAGTGGACCAACTTCATCACCTTCATCTCCATCGTCATCATCCTCTTCTCAGGAGCCTGGTGTTTTGCTCTCCTCCCGAACAAATGCATCTAAGTATGGTTGCTGTAGCAGTTCGAAGACATTTTCAGTGTTTAATCTTCCATGTTTGTGATCTCATAGTTAAGCAAGTAAAGACTTCAAATTTTTAAGATTTTGCAAAGCTTTTACTGTAGTGAGATCTTTGATTTTGTTTCCTCTCAGATTGAGGTAGGTAAGATTTGGACATTTCTTTGCCAGGACTTGCAAGTCTCTAGAAATTATGTTGTCACCAAGTTCTAACTTTCAAAGTTTATGCAGGGAAGCTGGACCAATGAACTTAATTTCACATTAGCCATGCTCAGAAACTCAAGTTCTTTAAAAGTATCATTCAGGTCTTCAATTTCCTCACTGTCACATAAGCAATTATCAAGTCACCTCCTCTGGGGCTCTGCTTTTTTTTTTTTTAAGATATTTATTATTTTTATTTTATGTGTATGAGTGTATTGCCTTCATGTGTGTAGGTGCACCTCTGTTGTGCAATGTCCAGGGAGGTCAGAGGAGGGCATTCCCCTGGAACTGTAGTTATGAATAGTTGTTAGCTGCCATGTGGGTGTGGAATCAAACCTGGGTCCTCTGCAAGAGCAGCCAGTGCTCTTAACTGCTGAGCCATTGTTCCAACCTCTCTTCTTTAACTGCAGGTTAATCTTCTTCATCCCCATGTCCTCTTCTTGCTTTACTGCCACTATGCTCCTTTCCCCCTTCCTGCCTTTCCCATTACCCTCAATCCCCCCCCCCTTTTTTTAAGATTTGGAAATGAATGAAAAGAAATGCAAATACAAATGCCTACTACCACCAAAGGTGCGGAGGAGAAAGAAAAGAAAATGGAATCCAAGGCACTGGGACTCAACTTGGCTACCCCCACCTCCTTGTCCACACACAAGCAAGCCTTTTCCTAATGTGAAGTAGAAACAAGTGTCCACCATAATAAGAAAATTGTGTAGGTTACCTGTGGCATTCAAGGCCTGTTCTGGTTAGTTTTTATTGTTAAATGATACAACCATGAGTCATGTGAGCTGGAACCTCAGTTGAAGAGCTTCCTAGATCAGACTGGCTTGTAAGGCATGTCTGTAGGGCATTGCCTTGACTGCTAATTGATGTAGGAGGGCCCGGTCCTCTGTGGGTGGTACTATCCCTAGGCAATTATTCCTGGCTGTATAAGAAAACTAGCTGAACATGAAATCGCCACAGAGTGAGCCAATAAGCAGTGTTTCTCTGTAGTTTTTGCTTCAGTTTCTGCTTGAGTCACTGCCCTGACTTCCCTAAGTAATGGATTATGACTTGGAAACGTAAGCCAAGTGAACTTCTTTCTCTCCCATGTTGCTTTTGGTCATGGTGTGTATCACAACAGAAAGAACTAGAGAAAGGACTTTTAATGAACTTGAGCATAAGGAGGACAACTTTGGAGTTGTGGAGACTATTGCCCTGGAATCATTTAGGCTACATGGAACCTCAAAATGGTTATTAGGCCGAGAAATGTACCAGGATTTGCAGTGGGAAGATCGTTGACCTCTGCTCTCTTTTTGGCTAGATCTAGAAGCCATGGAACCATCCATTCTCAAGATACCTTTATCCTTGCAGGCAGTCAACAGCATGCATGCAAGGCAGAAACAGAAATTCAAGAGTGGTTTTCTTCTCTGCTGCACATAGAAGATCAAGAGCAGAATTACTACAGCCGCATATGAGATGATGAAAATAGTTAAGTAGTTTGGAGGATTCTTGTTGGTATTGCCATTAAGCTGGTAGGACTGCTGAGTTATTATCAGTTAACAATGTTAATAAAGTTTCTTCTCCCATACTGCAGGAAGGTCTATCTCCATAATGCATCAAGAAACCTATATAAATGCATTGCTGCTTGCTTATGAGCTTGAAGGCTCATGTTGCTTCATTTAGAAAACCAGGACACAGCTTCTAGGGACTCTAGTGATATATGGTCTCAGCCTAAAAAGAGCTCTGGGAGAATTTAGTTGGTAGGAGAACTCAAGGGACTGATTAGAAGGGGAAAAAGAAGGAAAAGAGGAAACAATAGAAATAACGACATTGCATGATCTAACAGAAGCACAAATTCCTCCAAACTAATGTGCTAACTAATGAACTATGAAGGACATGAAAATGAAATGCTGTGGGGTCTGTGTACCTTGGGCTGGTACTCATCCAGAGGAAGTATCAGGAAGAGCTTGTGGATAATCCACAAGCTTGACCTGCACAGTGTTTTTCTCAAGGCCGCGAGGGAGGAAGGGGCAGGAAACGGGTGTCAGGACCCACTGTGGGCACCCAGCCCCGCAGTCAGGGTTTCGTGTCTTGACCCATTTTGTCTTGTCACCATCCCTTCTTCTGAAGGCTCTTTTCTCCAGCCCTGCTGTGAGAGTGACATGTATGCTTCTGGTTTTATTACTTATTCTTTTTTTCGAGCAAGACAGAGACAAAGAAGTAATTGGCTCATTCAGCTGAAAACATGGAAAACACCAGCAAAGCATTCCTTTACTTTTTACCCTGCTGTCACTTCATAGAAGACATGAACAAAAGGTCAGTAGGTCTTAAGAAAGGTTGTTGTTGGGGTTCAGAAAAAGGTTTTCCACGAGGACTTGAGAGATTAGCTTGGTCACTTGTCAACAACCCTTGCTCATACTGAAGGAAAAGAGGTCAGCCAGTGACATGCACACATGGTTGGATCAGTGAGTCAGGTAGGGTTCCTGCAGATACAGCCTGTGCTTTCCTCCTGTGGTAGTTGGTTGAGTTCAGGAATTGCTTTTTAAGTAGTGGAAGATGAAGATAATTGAGAAGCCAAAGGAAACATTCCTGGGTATAAATTACCCCTGGAGTTTTGTAAGAGACAGCACAGAGCAGACTGGGCTTGCCTGGGAAGCTCTGGGACATTACATTCCCAAGTCCTTCTCTAAAAGGAAGGAGCTCTGCGGCACTTCTGCCTGGTCCTGGACCCCAGGGCTGGTGAGGAGACTGTGTCAACGGAGCCGCATTCAGATATAGGAGACCAGGTTCAATGACACAGATCTACTTTATTGCAGGAAGGTACAAGCTTATATAGGGGTAGCGGTCCAATCATAGCACAGCGAGTAGGATACCTTATTAGCATAATAGGCTTAGCGTCCTATCACAGAATAGCGGGTAGGATGCCTCATTAGCATATTGGGTTTCAGATTACAGAGCCTGGATTCCTGGAAACCATGTGACCCTGACTGTTGCAATATCTAAGTGTTGGAATTCCAAGGGTGGTGATTAGGGAGTGGCGAGCTCTAGGCATCAGTCTCATGATCTGCCAACGGAAGCAAATGTCACAAGGCGTTCCTTGTGTCTCCAGCGGTTGGACAGCTGTATGGCTGTCATTAAGACTTAAACCCTAGTCTCAAGCCTGTCTCCCACAGAGCCCTGACCTCCTTCAAAAGGGACAGTGGGAGGTAGGGCAGAACTGAGGGGACTATAGCCAAGGAGGTTTGGAGAGTCCTACAGCCCCTCTGTCTTTGTAGCTGCTTCTGCTCTTCTTCAGGCTCTAAGTGGTGCCATGTAACCCCATCTCCATGGTACCCAACATGATGCTGTCACAGTAACTTCTGTCCAGGATGCCTTCTTCTCCTGATGCTGAGCTACACAAGGGCAGGGCTGTAATTCTCAACTTTATATCTCTAGCCCCAAACACAATTACAGACTTAAAAACAGAGCTTAAAATTATTCATGGAATAAAAAAAAAGGTGGGTAAATTGGCAGCTCATTTTAGGTTTTTTGGTTCCTCACCATCATTCATGATCAGAACATCAACTATCTAGGGACAACACAGTTAAGCAGAAGGAATAAAAAACATTGTATCAAGAGAGCCTGAGAAATTAGTACATCATTAGACCTGAGTGCTTCAGGCTAGATGGCTGGCCATTGGTATCATATTTTGGGTCACTTTAGGAAATGGGGAGAAATGGAGAGAAGACACAGTACTAACAACTAAAATTCCAGCCATGTACATGTGACTCTCCTGATATAACCATGTCACAAAAAGTTGCCTGAAAGGCTGCCCAACCTATTATAGATTATTATAGATTATAGATTGGGAGATGCTGTCACCATGGTTGGAATGCTCTTAGCCCATTATTGGTTATAACATATCAAGAGAGAGTGTGAACTATGATGGAAGATTCTTTTGAAGAAGACTTAAAGACAGAAAGAAGTCTTCACTAAAAGGAAAAGTTACAACAAATTTACTATGGAAAAACTAAATGAGCTTTCATTGCAGTTCTAGAATCCAACCAGAGTCTGGGTCTGAAATGATTCTGGAAGCTCCATTCACCAACACAGGCCAATTGCATTTACAGTTAGAGGAAGGAAGTGACGTACAGAAATAGGAAATAAAGTAGAGGCAACCCAGTTGGTTATAGGTTATGTCTGTCTTATTTGAACATAAACAATTGGCTATTTGCAACTGACTGAGAGTTAGTGACTTTTTACAAGAGTAGAGAGCACACTTTGTTTACATATCAAGTTAAGTCACAGTTCACTACATACAGAAAAATCTTGAGGTCAAAAATATACATAGGAAGGTGGCTTTAAGTCAAATTTCACGCTGAAAAAAAGCAGCTAGAAACCAGCTATACCTCAAGGCACAAACCTATTGTGTTTATTCTTGGTGAAATCCAATACAAAGCCAGTGCTAAGTATGATACAGAAAGAACTTTGGCAGGTGCCTTGCATGTGTCCATGATAACATGTACATGGTATCCTGTGTTTTCCACGCAAGCCATTTTTCTTTTATATTTCACATCATCATCAGTATTTCCAGTGTGAAATTATTTGATCCTTCATTGTTCACAAATATGTGTGGCTTTCAGTTTTTAACTTTTCCAATTTTTTTTTTCTTCAGTTTGCTTCCATGAGAAGATTCTGTTGACACAGAAATATGTTCTGTCACACTTATCATTTGCAGCAAGAACACTCCTGTACATAGCTGCTTCTTTAATGAGTCCATGTGCTTTGGTGGGCTCAGCTTGATAGAATCTTTTCCCTTCGGGTCTAATATCAGTTTATCTTTCTCTGATCACTGTTACTGTTTGTTTAACCTAGAGTCATATTTTTAGGGAAGATACTACACTAGATAACAACTTGTAAATCAAATTTAAAAAGCATAGATAAATAACTCTTTATGTGATGGGTGAAAGTAGAGGTTCTTTTGACTTAATGTCCCCAAAGCAGATAAGTAAGGGGTATGTTCTACAATGCAGCCATTTTTGTTAAGCAAATGATGAAAATAAAATTAGACATAATGTTCATAATAGCCTTTCCAACAATGTTTAAAAGGAGAGGCTTGGGCACTTCCCAAGCTGTTGATGTATCACGCCTTCAGACTTTCTTCATTAGCCATTTACAAGTCTATTTATATAGACCATTTATTTTTTGCTTTGTAGTCCAACAACCAGTCCCACCAAAGAGTCTTTTCTTCAGGACACCAGCTGGTTTCTTTTCTCCTAAATGGGTTCAGCATTCTGGGAAATGATGCATCTAGCAGGGAAATGTGCCCTCTTTCTTTGTGAAAACTGTCTAAAATTGAAAATAACTTTTTTTTTTTTCAAGTAGCAATTTGTCCTAGCAGGGGCCATCACTTTCTGAGGATTGGGAGTAGGGAAAAGTGTGGGGTGTTATTTTCTGAAGAGACAAGAAGATGGGAAAACTTTCAAAGATTGGCCATATTCTTTGTCTCTTTCGTTTTTCAAAGGGAAAAGGCAATCTTGTTTAGTGTTAAAGGACTGGCAGTGGTGTTACCTTTGTGTTCTGACGATGTCCCACACCACCTCTAAGGGATTTTCAGTGACCACTTACTTCTCCCTTTCTCCAGCTTCAGAGAACTACTTTTCTCTGTGATTGGTAGGGTTTGTACTCTTCAGGAACAAATCTATATTGACAGTATTCTATGTTTGACACAGAATTACAGAACAAGAGACCAAACAGCATAATCCTTCAACAGTCTAGGCAGAAAGAACTGTGTTTTTTAATTAATGATAAAAAATATAGACACCATAGTGGGGTGCTCAAAGGAGAAGAAATATCTTTTCTAATCATAGAAAAAAAGATAGATAACTATCCTTTTAGAGAGGATATTACTGGTAGTTTTAGATCATAGAGTTAAAAACCTACAACTCATGGAGTTGAAAGTCTTCTTTGAGGGGATTTTTGGATGGATCACTTATTTCTATCATTGGAGAACTATTAGTAATGTGATTCTTGGAGAAAATCTTGAAGTTTGGACTTGTCATCATCCAGATTCTGCTGTTTGCCCCTGTAAATAGAGTATATTTTAAGGTATATATTACAAAGAAGGCTTTTAATAGTTGCCTTTCCCTGATTAACCTGTTGAACTATTTCCCCTTCCATGGTAAATGGATGATTCAATAACCTACACATAGGAGGAGGAGGGAAACTCAAAACTTAAATCAGCACTGAGAATGAAGAAAAGTGGTTGACTGGCAAAGCTGAAATCAAATACTCACCATGAAGAGGTAATGTCCTGGGAGTTCCCAAAGCTGCTTTTCTGAACCTTTTCCTGTTCTTTAGGACCATTGAGGGAGAACTATATTCAAGCTTGGAGAAGCATACTGAGGAAGATTTGGTTCTAGGCTCAAACCAAATTGTGGTGACTGATGCCTCAACCTGTTAGAACTCACTACCAGAGTGAACAGGTATTGATTCTGAAACATACATTTGGGTGACATGTGAGTTATATGTGTATGTATGTACAAATTCATAGTATATGTGCATATGTAAGTGTATGTATATGTACTTGAATGTGTGTACGCATATGTATATGTGGGTATTTTGTATATATGTATATACATAAATGTAAGTCTCATTTAATGATGAGACTTTTGGTAGGTTGAACAGTTGAAAAGGCTTCAGTTGATGAACCTATGCTGAAAGGAAATTTGACTTTATACGCCTTTGTGTGAGTCTGTGTGTGTAGAGGAAAGTATAGGTGTGTGTGTACGCGTGTGTGTGTGTGAGGGGGGAGAGAGAGAGAGAGAGAGAGAGAGAGAGAGAGAGAGAAAGAAAGAGAGAGAGAATTTATGTATCACCTTGGGAAAATAATTTTGCTTTCTAGCAGTATTAGCCTAAGTCAGCCAGTATCATTAGTCCTTGGGAAAACCTGGGGAGGAGTGATTTTCCAAATTTCACTCATGATTAAAACCCACCCAATATCTGGGTCTGGGGTTATAACTAGGTTACATGAATATATACTTTCAAGAGTAGGAACTTCACAAAGAATTACAGATGATTTTGATAACAGAGGTAAACTGTGATGACATTAAAAATGACAAGGTTGCACATTCTATGGGCTTAAGTCCCTGGCGGGGAAAGTGTGTTTGGAAAGATATTTGGAAACATAATACCAGTTTTGTTTGTTTACTTTTTTGTCCTCTCCTTTTATTTAATTTTTAAAATTTCCCACTGCCTGTAATTCAATCATATCCTTGAATCTGAGCTTATTGCCTAAGGGGAAAGAAGAGCAGGTAAGTGTTTCAAAGGTCTAATACCTTAGGGAAATTCAGAGGATTTAAGGCAAAGAAAATGTTATGAGAAAACACTATCAGTTAGCCTCTGCCACATGACAAACTTTCTAAAATTTCATGACTAACACAAACACCATTTACTATTCCTTAATCCTACTGATCTGAATCAGCCTTGGCTGACTGTGGCTGAGTTTACCTTCTGGGTATGTAATCAACTTGCACAGGGCTGTCTGGTGACTGGTAGGTGGGGATGGCGAGGAAACTTGTGCTTCAGCCTCCATCATCCTGCAGGTCAACCTTGGCCTGTTCACCTTTTAGCAGGGGGGACTCTGCTCCCTGCAGTTTCACCCAGCTGCCCCCTCAGGCATCAATTCTGCCACAGTCCATTGGCCAAAGCACGTCCCAATGGCAGCCCAGGTTTAAGGAGTAGAAAGACAGCTTCCATTCTGATAGGAAAAGCCAAGAAGACACCTCACAAGGGGGCTTCCCTCAGGAAGGGAAGGAAAACCGTCTAGCCATCTGCCTAGTCTACTGCAGGCATCATGAAAGATTGGGGTGCATGGAAATTGAGGGCAGAACGGAAACTTTGTCAACAAAATACAGGTGTTTCCTTTCTTATTTGGGGAAAAGTAAGACGCCAAAGAGCTAGTGATGGTGGTAGTGCTTGGAATACAGCTTTGGGGATAGATTACTGGAAAACCTGCAAAATCCCACCTGGGTTTCTGGGGTGGAGAGGGAGGGAGGGAGAGAGACAGACTCAGGACAGAGATGTTCCTAGAAAGGGGATAGTGAAATGTGAGGCAAGGCAGGAGGGCTGTAGAGAACCTCACATAGTCCTTAGCTTCCAGTCAGCACAGCAAGCAATAGCCAGTCTGAGTCACTGAAGCTGAAGGAGACATGTGTGGCCGGACATGGATGTCATTAAGAAAGACTCGGAGGGAACCCAGAAGATGGTTTAGTGAGTAAAGTTATTTGTCTAGCAAACATGAACACTTGAGTTTAATTTCCAGAACCAACATAAAAAGTCGGGCATGGAGTCACACACTTCTAATCCCAATGCTTTGGATGGGGAGGAGGTAGGTCTCTGGGGCTCACTGGCCAGACAGCCTAGCTTAATCTGTGAGCCCAAATCTCAGTGAGAAACTTTATCTCAGAAAAATAAGGCAAATAAAACACCTGAAGCTGACGTCTGGTCTCCACATACATGGGCATGTGCATTCACACACAGGTGAACATGCACACATATACTCCTCCCCCACATAAACATATAAAGAAAGTTGTTGAATGAACTGGGTACTAGGGACAGAAATACCTCTTGTACTCTTGTCAGCTCAACACTTCAGCACGAGGAAACTATGCACATAACACAGAAGAATCCATAGGTGTGGGAAAGAAAGGACTAAAGGAATTTTGAGAGTATTTTTTGGCATCCTGGTAGAATACGGCTGAAAAAATTGGTACTGGAGATTCAGCTTATCTTGTATTGAAGGTAAGAACATGCATGCAAGTTTCTAAAGACTCTCTAATTCCCTTTTTAGATGCCAGAAAAGAACAATGTGTGGAAAATCTCCTCTCTGGGCTTTGGGCAGTATAATGCAGCCTAGTTCCTTGGGCTTCACATCAACATTAGGTTGATTTAGGTCAACATTGTGACCCCACGGAAGGCTGTTCATCCTGTATCTAGCACTGGGAATATTGCACTGTCCTTAAAAAGAGGTCTTTGAACCATAGCTAAAGTTGACTGTGGTCATGGGGCAGGGGTGTCCAGTGTTCAAGCGGAAGCCGAAAAGTCTGTGGGGCGTCTCAGAAGTGCCACGTTGGAAGTGATTTCTACTCAAGATGAACAATGCTTCTGACACTGAGGCCAAGTACTTACAGAATGTGGAACCTCCATTTGGAATGTCAGAAATTTCTTACTATTTTGCATTATGAAGGTGCCAAAGTGTCTGTGCTTATGTTAAGTCTAAAGGCATTGTTCCTGGAAATGGGAAAAAGGAAGCCGTAGATCACACATTGGTTGAATATACCCCAAACAGGTGAAATTGGGGGCATGCTAAGAGAGATGCAGCTGATGGAGCCTGAGTTTTGTAGATGCTTCTAGTTATTAATCTGATAAGGCGGGTTGGGGGGGGTGGAGGGCGGGGCTTTGAGGAACTGACTAAATGGGAAAAGCTACTGGTCCTGAAGGAGGCTTCTCTATCCTTAGGAGGATCTATGGCTCTGTTGGACAGTGGAAGTCCTCAACACAGCCCTGCACCAATTGAGCCAGATCCTTGGGCAAAGGGGCCAAGTAAGAAAATGACCAAAGAAACATTCTTATTGGAGCAGGGCAAGCCAGTGTATGGGAGAGGTCTGCAGACATAATGAAAACCAGCTTCAGGTTTTGATTTTGCAACTGTGAATTCCTTAAGCTCTTTAAGTCTCAT
This sequence comes from Nannospalax galili, assembly GCF_000622305.1. NCBI lineage: Eukaryota > Metazoa > Chordata > Mammalia > Rodentia > Spalacidae > Nannospalax > Nannospalax galili. The sequence continues at coordinate 7,692,010 of NW_008340872.1, read as the reverse complement.
TGTTTTTGCATGTAAAATGGAGATAACAATAGCACCAACTCTGGTCCCTTGTTATTACCTCTGCTGCGCCAGTGAAGCTGTCCTGTTCAGTAGCCAGGTGGAGGTCTTGGGAGAAGGGGGCAGAGATACAGAGATTCTGTTGAATGCTGATGTGGGGCAGGCCCTGTATTGAGCACAGTACTTAGTGTGGGTGGCAGTGGAGGGCAGTAAGACACTTGCCTCAGGTGAAACATGAAAGAGATGCCCAAATTCAGTTTTTAAGCTAAATACTATGTTGATGTGATATTTAACAGTCAAAATTAATTTTAAAGATCCATAATGAACAAACTACCAAAAGTTTAATAAAGATGGGATCATTAAAGCACCATGCTGAGCTGTTTTGGAGCTTGAGGCAGAAGGAAAAGTCATGAACACTGATCCCTCTTTATTTAGCATTTTGGTATTTTGTTCCCTAGGACTTTTTGCATGATAGTGATTTTTTAAAAAGAGTATGTGCAAATGTTATTTACCTTGGTTGCTGAATTTGGGACATCTATTTACATTTTAAACCCTAGGAGGGGCTCTTATTTGCCTTTCACTGGTTTTGCTAGCTTATTAAAAAAATCAATCCCAGTCAGTTACTTTCTGAGATTCTTGGCACCTGAGCATGAATATAAAGTCATCAGGTAGATTTCAATGGTAATGTTTTTCACATCTACTAATTAACATGAAGCAAATTTTTATGCTTCTTCCTCAAATATAACTAATTTTTTTATTTACTGATTTTTTTTATGTGTGTATTTCATACAGAACACCCCAAACAATCTTACTCATCTATATACCCACATCCTAAGTGACACCGTCCTATGCCCCCCCATCCCCCACTGGAGCCCATATACTCTGTCATCCCTGTTACTGTCCACTGTGTTGTCAGTGCCCCCAGCTGTTCTCCAGGGCTTGTCCATCCACTGAATCTAGTCAGTCTATCTATAGTTCCTTGTTTTAGGAAGATCAGCTGTTCCTCATCTAGCAGTAAGCTGTTGCCAATATTCCTTTAGATAAGATTGAGGTAATAATTAGATATACAGAGATTAGAGATGCATGTGCAAACATCTAAGTGTTAGTCGTATTAAAAATGAATTTTTCTGTATGAAACAGTACATTTTAATAATGAAATGGAGACTTTTTTAAAAGGTTAAAACCTCATTCAATTTTATGTCTTTTAGGGTTTATACTGACTACAATATTGCATAACTGTATTAATTCAACTGTAAACCTAAAACTTTACAGCCAATTTTGAAAGAGATGCATCTTAGCTCTAGAAATCGTTATTGAATATGTCAATGTTGTTGTAATGAAATGGTTCATCTAAGTATGTAGTTATTAAATAAATTTTTTAAAAAACCTTTATTTTGTGTGTATATGTATGCACACATGTGTGTGCCACGTGTACATTCTTGGGGGGCGGGGTTGACTTAGTGGTTAATTGATGTAGGAGAGCCCATCCCACTAAGGGTGGCACATTCCCTGGGCAGGGGATTCTAGGATATATAAGAGAAACCAGCTTATCCTGAGCCTGTGAGCAAGCCAGCAAGCGGTATTTCTCTGTGGTTTCTGCTTCAAGTTCCTGGTTGAGTTTCTGCCCTGACTTCCCTCAGTGATGGACTGTGACCTGTAAGATGAAATAAACTCTTCCCTAAGTTAAAAAAACAAATCACTCCCTTTCAAATACACTCTGGAAGATCCTATGGTTAGTTACATTTTTACACTTGAAAATACCTAGGCTTAGAGTGTGTATCTGTTTTTTATGGCTGCGATAACAAATTTTC
>NW_008340872.1:7678847-7689710 GCF_000622305.1 Nannospalax galili | reverse complement strand
TATGGGCATGTCTTTCTTTAATTTTGGGAAATTTTCTTCCATGATTCTGTTGAAGATCTGGTCCATGCCATTATCTTGGGATTCTTCTCCTTCCTGTATGCCTATGATTCATCAGTTTGGTCTTTTTATGGTGTCGCACAATTCCTGCATATTCCATTCTTGTGATTTCTTAAATTTTTCATAATCTTTGCTTGAGTGATCTAGTTTGTCCACTTTGTCTTCCAGTCTTGATACTCTGCTTTCCATTTCATTCATCCTATTGGTGAGGCTTTCTCCTGGCATTTCTAATTGGCTTACTGAGTGTTTCAGTCCCTTCTTCATTTCAGCCTGAGTAGTCTTCAATATTTCTAGCTTTTTCCTGAATTCATTCAGAAATTTATCCCTATCTTCCTTCAGTTCTTTTATTTCTTTTTTTTTGTGTGTTCTTTAAATTCACTGAATTCTTTTTTTTTTTTTTTTTTTTTTTTTTTCTGGAGACTTCTGTTCTCAGGTGCAATAATTAGGTGAGGGTGGGGTGATAGCAAAGAACATTTACTTCCACTTCTTTAATGGGCCACCTAGTGCTGTAGTTGACTTCATGGGCAAAACTGGGGAAAAGGTGGTTATCCTCATCCTTGTCTGCTGCACGGAGCCCTACTTGGAAGACAGGGCAGAAGAAATCTTCATACTTAGTGTTTGGAGACATATTTATTTGACTCTTGCATTGAAGTTCCAGAATAAAAGCCATTATCTATGTTACAGATTATACAGGACTGTGGCCCGAATTCCCTCTGGGTCTCAAGTGCTATCAGACAAACCATGTAATATAGTTTATGTGGATTTATTAACTTACAAAGGAATGAGAACCTAGTACCTAGCCCCATGCCATCGGCGTTGTTCAGAGCCCGCCGTATCAGACCACGCTGCAACTACCATAGTCCCTACTAGCATTCACTCACGCCTCAGGGGTCAGAGATCTCACCCCAGGTCCACAAGAGTCAGTCCATTCTGTCTTTGAGCTGCTGAAGCTGCCTGGTGCTCCTGTCCCAAGATGACTCCCAGCAGCCTCTACATAGTCCACGCTCTGAGTCAGGCCCTGCCCATTGGAGGAACTAGTCAATTGGGAGACAAGGATTGATTGGCTGATGGAATTTTGTGAGTATGGAGATCTGGACTGTTATAGACCCAGAGCCAAATTATTCTGGGCTATCTTTAGTCTTCACAATAATTATTCATTGTCTGGACCTTTGGAAAATATTAGTAGACCAGTAGTTTCCACCAACCCCAAGACTAAGATGTCATCAGATAGCATCTGAGTTCTACATCAGAGACTTCCCTACTTTCCCCACCTACTTGAGGTTCCCACCCATGTGTTTGAAAAGTGCCTTATAACTATAAGAACATCACACATTGTTTCCACATTGGAGCATGTTATTTGGGGGCAATGTGGTTCTTTGTTTTCAGGCCATGGTCTTTTATATTTGGCTCAAAAACAATCTCTTACTCCTTTTGAGGTGAGAGCTGTGTTTTCTGTAACTGCTTCCAAGTAATGAGACCTTATTTTATGTCCTGAACTTGAGCATCAAGATGTTATAATAAAGAAAGCAGATACCAACCTTTTTTTTAGAAAAAAAAAAAAAAACTCCCATTATTTTTTTGATATATCCTAAATTCTTACTGATGAAGTCCCATTTAGTTCAGTTCTTTTGTAATCCTATTTCTACCATCTGAATGATAGCATTTACGATTTCACTGATATGAAATTTTAACCAATTTTATCTGATTATACACAAAGTAGAAGGCTGTTGATGTCTGGGAGAGAATGACATATTTGTTGTTGGGATTTAGTGTATATAGTGAAGTTTACTTTTACCCCTTTTCGGGGCTTTATCACTTAGAGCAAGGTACAGCCTGTAAAGGGAAGATGTTTCAGGCTTTGCAGCCTGGATAGTCTGTGTTGCAGTGTCTCACCTCTGCAGTGTATCACACAGGCAGTTGCACATAATAGGTAAGAAATAAGTCTGACTACTCTAATAAAACCGTTTATGGAGAACAAACTTCTCGTTTAGGAATGCTACATGTTTCTTTTGTTATTTTCTTTTATTCTAGTTATTCCTTTTGATATTTTCAACCATTTATAAATGCTAACATATATAGTGTATCAACCATTTTTAGTATGTTGGACATGTATGAACAGGCCAAGTGGGCTATGTTTGCTGGTCCCTGACCTGGTAATTTTTCACATTTTATAGCTTATTCCCAAATGATAGCTTGAGGACAGGATGAGGGAGGCTTGCATGACATTATCCTATTTGGAGGTCTGGTTTATATAGTATTTGATCCCCAATCTGACCTAATCTATTCTAAAATAGTTTAGTGAATTGAACAGAAATTTCCAAGATTAGATGTTAAAATAGCTTGGTGGAATCTAAAATTTATTAACACCTTCTAAAGGCTTTACTTGGTAGTCACAAGAATGTTAGATCAGATACAGGAGCAGGCAATGAATGGTTATTGAGAGGCTCAAGATTTTAACCTTCTTCCAGATCTTGGTTAGAGTCTCGAACATCTACCTGATCTTGAACCCCTCCCTCATCCTTACCTTCCATTCTCCTGTATTTCAGTTATATGTGTACTGATAGAATTTATGAATTGCAGGAGAACCATAAGCCTCATTAGGGAAGTCATAAGTCCCTTTAAGTGGCCAACTGGTCCTAAATTGGCAGACTGGCCTTGCACAAGCCGTATCAACTGGTCACTTCCACAACTGAAGGAGACTGTTTATGGAGCCAACCTGTCTCCCTTAATGCCCTAAGATGGCTTGCCTGCCTGAGAAAATAATCTTGGGAGAGAGATCCTCTATCACCCAAGAACACCAGACCCTGACACCAAGTTAACTCCTACAGCTGTGTTCAACAGAGTTCCTATATAAGTCAAAACCACCCCTCCCTTCGATACAGATGGCTTGGTCCCCAGAAAGGCTTCTGCCCCTCACTTGATACCTTGGAATAAAGAATGCATTCCTGTTGTTGGTCTGGCTCTGGTTCTTATTTCTTAACTTTAAACTCCTCTCTTTTTCTGCTCTCCTAAGTCTGACAAGTAGTTTTCTCCTTTCATTGTTTTCCACCAGAATGTAAATTCTTTGAAGGGTGAAGGTGACTGGATCATCATTGCCTGACATCCACTCATAGTGATTGTCAAGCTCCATGGATGCTGATTACATATAAACTCTTCTCTAAAATGGCATGTTGAAATTAAGTACACATAAAAAATACTGTACGAGCCATTTGCCTTTCATACATGATACACTTTTGACTCAATTAACTATAAAAATGGAGTAGTCGGAATGTCTGCATTAGAAGACACTACTTTTGGGAAATGGGTTATGTTTCTCTCATCCATCATCCTGGCTCTGTCCTCTACTAATCTGAAAATAAATAAAACCAAACACCTCTGCCTGGACACAAACCAGAAACAGGATCCATGGCCAGACAAAGGTGAGCACCTCAGGCTGAGTCACATGCAGGTAAATTAATGGCACCTTTGCCTTCTGATTACAGAGTACTACTTCTAAATAAACCTCTCTTGGTAAGTCATCCCAAGTCCAGTGAGGAGGAAAGGAGATTTCAGAATATTTAAAACACTCTCCTCATTATTTAGAGAATATTTTCTAGAATGATAATACCTAACATTAGCAGTGAATGAGTTTATTCAGAAGTGTTAAAGGATTTAGAATTTCTCTAGAACTCCTCCCACTGTTTAGGCCGGGGGTGGGGGGTCGGGGGACCTGTCTTTGAAGAATCTGTGTGTAGTTTCACTGCTTTGTCATGGGGAAGTTAGCAGGAGGTAAAAGCAGTTGCTACAGTATTGAGACACCCAGTTGTCATCAGCATTTGGTTTGGATGATTGTGGCAGTGAGGCGTGTACACAAAATACTGCACTGGTGTTAGGCTAGAGGTGTCAAGGAGCAACTGAAAAGCTAGGCTTGTGTGCTGAGGGGAGTTACCCGCTGTGAGGCTGCAGTGAGTGAAGGCTGCAATTAGAAGGCCCAACAGCAGGTCCACAACCTTTCAGGCTGCTTCAGTTTTCAAGTGAAGTGAAATGCAAACACAAATAGCCAGGAGGGTGAAATTTAAATTAAACTTCGGAATCATTTTGTGTTTGAACCATTTATAGTGTTCCTTGTTCTGCTGATAAGGATGCTTTCTTTGGAAGTCTAGAAAAATAGCCCAGTACAGAAATCTCCCTTGCCTCTGTAGTCTCCATTTACATGCTGTGCACACAGTCACCTTGAAACAAAGGAGTGTGATGTAACCTTTGGGAGGAGTTTCTAAGCAGTGACGGTTGCTTAAGGGATACTCCAAGATGCTGACCTGGTGCACGATAGGACCTCAGGCCAGGATTGCTGGGCAGTTCTTCATTAGGTGACTACATTTAGAAGTGCTTTGGCAGGGTCTGGGGAGATGGTTCAGTTGGTAAACTGCTTGCCAGAAAAGCATAAAGATATGAGTTCCAGCTTCCGAAGCCAGGGTCTGGTGGTGCTCACTTGTAATTCCAGTGCTGGTAAAATGGACACAAGCAGATCCCTGGGGATTGCTGACCAACCAGCCTAGCTTACTTGGTGGGTTCTAGGCTAAAGGGGATAAACCTTTAGATAAACCTTTATCTCAGATAAACAAACACAGGGACAGCACAAAGTGATATGTATGAAGGGTCCCCAACATGGATCAGGAGTCTTCTTCAGTACGCCCTGCTGTGAGCGTTGGATAAAGCACTCAGCATTTCTACAGCCTTTTCTACTGGACTGGTTTCTCTCCTGACAGGAGATGGATGTGAATGGGAAGACTACTTCTTAGAACAGTGGAGATTAAAAGTCTGAGAATTTGTGATTCTTTGAGTCATACACCACCTGCAGAAATTCCACTTTCAAGGGATGTTGCAGTCTACCCTGGCACCATGCAAGCAAGAGTCTCCCTGCTTTGGTAATTAGGCACTTTCTTTCTGAGACTTTCTGTCTGATTTGGGGGAATCAGTCCATCCAAAATGATTTAATATCTAAAGGTCTAAATTTAATGTGGTAATCAAAAAGGTAATACACTGTATAAAATATAGTAAGAATGAATTTCTCATTCGAGGAAATAACAATGTCACCAACGTCTTAGGGTGAGAAGTGAAGTTCTCGAGTTGCCTATCCCTTTTAATCTATGTAGACATACAATTTTTTTTCAAATACATTTTGTTTGCTACCTTGATAGATATTATTTCTTTAAGAAGATTTAAGAAAGATATTCATACAAAAGTTTATATAGGGTGTTTGAAGTAGAAGGAAAAACAGGAAAAAGGGAGCGTAGCCATTAGGCTTTAAGAAGAGACGTTATTCCTTCAGGCAGTTCTGGTGATAGGAAACCCAGTGACTCAGGCTCCCAGAGCTCAGATTCTCCACTTGCTTCACCCACAGCAGGCAGCAGAGCTAAGTCATTCAAATAAAGCCTTTCCTCAGGCCAAGGGAAGTTTCTGTGTTTGAGCCTAGACTGCATCTTCACCTTGAAAGAATAACTTTCTGTGTTTATTCCTTTTGACTAGAAAGTGTTTTTTCCCCCAGGCAGAAGTAAAGAGAAAAAAGTTCTTATTCATAGTTGGGAGAGACAGGGAGAACTTGCCCTGTGATGTGGTGGCTAGATGTTGGTTAAATGTATGATGATTTAAAACCCTATCTATTGGGGGCTGGAGAGATGGCTCAGCGGTTAGGAGCACTGACTGCTCTTGCAGAGGACCCAGGTTCAATTCCCAGTGTCCACATCATCCTTAACTCCAGTTCCAGGGGAATCTTAAACCCTATTCTGACCCCCGCAGCATTGTACAACATGGGTGCACTCACATACATGCAGGCAATAGACTCATACACGTAAAAAAATAAAAACATTAAATAAATTATTTAAAAAACCTATTATAGGTGTTTCAGTATTCCTTCCATTATATAATGGAATCTGTTTTCAGCTCTCTAAGTATGAGAAGAATTTATGTTTGGTTAATGAATAGATTGGAACAGACTTTCATGTTGGTCAAATAGCACTGTGTGGCTGCTGGGGTTTCCACTGTGAGTAATTCAAGGAGTTTTTGGCTACCACATTGGAAGTCTGTTTGCTCTCAGACAATGTGGCAGAGCATTGTGCCCAGACAGTGGATCTGTGCTCTTACATAATCTGTGTATTCCAAAGAAAAGCTTAGATTTTGGTAAACTCTGGGCAGATTAACTCAAAACTTTTGAAATAACTTGCCTGCTATGTATGCCTTTCTTAACCAAAGCCTTGAGCCGTGACAGATAGTTAATGTTATAATGTGATTTTGAGTAGGGACCTTGGGATGTGGTGAGCTGAGGTCAGCCACATGGATAGTCATGTTTATGTGACTGACTCCCCCAGGAGAAATGCTGGATCCCAGGATTTGGATGAACATCCTTTCTTGGCAATACTTGATGCACATTGACACACGCTATTGCTAGAAGAATTGAATGCTCTGTGACTCCACTGAAAGAAGTCACCTAGAGGCTGGCTTTGACTCGGTAGCTCCTGGGCTTCTGTGTGTGTATATTTTTTCACTGTTGATTTAAGTCTTTATCTTTTGTTGTCACACATAATGTGAGTGTAACATCTTAGCTTAATTCTGTAAGAATTGAACCTCGGGTAAATTTGGGCATCATTAAACAAAACAGAAGGGAGAGTGAGAGAGAGATGGAGAGAGGGAGAGAGAGAAAGAGAAAGTAAGATGAGGAGAGGAAGAGGAAAGAGGGAGTGAGAGAAAATGGAGAAGCTAAGAAGGGTGGAGGAGAGGGAGAGGGATCCAGTCTTCTTTCTCTGAGAGCCTGCTGCGATTCCTGCCCCAAGGTCCCGACATATAAGTGAAGAAGCCTTCGAGGTGAACTGAGCCTCCTCAGCCACTGTTTAATTTCAAGCAGACAAGAAGCTTTGAGTGACAGCTGCTTACCTGAGCCAGTCAGCCCCACTGTTGTCAACAAAATTAATGATTGTTATTATTTCAGACCACTTTGTAGGCATCATTTTCACTCAGTAATAGAGACCTAGAACAGGTTAAGGTACTGGGAATGGAGAGCTGTAATAGCACCTCTGAAGAGATGATTAGCAGAGGCTGGATCCCCTTAAGAAGATGTATGGTGATGGCATAAAGGAGGGAGTACATATGACCATATTTCAGTGTATTCATGTATGAAAATCTCAAGAATAAAGAAAAAAGGAAATAAAGGAATATAAAGAGAATAAGAAATAAACAATGAAGACAAGATAAAATAATAGAAAGAAGCCTTCACTTCCCAAAAATATTGTGTATGGTATAAAATATTATATATAATATACATGGTGTTTTAAGGTATGTTCCTGAGTAGCTTAATTCATCCTTTTAGCATGTGAATTGCCTCATATAGTGATTATATTCTGTGGTGGGAATGATTAAAATCTATATTCTTTTCCCCAATACAATACGTTGTTGTTATCATAGTCACCGTACTGTACAGTACATCTTTTAAACTTATTCCTCCTATCTGAATGGAATTTTGTGTCCTTTGACCAACATCTTATCAACCTGACATTTGTTTCTTTCCTGCACCTCTTTTCTCCCTCACTTCTCATCGTTATCCTGTGAGTTTAGATACCATTAGAACAGATATTCTCTAATTTAAGCTTTCTTTTCCAATGACCAGTCTAAGAAAGAGCATTTGTAGATAGCTGAGATAATTGGTTGTGGAGGTGTACTCTACATTTTCTGTTTGGCCACCCCAGTCCTTATGTTTTCATCTTTAGAAGCTTGTGAGTCTGCTTCAAGATACTACATGAACAAATATTTGCTGGTTTGTTCTTGGGAAATGTTTTTTACTTTTATCAGTTGGAGTTTGGGAGATGGAGACACTGATCTTTGACTATTTCTAGAAATGTCTAAAAGTAAGAGGCTTATCGTGTGGGGCAAGGCATGGAGAAAAGATGCCAAAATTTCCCCTTGTTTAAGTGGCTGCTGTTGCAGGCCTGGTTTCTTGGGAAGATTATTGTAGAGATGATGAGCAGTGTGGAGTTTATGAGGGAGCATCCTTGGGATCAACTCTTATGTAAGGGAAAGGAAGAAAGAACTGAGTAAGGTATAATATATATTATACTGGCAACTTGTCATGAGTTGTTTGAGCTCACTGACAAGCTGGCTGTCACATTTGTCCCCCCACATTTCAGAGCTAAGCATATTTGTCTCAAAGTGTCTGGCAAGACTTCTTGCCTCCAGCTCCGTGATAGAGAAGGAAGAGAATATCAAAATAGCCTTGAGAACAGCTAGAAGGCAAACCATTTTCAACAGATGTTACTGTTGTCATAGCCTGTGACAACAAAGTGACTAGGTTGGAAAGAGAGGCTGAAAGTTTAGTTGTGGGAACCTCCTCAGTGAGGAAGAAAGCTCAATTAAGAACTCCAGCTGACTACCTCAATGTCCCCAGTTAGTTTCTGATAGATGCCGTGAGCTCTCAATATAATGATGTTATCTTTGCTGGTTGCTGTGTGTTCTTTTACTTGGAAGCCTCATTGGAGGGGACACTCTGCTCTGCTGGGATTCTCTATGGGGAAATCCTTCTAGCTGGCTGCCTCAGTGGGGCTTCCATCACTAATTTCTCCTGGATGTTTTGAGCACCCAATTTGATGTTTTGCTCTGTCTCTGTTTCTATCTCTGTCTCTCTCTATTCTTTTCACTTTGGCTTCTGTATATACTTAATAAAATTACTCATTCAAAACCGAATTATGATGATCCTAGATCATCCTCTGGACTATACAGAACACCAGGAGAGAAATTAGCCATGGCACACACAGTGGGAACTGTGAAGCTAGGATACCCTTCAGAATTGTCCTTAGCAGGGATGAGGACGGTGGCGTATATACTGTTTGGTTATTGGATGGAATTTTTAAAGCAATTTTCAAAGAACTCCCAAGAGCTGAGGTCACCAGTGCCCCCCACCAATTAGGGAAGTAAATCCTTCAGTCTTGAAAGGGAGATGTAGGTGATATACCACAGCATCCATTTTAGATGCAGTGGATGGCAGCTGGGCCAGAAGGATTTCCTTTCAGGATGAGGCAGTGCAGGTGACAAACCTGGCTGAATATAAATGGAATAAAGCCAGAAGAGAAGTCATTAGCTGTTAGCAACTGTTTTTCACATCAGGGTATGGAAGAACGCAGATAATTTCCATTATAGCAAGAACGCTAAAGAACTCATGATGATTCCTTGCTAGAGATATCGCCTTTGGAGCACCGACTTATAAGTGAAAACCATGCCTGGTAAGAGCAGCACCTGTCCAGAAAAACCCTTGTCCCACAGCTGCTTGTCTCCTGCATCCCAGCCAGGGTCTCTAGGCAGCATAGTGGATGGAGTGACGTAACAAAACAGAATCAAGGGAAGGATGCTTGCTTTGCTGAATTTGCTGCTCCAGCTAGAGTAGGAAAAATTGTAATTAGCAAGAAAGGAACAGTGCTTTGGTTTGCACTGAGTATGTAAAAAAGAGCTGTTCTAATACTTAAAAGTCACCAGAAGACGGTGCACATATTATTCAGGAACAGGGAACAGGAAGCAGGGAGCAAGCAACACTTTCTGTTGAAGTGGTGAGAAAGAAGAGAATTGGTTTCTGCTTCCACTCTATTGACTATAGTATAATAAACAATGATTGGGCACATGTTACCAAACTACAGCTTCACAGAGTCTGTGGATCATTGCAATGGTTCTTTTCCTATAGATGTGCACAAACAACTTTGGGAATCTCAGAAAGGAACCTCATTCTCTGCATGTCCCTTTACATGATCATCCCAGTCCTAAGAACAAGTTTTCAGATGAGTAACCTGAACCTCAGAGAACTCCAAGGGCATGTTCTGGTCCTGTAATTAGTAAACGAGAGCGTGAGAATTTCACCTCCCCAAAATGCTCCTTTCTCTCAGCTTGGCTGCTTTCTACTGGATGTGAAGTTTGGCTATGCCCTCTGAAATTATCTGGTTCAATCATATCCTAGAGAACTGGTTTGGGGACAGTAATCCATGTTGTAGATGGGGGAAGGGAGCCTTAAAGAGATTAGAGCTGCTTCCAGTCATGCTAGCCTCTGTCCCTTACAATCTAAACCTCTCCAGAAAGTTCTGCATAGCACTATTCTGCAGGAGCGTCCATGACGTTTGTAATTTCATTTGATGCAGTATTCAGGTGATGACCATTGAAGATAAATGCACTTTCATATTTCAAGTTTTTAGTGTAGCTTTGAGAACATAAATTTACCTCTTCTGCTGGTTAGTTTTTTTGTCAACTTGATATGAACTAGAGTCATCTCAGAAGAAGGAGCCTCAATTGAGAACTTTCCTCCATTGGACTGGCCTGTGGGTATGTCTGAGGGGTATTTTCTTGATTACTAATTGATGTAGGTTGGCCCAGTGTGCTGTGGGTGGTGCCATCCTTGGGCAGCTGGGTCAGGGTGTATAAGAAAAGTAGCTGAGCAAGCCAGGGGGAAAGAAGCCAGTAAGCAGCTCTTCTCTGTCATCTTTATTTCCTGGTTCCTGCCTTGAGTTCCTGCCTGACTTTCCTCAGTGATTGATTATGACCTGGGAGTTTTAAGATGAAATAAGCCCTTTCCTCCCCAAGTTGCTTTTGGTGATGGTATTTATCAAAGGAAAGCAAACCGAGATACTTCCAATTTTGTGGTTTTTGTGGTGTCAGGGCTTCAGTAGTGACATGCGTTATTCTGACGGTCCGGCATGACTGACTTCCCTTCCCTTCCCTTCCCTTCCCTTCCCTTCTTCCCTTCCCTTCCCTTCCCTTCCCTTCCCTCCCCTCCCCCCCCTTCCCCTCCCTTCCTTCTCCTCTCTT
>NW_008340872.1:7631161-7678781 GCF_000622305.1 Nannospalax galili | reverse complement strand
CCTCTCCCCCCCCTTCCCTTCTCTTCTGGAAGACTGGAGAGATGGCTCAGTGGTTAAGAGCACTGGCTGCTTTTGCAGAGGACCTGGGTTTGATTCCCAGCACCCACATGGCAGCTAACAACCATCTGTAATCCCAGTTCCAGGGGCTCTGACACCCTCTTCTGACCTCTGTGGGCATTGCATGACATGGGTGCACTTACACACATGTGAGCAATACACTCTTACACATAAAATAAAAATAGTAAAATAAAATATTTCTCAAAACTTACCAAAGGTTCTGTGTGCCATGCTGAGCACTGTGCCCATTCTTTTCTGCCGTGTTCCTCTCCTTGTTTGTCGCTCAAGGGGTGACTAGCTATATTGGACAATTCTCAAAGAGCAGCTTTAGCTCCACAAGGAGCAATTCATAGTATCTATAACAGGCTTGGAACTACTTTGGCAAGTAAGTACTTTTGTTCATCAGTGATGGGGAGAGGTTTGCTGTTAGAGTGATAAATGCACAGGGAGACATTTCTTAGGCTGGCAATTTCCTCAACTCCTCTTTTCTCTTTCTATAATATAAAGCCTCCCATATAAATTAGAATCTAATCAGAATGTATGCTCCACTCAACTGGGACAGGTTTAATTGAGAAATCCGCTTAATCAGGACATCTCCCAGGGAACTGATTTAAGCCCCACGATAGGTAATCGCTATGATTGCGGCTTTAAAGGGGGTGATGATTCTCCTTAATTGAGCACTTTCAGGTAATTTAGTGCTAGGTGTGTATCACTGTGTATGTGCATGTGGCCTCTTTGATTTGACTTGTTTTCTTCTATAGTATGTACACAGCAGGGCCTGGCACCGGTCAGCATTCCCAAAGACAAAGGGGGCTCCTTGGCAAAGACCTGCGGTGCTCTCAGTAACATGGGGTTTGGATATTTCAGACCACTTCAGAGGAAACATTTGGACTGTCCAACATGGCTTGGAACTTGTGTCAGGAAATGTCTTCAGGCAGCAGAAGAGAACTTTTTCTGCTCTTTGATTCTTGGTTTTCTTTGATTCCTCAATGAACTTCTGCTGGGACCCAATATGGTGAATTACAAGCTGACCTAACTTCTGAGGGGGGGTGTAGCAGCATTCCAGGAGGGTCAGTTACAGGGCGATGGGTAAATGTAGCACTTTTTGAGTCATACATTTGGCTAAGAGTTGGAAATTCAAGTGAGGAAACAAGATGATTGGTCCTGTCAACACCATTTACATTTTATTGATTTTCTTCTAGCCTTTTAAAAGATTTTTGATTGATTTTTACAAATTGATTTATTTATTGTTATTTTACGTGTATGAGTGTTTTGCCTGCATGTAAGAGCATCACATACATGGAATGCCCAGGGGTGACAGAGGAGGGCATCAGATTCCCTGGAACTGGAGTTATGGATGGTTATTAGTCGTGATGTGAATGCTGGGAATTGAATGTAGAACCTCTGGAAAAGCAGCTAGTGCTCTTCACTGCTGAGCCATCTGTCCAGCCCCCCCTTTTTTTAATCCTTTTAGGAGGTGAGTGTAAAATTGATCACACCTCCTACTTCATATGGCACTGTACTAATAATGAAAACATGCTACCCTTCCAGTTTCTCCTTTATTTATTCAGTCCCAAGTTTATCTTCTCTTGTCCCACACCCACTATCATTATCTTCTTTTCCTATTTCTCAAGTTGTATCATGTTTATTGTGTGTCAATACAATAACTAAATGAATATTGTATTGTTAATACTGATTATCAACAACATGGGGATATAATAACCTAGGCTTGTAATGTGAAGGATTGTCATCTAGATTAGTTCATTGAGATGGGAAGGCCCTCCATGAATGTGGGCAGCACCCATTCATGGACTCTGCAGACTTCCTAGACTGAATAAAAGGGAGAAAATGAGCTGAGCACCAGCATGCTACTCTCTGCTTCCTGACTGAAGATGCAATGTGACCATCTTCTGCTGCCATGACTTCTAGCCATGATGGACTGCACCCTGGATCTGTGAGCCCAAACAGACCCTTCCTTAAGTAGCTTTTGTTGGGTATTTGGTCACAGCAATAAGAAAAAAATAATTAATGCAATGTGTAGCTTTGTAGTGCACAGCCTCTTTGTGTATACCTGCCTATGTGTTTTAAGGCATTTTAAAAGGAAATTTGGGTATTTGAGGCTTTCTCAGTCTCAGTTTTCTACTGTAGTTCTAATTCAGTGCTTAGAAGAACAATCCCTTTTGATAAACAGTTAAATGGCTTTTGATGTAAAACAGAACAATAAACCTGGTTGGGTGTTTTGTAGAGCTCACAACTCATCTTTCTACTTTAAAGAAACACAGTGCCTGAACTGTCTCAGACAAACTGGAACTCCTACAACCTTTCAAAAGCCAGTGTTGCTATTCATGGATAATTAGTGTTCAAAAGCTGTCACTCTTCTCCAGAGTGTCCTCCTGGAGTACAACTTACCTTTTTCAGGTTGTAGCACATGCCCCTTTCAGTGGAGGAATAAACCACCTTTCTAGTCCATCATTCTTCTAAATATGAAGCTCGGTGCTCTTCGGCTGATCCCAGGAGCCCACCCTTCCTCCCTTCTGGCCTCCTCTTCTCCTTTCCTTTGTCCTTCCTCTTCTTGTCATTTGTCACTCTTTCCTTTTGATTTATTACTCCTAAGTTTTTGAATAAGTGAATCTTGTGGGTAGTCATGCTGACATGCAAACATGTTAGATAATTTTAGGGTCTGATTTAGATTAGTGTCTTTTATTTTATGGATGACTTTTCAAATTTCCAAGGCAAGTATGCAGTCATCCAGCAAGAACAAATCTCTGTAGACACAGAATTTTACTTCAAAGATCTGATGTGCTTTGTGAGATTCTGGGAACTTACAGAGATTTGGTGTCTAATTGGGGGAGAAAAATAAAATTTAGAAAATACAGAGGATGGGAAAGAGGGGAAATCTGTGTTCTGTCCAGGATAGTTTCAGAACAGAAGAGGTATGCAAAGTTCTATATTTGGAGGAAAATTTAATAGCCTTGGTAGGATTCTTTGGGACATTTAACAGGTGTAAATCCTAAACTGTGGGACTTCATCGTTCAGAGTAGTGCAGGAGAGGCTGACTTAAACATGAGAGGAAATGCCCATACAAGTTACCACCATGAGGCAAATAACGTTGCAAGGAGACAAATAAAGAGAGGGGAATGAGTCAAGGAAAGTTTCATATAATCATCGGCATTTGACTTTGGATCTATCTATTACTCATTTTGAGTCAGAGTTTTGCTATGTAGCCTCCGACTTGGAATCCTCCTGCCTCAGCTTTACAGTGATGGGTGCATGCCATCACACATGGTGATCTTGGGCCTTTACATCAAATCCAGGTCTGATCAGATCTATTTTAAATGCTGATTTTTTTTCCAATACTTGGTCAATGTTTACTGAGAGAAGTGTATGCACATAAACATGGAGAGAGAGAGAGAGAGAGAGAGAGAGAGAGAGAGAGAGAGAGAGAGAGAGAGAGAGAGAGCGCAAAACCTTCCACATAAATAAGAAAGCATGTGCACGAGATAGATACAGTTGCAGATGTTAGTTGGTTCTGGTTTGATGAAATTAACCTGGTTCATGGCCTCTAATAGCGTTATTTTAGGAGGAAGTCAGAAAGAAATCATCCAGGAAATCTGTGTGATGAGATCATTAAACATCTCAGCAAAAGATACCCTTGCAATTAATTTCATTTGCACCATGCATGTTTATGAACTGCTATATTTGTTGGGATGTTGTGAAAAGGTCAAAACTAATTATATATTTTTATGATGAGCTGAAAATTCTAGCTGTCATTTGTTATTTTGGTTCCCTCGAGACAATATAGACTCTGTTCCAGCTCTGCTTTGGAATTTTGAGTGTGATTTTCTTAAGCTTTAATGAAAATGTTTCTTTCATCACTTTAATTTAGTTTATTATGCCTAATGTCACCAAATGACTTTTAAATCTTGGTATGACTTTATTAAAAATGGTCTCATTTTAATTTGTTGCTCTAGGTACAGAATTCATCATAAAGATAAGGAAAAGCAGCCTTCTTCAGAGATGTTCTAGAAGTTATAACAGAACTACAAGTGCAGAAAATGTGTTAACATTTCATATTTCTGACACTTGTTACTTGAAGATCTTTATCTTGTGTGTGTTTTCTTTTCCTGAAGTTGCTGTAGGTATCTAGCCTCCTGCCGAGGAATTAACTTCCATGTATTTGTTGATGGCAGATGGAGATGCAAATCTAAGGGAAGCTTAACAGCGTTCACAATTATGGCCTATAAAAATCAAGTGTCTCAGTAAAACCACCTCCTGGAAATTTGATTTATTTGATTTTGACATTCTGAAGAAGGACTCCATGTGACATACACTGATGAGGTTGTTCATTCATTGTCCTGTGTTTGTTTATTACTCACTAAATGAAAGTGTCTGAACAGCTAATGGAGTGACTGAAATGTGAAAGAAATAATGTTCACCTCTGTTCTCTGCTGCTGTGAGGAAACGCCGATGAAAACCAACTTGAGGAGGAAAGGGTTTATTTCACCTTAAGGTTACAGTTCATCATGGATGAGAGCCAGGCCAGAAACTCAGGGAAGGGACCTAGAGGGAGGAATTGGAGTTGAGACCACTGAGGAATGCTGCTTAGTGGCTTGCTCCTCTGGCCTGTACTCAGCCTGCTTTCTTTATTAAAAATATTTTATTTATTATTTTACATGTATAAATGTTTTGCCTGCATGTATGTATGTGCACCATGTGCATGCAATGCCCTCGCGGACAGAAGAGGATGTCGAATTCCATAGAACTGGAGTCACGGATGGTTGTTAGCCACCATGTTGGTGCTGGGAATTGTACCCTGGTCCTCTGAAAGAGCAGCTAGTGTTCTTAACCACTGAGCAATCTCTCCAGCTCCTCAGCCTTCTTTCTTATCCAACACAGGACCACATGCCCAGTGGTCCATCAACCACCACAGTGGACTGGGCCCTCTCACATCAGTCAATAATATATATAAAAAAATGCCTCAAAGACATGTCTGTAGTCCAATTCACAGATGAATTTCCCAAGCTGAGGTTCTGGTTTCTTAGTTGTGCCATGTTGACAACTAAAGGTGTCCAGCACATCTGCCTATGAGTTTCTACTCAGTGTGTGTGAATGTATGTGTATGTGTGTGTGGCATTATAGTCTTGATTTGTCCAGTGAGGTGATCATAAACATGGTGGGGCCTGAGTTGCTCACAGGAACATCATGTCATCAATGTGCTTTAAGTATGACTTGAATGGCTTGCCTTAGGAATGTGAAGTGTTCGAAGAGTAATTCAAAAGCAATAATAGAAGTAGTTTGCAGTCCTACTTAATGGAAAGTACATTTTATTAAATATTAAGGGCTACAGATGACCTTTTGCTGTTTAAATAATATCTTGGCAATGCATGAGTCTGCTTGAATATTGCTTCCGGGAAACATCAATAGTTACCTCTCTATTCTATTAAGAGATTGTAGGAGATGACTAATTATGCAGTGAATAACTCTTTAAAAATTAAATATAAATTTACAGTTAAGTAAAAAGTTAAGACTGTTAACAATTGAAGGCCTAGGATTAAACTCTGAAAGACTGAATCTATGTACATGGTTGAGAAGAATCAACAGGCAATCTGAGCTTGCAAACTACTTAACCTCTTTTCTTGTATTAATGATTTCTTTTTCTGTAACAGAGATGATAGACCGAAGTCCTAGCCCTGTGTGTTAAGAATGAGCATATTTGGTGGGTATCCTAGTTTGTTTCTTCATTGCTGTGACAAAACACTCTGACCAATACCAACTTGGGGGGGGAGGGTTTATTTAGCTTGCATCTCCCAGGTCACAGTATCATCAGGGAGCCCAAGGTAGGACCTCAGGGCAGGAACCTGGAGACAGGAGCTGGAGCACAGGCCATGGAGGATCGCTGCTTACTGGCTTGCTCCCCTGGCCCCTGCTCATCTTGCTTTCTTATGCAACATAGACCCATCTGCCCAGGGATGGCACCACCCACAGTGGGCTGGGCCCTAACAATCAATAAGGTGTCCCATGGACATGGCCACAGGCCAGTCCAATGAAGGCAATTCCCCAATTGAGGCTCCCTCAACCCAGTGTGTCAAGTTGACACTAAAGCTATCCAGGACAGGGGGTGATACTCAGTCTATAAGAGATAGGCAGGGGCAGGATATAGTTGTGGTGATGGAGGGGGCTCTGTTGTGACATTTGCCATTTCATACTCGAATGACATTAGGCAAGCTCACGTGTCTGAGCCTATTTGTAATTCTATACCGTTGACCTTAAAATTGAGCAATGTTGGGAAAGACACACAAAGCACCCAGATTTGATGCACAGTCATTAAATGAATGTTATAATTACAGTTAACATTATTGATGACGTGACCCTGCTAAGTTGCTGAGAGCAGAAGCTTCTAAGGCAATGAGATTGTGTGTGTGTGTGTGTGTGTGTGTGTGTGTGTGTGATTTTCTGCTCATGTCTAAATGAAATGTCAAGGTTACTCTGATGTTGGTTCTTGAAAATCCTGGGTCATCCAGGATTGTGGAGGATTTCTTGTTTATCATTGGTACCTTAGGATGAACCTCATATGTTATCAACAGTAGATGTTTGAACTTCATTATTTTAACTCTGTGGCTGTCACAAAGAGGAAGCTGGAGAATGAATATGAAAAATATCTTATCCTTTATTGTCTAGGGACAGTTGTGATGGAAAGTATATCCTTAACTATAGCACTTTATGGTTTCCAGCACAGCGCAGAATTATTTTGGACATATCTGGTCATTTGACCAATGAAGAAAAGCTCAGGAATTTGTGTGTGTGTATGTGTGTGTGTGTGTGTGTGTGTGTGTGTGTGTGTGTGAGAGAGAGAGAGAGAGAGAGAGAGAGAGAGAGAGATGATTGCAGACAATCCAACATAGCAGATAATATCCACTATAAATCATTTTGCAAGCCTCCATTAGTTGAGTGGGCTCTCAAGAAATAAATACATTTCTCTATTGGACATTATGAAGTCAAACCTTAAAAGTAAGGCTCTTTGGTGCACCTGTGACATGACAGGATGGTGCTCACCTGAAATGTCAGCCCACACATTTCTGGGTTTCTATATGTTTGCCTGTCAGGATGGTTTAGTGTTGGCCATTTCCTGCTCAAGGCTTATGGGACTGAGTTACTGCTTGTAAGTGTAGGATATGTGACCTCCTTCTGGTGGATTTACTGTTTCTATTTTGTTCTTCTTTCCTTCACAGTGACAGTTTTTGAACTATAACAAGAATGACTTTCTGTTTTTATACAGGAATAAACCTGAGGATTAAATCTGTTTTTGAAGTCTGAGTCTCTATTAATTACCTCTCCATCCCCCCAGGCAGCACCCTCTACAGCCACTTCAGTACCTTGGTGGAAGAACATGTTTGCTCTAGCCCTTTTTTTTGGACATCTTGGACCATTTATTGTCTGCCTTCTCATTGCCCTAGGCTTGAGGCATCAGCTATTAATGTATTTGAATGAGTAGCTTGTAACTTGAATGTCTTTTAGCCAGTACTCCAGGTATCTCATCCTGTTGAGGAGAATCTGATGTAGCACGTACTTTAAGATTACTTGATGTGCTTTTAAAGAATCATCCTGCCTGTGCTCCCAGATAGACCTTTCCCTGAACAGACACTGATATTCCTTTCATTATTCATCTTTTGACGCAATCTTAGAAGTTTCTTGATAAAGATAACTTTTCGATTCATTAAAGAATTAATTTGAAGAAGTAGTCAAAAACCCTGAGTCCCATGTGTATCTTCAAAATGGTGGTGGTTTGAATGTGTCCCCCATTGGCTCAAGTATTTGGGCACTGGGTCCCAGTTGGTGGTGCTGTTTGGGTAGGAACTCCTAGGAGGTATGGTCATGCTGGCAGAAACATATCCCTGGGTTTGGGCTTTGAGAGTATATGGTCTCATTTCACTTCCAGTCTATCTGCTTCCTGTGCCTGCTTGAAGATGTGAGAGCTCAGCTTTCTGCTCCAGCTCCCTCCTGCCATGCCTCCTCACCATGGTGGACTCTTCTCCCTCTGGCGTTGTAAGCCACATAAACTCTTCCTCCTGTAAGTTGTCTTGCCCATGGTGTTTTTCCACAACAACAGAAAACTAAATAACACAAATCCATGGAGGGAAGACAAGCCTCTTTTCCTTTTTTCCTATAATAAGGTCCAAATTTGAGACTTGCAAAAAAAATCTTAACTCGTGATCACTCGTATGGTGACCTTCCTGTCTCTTCCCTAATATCTCACCTGAATAATCCTTTCCTTTTAGCCTCAAGAAGTTGCTAAAGGAAGAAATGTTAGATCTAGTTTTTAATTAACTTTGCCATTGATTTGTACATAACTCTGTATGAGTCAGTGCTCTTTAATGAATGGGATGAAAAATCTCACAGATTAATGGCTCTTGTTAGGGTTTTTTTTTTTCTTCCTGGACCAGGTTCCAGATTCGCTGTAATGTCTTCCTTCCTTTCTGTTCCTTATCTATTCCATCCTTCACTGTAAAACACTCAGGCACACCCAGAAGGGCTCGTGCCTAGGCACCATCATGCACTCCATTGACTAATTGATATATTTAAAAAAGTCATCTTCTGAAATTTTACCTATTTCAATATATTTTTAACAAAATTGTTCATAGCAAAAGTTATTTGCCTTAAATGAAAATTCAGCTGCGGAACAGAGAGGAAAGGGGCTACTGGGCCTTAGAACAGCTCTAGACTATACTGGCATTCAATGTGTTTTATGTATTAGAGGCTGACATACTTCTTTCGTTACAAGCTACTGTAATAGGGTTGTGAAAAGAGACACATTTTCAAAAAATGAGAAAAAATTGAAATAAAGAAAAGTACTGAAAAATACAAAATAGAATGCTTTCAGTATAATTTAAGTGATGTGAATAAGCTATATTTTCTCTTCCCAAATATCATCATTATAGACCATCTTTAGCTAGTTGCAGTTATAGCTCTATCTGCAGTTTTTAATGTCAGCATCCTACAATGTTATTTTTGGTCTTTTCTACTTGTTGTCAATAGAATTCTGATCAGTTAAAATTCTAAATGTTGGTTACAGTTAGACAAAATAGCTGTTCAATATCTTTGGGGGTCTTTGGGGGGCAGGGTTTCGTGTAGTTCCAGATGGCCTGAACTATGTAGCAAAGCTTGCCTTGAACTCTAGATCCTTCTACCACCACATCCAAGGGGTTGAGATTATAGATGTGTGCTAGCATGTTAGACTTAGTGTTTTGTATTTGTTTTCATGCGGAAATGTTTTTGTACTTAAATTTTGAAGGGACTAGTTAAAAGTTTTTTGGACTTACAAATAGTCATGTGGAAATCAATAATCAATTGCATTTAATTAAATGAAATCTTAATTCTCATTTCTTGGGGAATTTTTTGTTTTTTCTTATTCTTTTGAGAATGGTTAATGGGGCTCCAATTCCCAGGTAAACAACATTCCAAATCATACAGTTGTCCCTGTTCCTACGCTTCCTTCATGACCTCTTGTTGAATCTCTAGCTGCGTGAATTGTGTCTCTAAGTGACCCCATCATCCTGTAGGTTCTCTGAACAGCTCTGGCCCAGATTTGATGTTCTTCTGTGTCATGGGAAGTGCTTTCTAATGTGACCTGTCTCTCTTCTTTCTATTCTTTATCCTTCAGCTTTCTTCTCAGCCAACTGGTGGGCTCATTCTACCCTCTGACATTTTACATTTTAGCTAGACCAAGCTCTTTTTTTCCTTCTAACACTACAACTCTATTTCTTATTTCAGTG
This sequence comes from Nannospalax galili, assembly GCF_000622305.1. Taxonomy (NCBI): domain Eukaryota; kingdom Metazoa; phylum Chordata; class Mammalia; order Rodentia; family Spalacidae; genus Nannospalax; species Nannospalax galili. The sequence goes on along the minus strand of NW_008340872.1, from coordinate 7,668,954 downwards.
CATTTGAACATGGTACTTCCTCAATCTGGGACACCGATGGTCTCCATCTTATGCTCCATATCCCCTGGTGATATCTGTGTCATCCCACAGATCTGAACCTTGGACTTCCCCTGCAGTGTCTCAGACCTAGGTAAGTATCTCTACAGGCTCTTTCAGCTTCTGATGGAGCAATAGACTTTTACTCTGTTTCATAGACGCTATCCCCAGAACCCTGCCTGATGCCCTGGAATGTGGTGGACACTTAGTTTTTGAATGTACTTCCTTGTTTAGTATTCTGTTATAATATACTCACTAATGTTAGGGTACCACTTAAACCATATATAAAATTAGATTTTTAGAACACAAAGATGAGTGGCTTCACTTTGTATAGTGAGCAGATACTCTGTATAAAGTGAAAGCAATTATTTTTTTAATGTAGCCCTAAGAGACTGTGTGCCTTAACAGGTTCTTTACAATAGTAAATTCAACAGCGAATGACAGTTAACACCCAACACACTGGGAAAGCCTATGAGTAATGTGGAACAAACTGAGCTCATACTTGATATGGAAAAAACATTGTTTTATTATTATTTAGAAAGCACACACAGCAATTTATTGGGGCAAAAGAGAAAATGCAAAATAAGTGTGCATACAAATTCATCAGAAAAGAATTGGTGTCACTTCCTGGATCATCTCTGTCACTGTGAGCTTTGAAAATTGTGCATCTGTTAATACCTCTATCCATAATTGGAGGTACAGACATAGATATATGGAAATACAGCTCACGCTCATCAGACACGCTTCCTCCAAAGATATATAGTGGGCATATCCTCTGCCTTCCTGGAAAGTTCCTACACTTATATTCCTGGATCATGCCACAGTCTCTTTTCTCTGAGTCCGTCTCTGATGACAAGTAAGGACACTTGTGAAAGAAGATTTCCCTTTAGTTCTTGGCTTTTTCTTTAGTTTTTTCTGGTTCTTGAGTGATATTCCCAGCTCTTCCATGATGGCATTGAGAGAGAGGCACTAGAGAGCATGAGATAGCAGAGTTTCAGTATAGTGGGACCCACGGCACCTGAGTTCATCTGTCTCACTTGTCTGTCGTTTTATGGATACATGATACCGGTTTTGGGACAGCTTTGTCATTAACGGCCAACTCCCATCACCTCCACCTCCACCCACTGGCCACCCATCTTTTGTACTTAGGAAAACTGAGGCAGTAAATTAGCTCAACAAACTATACTTTTATTCACAAACACAGTAGTATAAAATTTCTCAGTCTGAACAAAACAGAGCAAAACAAAACAAAACTCAAAGCTCTCAAAATAGACAACTTACCTTTGCCGAGACACCAAAACAGAGTTAAATTAAGGCATTTCCCCCACCGAGATGATCCAAACATTGATAGGCTTATCAAGGTATACGGACACTTCAGTAATGCTATAGAAAATGAACAAACCTTCTCTACACCAAGGCTTTGTTTTTTGCTCCCATGAAACCTTACTTTGTTCCTAAAATAAAATCTAAGTCTTGATGACTTTCCTTTCTGATAAAAAAAAAGAAAAAAAACAATTTTAAATTGTATATTTTCTCCAAAAAGCAGAGATTCTGGCAGCAGTAATGATGCAGCTGGGTTGAAATGGAAAATAATGGCATTGAACTGCATAGCAAAAATGATGGCATCACACAAAAGAAGATGGAATTATGGCTGAGAAATGCTATACATATGCAGAATATATATAGATACATATCTCCATTACAATTACGCTAGGTCTTTTTACATGCATAGTATATAAACAGCCAAAAAAAAACCATAATTTGCTGTCAATTCTTGTATCTAAGATAAGCTCTTTGAACAAATTTCTGTCTACAGGGATCTGTCTAGTTTACTTTTTTGATGACGTTACTCTGAAAATGTTCCCTAGCGAGATCAGGTTACCCAGAAGGACAAAGATGGCAGGATTCCACTTATATGAAGTATCTAAAATAGTCAAACTCACAAAAACACAAAATAGAACAGTCATGGTCAGGGGCTGGTGAGAGGGAAAGGGGGCAGCTTCTCTTCACTGGGTGTAAAGTTTCAGTTATGCAAAATGAGTAAGTTCCAAAGCTCTGCTGTGTAACCTTTTGCTGATGGTTAACAATGCTGTATTATACATTTAAACTTTGCTAAGTGTATAGTACTCAGGTTCTATGTTACTGTACTAAAAAGAAAAATCCTCTAAAACTTTGAAAACTTTGAGAAGCATTACAGAAGTACAAGCAGTCCTCCGTGTGACTACCTCACAACACTGGCAGGGGCGCGTGACAGTTTGCCACCAGGTTTTTTTCTTGCCTCACAGGAAGAAACTCATGTCCCAGGTTTGGGAAGTTTTGAATATCAACATGCAACTTGAATTTTTGAAAATCTGGTCTAGAAAGGACTTGATGGAGATAGAGAAGCAGTAGTTTTATTTTTGAGGTCATTCTATGCAAAGAATACATCTGGTGGTGAATGCCATTAATCTTATCACTCAGGAGGCAGAGGCAAGTAGATTTCTGTGAGATTGAGGCCAGCCTGGTCTGCATAGTAAAGTCCAGGTCTTCTGGGGTATGGGAGACCCTGTCTAAGAAAAACAAAAAAGGGTTAAGGGGCTAGAGAGATGGTTCAGAGGTTAAGAGCATTGGTTGCTCTGCAGAAGACCCGGGTTCCATTCCCAGTACCCACATGGTGGCTAACAACCATCTTTAACTCCAGTGCCAGGGGATTTGACACCCTCTTCTGACCTCTGCGGGCATTGCATGACATGGGTGCACTTACATGCAGGCAATATACTCATATGTGTAGAATAAAAATAATAAACAAAATATATAAAAAGGAAAACATTTGCATGTGCTTTCTGTGAATTAGACTTCAAAAAGACTGACATAAGTGTTCCTCAAATGAAGCGTAATGAATTTTAACATTATGCTATATCAAACTTAGGTGTTGCTATGACTATAGTATTATGATAGATTGTGTTGTGTTCAGGTTCTGATCAGAAATTTCAATACAAGGTTTTATTATTTATTTATTTATTTATTTATTTATTTATTTATTTATTTATTTATTTCTGTTGGCACTGAGCATTTCCGGTTCTAGGAAGATCATCCAAAGGGAGAAAAAAGGAAGGAAACGAAGGTATTCCAAGGTCTTCATACACATTATCACATATGAACCTTACAGTAGCCTAATAACGAAGTTGTTAGGTTTATTACATAAATGGGGACAAGTTGCTCTTGGAGATATTAAGTAAAAACAAAAATAAAATACTGCTTAACTCTATTGATTTCACCGGAAAGTCTCTGCATTTTGATTCTCAATTCTTTTTTAATCACTACGGAGAGTTTTATGAACTTTTCCCCATGAAAACATGCTACAAAATTTCAGTGTTGATTTTATTTTAACTGCTATTCATTTAAATTTAGACATTCATGCCATTTTCAGTTGAAACAGTAAAAATGGACTTGTGAGTGCGGCTTCTGTGTGGGACACATGGGGTAAGTTTTGATTGAATGCCCCCTTCCCTATATTAAGTAGAGAGGTGCTTATAGATAATTTTTATCCTGACATATGGTTCAAGTAAGTTTATTTATTTTTTTTAAATTCTCCCCTAAATTTTCAACAGCCTTAAAATACAGCAATCTTATTATTTTTTCTGTCAATCTCAAGTGTTTATTTCTTGCATCTAATATGGAAATGAATAAATGTACTTTTATAGATGATCTGGCTTCTCTATCTTTGGTCACAAACTGACTTCTTTTTGACACTTACTTTGTCTCCAACTGTCAAAAAGAAAATGGCAAGGTATTGGGACTGACCTTTCTGCTTCCAAGTTTTTTGCTGTAGTCATAAGGAAAGATGACCTTTAAAGTCCCTTTCATCCTGAGCTCAAGTAAACGATAGGCCCTCATAGCCATAGGAAATGAACCAGTGAAGGTCATGGTTCAGCCCAGAGTGGCATCTAAGGTGGCATGTGTGGGGCTGGTTTTCATTAGTTTTCTTGCCTTTCATAATCTCAAAATCTACACAGCAGTAAGTTTCTAGAGCTTTAATTTGTAGGTTTTAGTTTTTAGGAACTTCCTCATATTTGCGGTACCATAGAAGCATTATTTTTTAACATGATGGTCTGAATTTCTAGACTCTTAATGGGAAATATTAAACAGTCAGCTTTCTCTAGCAGCAGCTTGATTGGAGGCACAGCATCCTAGCTGCTTTGTAGACTGGTGATGCCACCATACCCCTAGGTCCTAGGCCTGCTGTGGTCACAGTGCTTACATTTTAGGGCATCTGTACGGCCATGAATTACAGTTTGGAGTTAACTGCTAGCATCAGAGTGCTGGAGTGGAAGCTTCAGCTATGCTGTTTAGTAGCTTGGTTATACTGGGCAAGTATTTTCTTCCTCTTTGACTCAATTTCCTTATCTATAAAATGGCACCATAGAGGAATCTTTTTCCAAGAGGTATAAGAATTCAGTGAAGGGTGTGTGTGTGTGTGTGTGTGTGTGTGTGTGTGTGTATGTGTGTGTGAGAGAGAGAGAGAGGAGAGAGAGAAAGAGAGACTTCTCTTTTAGAGGAAAGGAAAGTGAGCAACAAATTAGTCTAGCTGAGACCCAAATGTACACTTCATCTAGAACTGCAGTTTTCCTGGTGTTGAAGGGAGAATGGTTTGCTTGGGGATTCTGGGGTTTGCAGGCTTAGGGTGTATCTCTCACAAGCCCCTTTCCTGGGCTTCCCTTGTCTTCTAATTTCCTTTTACTATCCCTTTTGGTGAATTTCTTTTTATAGTCGCTGACTTCATGGTCCCTCCTTGATGAACCCCACATATTTGATTTCATGGTGCTACTGTGAGACTCAATATAAATTATATCATCCCTCTATCCCTTTATCCTCTTCTTGCAAATGTTGTCCTGCAAGGGGCAGGAGGGAGCTACTAAAAAGCTCATTTTATTTTCCTCCTCAGACATACTGCCTCAGGAAAACAATGGTTCAAAGGAAGAGACTTTCTTATCTAAAATAAAGGGAAAAGCTCTGTATTAGAATATGATAAGAGTTTACAGTATTCTAAGCCTAGGTTTTCTGGAATGGGCTTCACAGTGATCACCAATTTAACATCAGATTGTGACTGTCCCTGTGACTTGTAAATTTAGCATTTACAAAATCAGGTTTTCTTCATTCATTTGCACATTCAGGTGAATGGTTAGGAAAATTACTTTGATGATTATACTTTTAAAGTTTTTTTCCAATAAATTATAATTTTAGGAGCTGTAGCCTACCCAGTACTATAAGAGAACTCTCACATTGGTCTAGTCTTCTCCATTAACTTAAACACGCTCTAAGTGCTCTGTGACACTGACATTGTTTAATTAATTTTCACATTAAACATGAAGAAAAAGGATGTAATATCTTCATTTTATAAATGTAAGATAATTCACTTTATATGTAGGTCTACTATAACTTAAAAGAAAACTGCTTTTAAGTCTTTCAGAAAGACCATTTTCAGTGAAATATGCAATATAAAAGCAATATATTTCTGAGAAATAATAGGATTATTGTTAGTAGTATTTATTCTTATGGAGTTCTCAAATTACTGCCTTGCTCTATGGAGTCAAAGATTCAATGGATTTCTTTTTTAAGCAAGAAAGACTAACCATTCACATCCTTAACATTGTTTTTATCTTGAAATCTGCTGGTCAGCAAATCTAGACTGTCAATATGGTCTGGGCTTAGAGTCAGAAAACTTTTTAAGGGTACATTCACATACATACATAATTAAGAACTAAACTTTAGAAAGGAGCTGGGATGGAAAAATCCTAATTGATTGTATGCTACCATGAGGCTTTACTTCGATCACCATTTACACAATGGTTTCACTTTGTCACAGGATCAATAGTGATCTGACAGCAGAATTCAAACTCGGAGGACTCTCCTTAGTACAGAAAGGCATTTGCAGGGAGAGTCTTGGAGTAGTTATGCACGTCCTTGTGTAAGGGTTCATTTTGGCACCATTTGCTTTGGCTTTATTTGTTTTGTGAATTCCTTCAGAAACCATGGGCTGCCTTTCATGCACCTGTCTTGTATTAGAGAGTCTGGATGCTGGTCCCAATATTAGCTTCCAGAATAGTGGTCATATCGACTCATGCCTGGGAACTAGTGAGGGAGGTGCTTCTTGTCTCCTGGGTCTGTAGTGAAAATTTTGTAGCAGAGGAAACATTTTTCCATCATAATAAATACATTGTGGAATAGTATACCCAATCCACATGGATTTTTATTTTTGAAGGAATATTTAAAGAAATTTTGCATGTGGGTTGCCTGCCCAGGGATATGAAACCCATACTTTACATAGGTAGGATAAGTTCAATCTGCTTGATCATTAGGGATAATTCCCTGGGAGCCTTTGAGAAATGGACTTAACATTAAGGCAATGTAACATTTTGATATGAATTCATGTATTCCCTCACAGTTCTGCTGAATCCCTACTGTTTTCCCACTTTTAAAGTTGTAGTAAGAGCTTTTATATGCATTGCCTGAGGGCAGGGATTATATCCATACACACATATCTAAATTTGTATATGTACAAACAGAAAAGATAAATTTGTTGCTTTGAGCTCTTGAATAGACTTTGTGAAATTATAATCCACACTTCAGTCTTTGAATCCACTAATTACAATAAGTAGGTGTTTGAAAGAAGGAAGGAACAAATGCTTTTAATTGTAAAAGTTTGACATTAGATATTCAGTATAGGGCCCTGAACACACAGCATGTAGGCTTGAGGATGGTTTATTAAGGTACAGTCATTCTGTTCTCTTCTCAAGGAGAAAAGTTCAGTCAGGAAACGTGAGAAACAGGTCCTTTAAGCCAGACGGTAGAGCACCCCGTACCGTCCACTTCCGGTCAGCAAGAGTCAAACTCCCATGGCTTCTGAAGGGCACCTGAGAGCAAATGGAACTTTCCCTTGCACGAGAAAGGACCCAAAAGCTGTTGATGAGTACAGAGAGAAGGGTGTAAAATGACCCACCTCTGCTTTGTAATTACATTTTCTGCATTGGCCTGAGGTTCACGTGCAACTTGCATATCCAGAGGTCAGCAGCCCTCGGTGCATCGAAGTGGCATGAATGTAGCCCCGCACTCCAGTTTAAGCTGTCCATAATATCTTTCCTGTTTCTGGATCCCCTGTCAGAGGCCAGTGTAGCTGGTTCCCTGGCCTTGGCCTCATTCTGGCTTCTAGCATGGAAGACGTGAGATGATTTTACAGCATTGCCTGACCCTCATCTCAGAAAGAGGTTGAGATAGGGACATAAAAATAAAATTTCAGATTTTTTTTTTGGGTGCTTCTTTTCCTCTAGGGAATGGCCTTGCTATTGATCTGGAAATAGGGTTTTAATTGTTTACAATGTATATTCATGGTGCCTAAGACTCTTATGTACCAACTTAATACTCACTGTAGTGGATTTATATTTTTTTCAGTTACAAACCATAATTTGCAAAATGGATTTCATTTTTTAAAAAATAACAGGGCTCAGATTAATGGTGCCTCACTTACTATTGACTTGTCTCAACTCAAGAAAATGCACTTTTGGATGGAAATATTTTCTTTTGGTTGGTGACTCAGTTCAGGTCCCTTCCATCTCTTCTTTCCGAAGGCCACTTGGAATTTGGAGAGGTGTCTGGAGGGCTTGGGAGCTGCTGTTCCATGGCTGCTGTCTGTTTCTCTGGCTTTGATGGATATAACATTTAGTGGGTCGTGGACACTGGTCCAACTCTGCTATGTCAGCAGACATACCTGTGTTCCCAATGGTCTGCCGTTCAGGCCTTTGCATTCTGTGTCTTTTTCATCCAACCTCAGGTCTCCCAGCCTGATGGTTTTCTCAGCCCTTCCAGAAGCTTTTCGGAAGAGGGAAAGGCCATGAATATTTATATTGTTTTCGTAGCATGCTCTGGGTTTGAGAGAGACTAGGAGGCTCTCCATGGGCTTACTGCCTATAAAGAATTGGATATAGAATTTCTCTGCAAGTCTTAACTGGGCTATATCCTGTGAAGTCAATGAAAGCATTTTCTGTTCACCACTCTCTTTGATATCTTTAGAGGTTTCCATATTTTCTGCCCCTGACCTGAGTTGGAACCGGATTCAGGACTGGTTGTTAGAAATTCAGGTCCCATCTGAGCTTCTGTAGCCTCCCCACAGCGTTCTCTTTCCCTCCCAGTGGTGAAACATTGGGCAAGGGGAGCAAAATGAGGTGGAAAACATCGTTGTCTATACTCTTCCAACCTCTGGGTTTTGTGCTCTTGCTAATTATAAACTGTGTGAATTAGAACAACTGATTTATTCAGTGAAACATCTGGATCTTGCAGTTGCAAATCATGGCTTCCAAGATTTTTGCCTGTTGTTCAAATATGCAGTTAGTTGACTTGCAGCTCAGTTGCTGAAAGTTTGACTCATCTCTAGCTTGATGCTTGAAAGAAGTCAAGGAGGGCAAGATAATGGAATGGCGGAAAGCAAATGTTTGATGCCTTTTCTTGTGCCCTTCTGGTATTCTTACGTTTTATTTTTAGAAATGAATTGTAATAATTTTAGAATTCTTAAGTTCTATTTTTAGTGTGTACCAGAATCCTGTTTATCTCCCTTTTCCTGAGTTGTATTTAATCAATTCTACAAATTCCTTGAGCTTTCTATACCCATGCCTCAGTGTTGTTGTTCCTGTTATTCTCTTATTGCTTCTGTATTTGTTGTGTGTCTGAGTGTGTGTGTTTCTTGTCTGTAGGTTTGTCAAAGGTGAGAAGGATTTTCTTTCTACAGTAAATATTGTCGGTAACAATTTGCTGATGATTGATTATGTGGGTACCCCTCAAGGCTGTGTTGGCTGATTCCATTATTTTCTCTCTGCACAGGAGGCTTTCTGTCTTTAAGTAAGGACAAGGCAAAGTAGTTTTGCTTATCTCAATAAATAGTCAATGTGTTCAACAGAGACACACAGCAAGTAAAAATATACAAACAAGAGGACTTTTATTTCACACTGCCTTTGTTATTCTATGTCCTTTCTATTTTCGGACTGGATTTAAACATCCTTGTGGTAGGATGGTAACTTCAAATGTGGTCTTTCTGCAGACAAGGAAACTGAGGTTGAAGGAAGAAAATTAAGTTGCCTGACGACACATGGCCATTTAGCAGCAATGTGGAGAACTGAACTGTTCGTTTTTAATTCCCAAGACAATTGTTTATTGGGTCACACAAGGGTTTTAGACTTGAGTTTTTAAGATGGCGTCAGTTTGTACAGTGAGAATATATTTCTGAAGGGATGCTAAGTGTCTCCTTGGTTCTCTGATAAATTCTTGGGTTATTAGGCAATGGAAATCTTTGCATAATTAGAAAAATAATGTTAGGCTTCTGTGTATCATTTGCTAGATAAGTTGAACAGACTGCAGATGAAATGGAGCAGAAGACTCAGAAGCATCCGGAAAGGTATTAGGCTTGGGTAGACATCTATGAACAGTAGTTTCTTAGTTCTATGGTTAATAAAAACTAAGGGATCAGGGAAGCCTTATGTTTGGAAGCTGGATATTTGAAATACTATAAATTTGAACATGTCACTCAACTGAAAAATTGGGAAGAAAGACAATTCTGGTCAAGTTCATTAAACTTTCTTAATTGTTCTGGGAAGTATAGCAGCTTCATTCCATTGTTGAGGTCATAGTTATGACCTTTGTTTCTAACTCCATGTATTTTGTGATGAGGATACCCATTGTTAGGTACTTTGGACCATTAGCTATACTGGGACTGACATCAACCAAGTTCAAGTTCTACATCTGTGCAACTGCAGTCTTGACTTTCTAGCCCAAGAATATTCTAGTGTTTGTAAACAAAAATTCTTTGAAATGTTAAGAATTTTATTTTCCATATTACCAATCTCAATGTAGAGAATTTTTAAAGCAAAAATCATTTTGATATATTTGCACATCTAGAAATACAATTTCATAACTGTGAAATGTACAATGAGGTGGTTTCTAATGGCAAGTTAAAACCGTAGCATCAAGTGGAAATTCTTCATTATCTCTAAGAGCTAATTAATAATGACATTTGGAACAGTTAGCTGTGCATAAATCAGTACAGAAAGAACGCTTCCTTCTCCTTTTAAAGGTTGTTCAGGTTTACTAGTAAACAGATCCTGTTGTATAAAGACCATGTGCTTGGAAATTAATTGGGATTCATTATGATATTGCTTTATGGCTCACAAATAATATGATATGATGCTTGTCAAATATAGTAAATGTATTGGAAATGGCTTTCCTTTGATAGAGTTATAACTACATCAATTCAACTGATTTCCTTATTTCTCAGGTAGTTTCAGTTTTGCAGAAAAACTTTAAAATTCAATTTATAATTTTGGTGTAAAATAGCAAAGTAAAACATAAATTTTTATTTTTTTCTTCATTGGATTAAATTATAGACTTTTGAAGAAACAAATTAACATAATGCTATTCATTGTTGTTGATGTATTTGTTAGATCTTTTAATACTTCTTGCCTCCCTACCTGCCTTTAAACATTATTTTTCAAAATATAACCCACAAACTGATTATCATTTTATAAGAACTCATGATTACCAGCTAATTTGAGAAAAACTTCTATATTCAAGCCAGCATTTATAAAAACTCATGTTTATAAATTGTTTTGAAGTACAGGGATTACTTAGGATTGTTGGGAAAAAAAAAAAATTCATGTAGGAAAACCTTACCAAAAAAATTTTTCTCTGTCAGTATAGTACAAGTCTCATGTATATGGCCTGATTGGGAAAATTTGCTACATCCATGTTAACTTTAATGTAAATGAATGCATACAACTAATTTAAGCATCCCCTTTCTGGCTTGGTTAAACCTGCAGATTCCTGGGCTATGTCCATGGTAGGAAATGTGTATAGATAGAAAGGGAGCAGAAATCACTTCCCCAGGTGATTGTGACTCACACTAAATAAACTCTCTAATGATGTAAATACACTTTTATGGTTTTTCTAAATTTCATTTGCAATGCAATAGTCCCTGTTGGGGTCATTGTGGCATTAACAGTCATTTCCATGATAACAGGTTGTCTGAAGTTGGGGCACAAGAATAAAGAGAGAGGTGTAAAGAATCTATCTAGGCCCAGAAAAATCAACAAACTACTTACTTGATAACTTTGAGTAAGGCTAGCTCTATATTTTACCAGTAAATGTGAAGATTATCAATCAAATAATATGAAATTTCTGTCTTAAAGGTAAGCAGTTTCTTCTTAGATTATTTTTGTAAAGGGTCCATTAAACATTTGATACTAAATACGTATTTTATATATATTGCTTAAAATCAGCATTTCTACTTTTTGCATCAGTAAATTAATAAGCAGCAATGATTTATTGAGTTCCAATTACGTATATAAATGTGTGTGCTTGGATGATTATAGTATTGATTCTCAACCCTTCTTGACCATTAGAATCGGCCAAGCATCTCAAAAAACTACTATTGCTCTGCCTTGACTTCAGACTAATTTAAGTAGAAGGTGCAGAACATGGACTATAGATACTCATGGATTACCGATTTGGTTCTTCTCTTGGGTATAGTGAATTTGGCATTGATTCTTAATGCTTGTGCAGGGGAAAAAGTAGTCTTAGGGTCACAGTTTGAATCTCTATATTCTTAAGCTTTTTTTCTAAATCTGGGTCTGTTTTAAGATGTTTGAAGTATTTTTCTTATTGCTCATGTGACCATGTATTTAATTTCTCTACAGGAGTCAATATTTGTTAACCAGTATTTATTAATAAGACTTTTATAAGTGTTTTCATTTTCTGTGCCATAATTCTATTTCACTTAATTTTTATGGTAAACATAGAAAGTCAGTGACATCATTCTCTCTAATAAGGAAAATAAGCACAGAGAAGTTGACATTTTATTTCATATGTTGAATAATTTCTGCTGTTGAGTGGTTTATGTTCCATGAACAGTGTAAGGTGCTCTGCACGTTGTCACAGGTGAGCTCCCATTACCATCCGTACCTCTGTTTCCTAGAGAGTCATCTGGGTAACACTCATCTTGCCACGTGCTTTATGACAAGGGTACTGCAATCTAACAGCTTGAGAGATGCTGAATAGGTTTCCATTATGTTGAAAATTCTCCATCCATGACAACACATTAAACACACTGAAATATCATGAAGTGAAGGAATGTTGTGTGTGATGCTCTCTGGGCTATTTAACCATAAAAACCTTATTGGGAAACAGTTGCCAGTGGCACCCATTTTGAAATATACTCTGTTAAAGCAACCTTGTGTTCTAGAAATGATGTACAAGTGCTATATGTTAGAAACTAAGACTAGGAAATAACTCATAACTCACCTATAGTGATACTATATGTGGCATTTGACTAATTTATAAAATTCTCTTTTAATTTTAATGTCATGACTTAAGGCTATAGATTCTAATATCTATTTTTCCTATTTTTCTTTTAGTAAAGCTGAATTAAAATTTTTGAAAGGATCAACTGAATGTATGTACAAATATTTTAAAAACTAAAATACTTAATAAATATCAGAATTAGGTAGTGTACAGTCAAAACAAGTACCTGGATATTTTATTATTTATTTATTTATTTATTATTTATTTACTGATTTTTGAGTCAGGGTCTCCTGTAGCCAAGTCTGGCCTTTAGTTCATGATGTAGCTGAGGGTGACCTTGAATTTCTGAATCTTCTGCCTCTACCTCTGAGTCCTGGGATTACAGGCATGGGACACCATATTTGTTTTAATGCAGTGTTTAGGATTAAACCCAGGGCTTAGTGCATGATATGCATGATAGATAAGCACTCTACCAAAAACTAAGCAACATTTCCAGTCCTCAAAATACCATTTTTTGAAGGGAATTATTTCTTTATTCATCTTTGAATCAATCGTTAAAGGTTGGGTAAGCTTTATTAGTTATCACCAGTATTGGTTTTCTACATATCATTGATCACTCATGAGTTATTGCAGTGATCTTGGTTTATTTGGCAGGTTTTAAAAATAAACAAGTAGTTTGTGGATTCTGTATGGCGAAGCAATAACACATGAAATTAAGAGCAGTGTGGCATTTATTCCCATATCTGATTCTATTGATGATGAAAATGCTAATTTTGACCTGTGGCAAACAAATGTTGTTTCTATGTTAATAATAGTAAATAAATAGTATGATGTTTTAGATTTTTTTTTCTTAAGAGTTCATTTGTTTAAAGAACAAGGCTGAGAAATAAGCAGTGCAAGAGTCAACTTTTCTGATCATGCTTTACCGAGGAAATATAAAGTTGATTAGAAAGAGTTGTGATTAAAAGCCGTATTCCATTTAAAGCTAAGCAAGGAGAAGGCATGCAATAGGACTGCACAGATGGAAAACCTCCACTTCTGAGGAATGTGTTCTAGGGGATCACTTGATGTGTCAAGAGGTAATCCCCTGCAAGAAAGAATGTCCAAATGATCCCATATTGAGGGGAGAGGAAAAGCAACGTCAATTCCCCTACTTTCTGCAAAGGGGAAATGAGCTTAGCAGGACCAGCAGACATTCTCTGTCCAGCAAATTAAGCATGCCACTGGTTTAGTGTGGGAATTATTTATAGCACTTTGAATGCAGGTGGAAAATAAATCTATAGAGATCTGTAACTAATGCACATTGAATTCTTTCCTATAATTGTTTTCTCCCCCTTGTCCTTCTTTCTGTAACACTTGGAATGAATTAACAGGGAAAGGAGGGTGAACGTGGCAAGGCTCAGAAAAGACAGTTCTAAGAAAAACTACTCTATCCTAAGTGAGGGGGAAGGAAATGTACTAACGTCTTGTGGGAAGATGTTCATCAATGCAGAGCAAGTGTGGGTGAGTGGCGCATGGAAGATGCTATGAATTAGTTCGGAGTTTAGAACTCTGCTTGGCTTTTCAAAGAAATAAGTTGTGGCTTGAAAACAAATCGGTTCCTTAGTGCCTCTACACCTACAGACGCTTACTGCTGTTTGAGAACCTGGTTTTTCTGAGTCTCTGCCCAGGAATCATCCTGTGTCATGCATCTCTGAGTGATGTTCAGCTTAGGGAATGCCCTTCTGTATTGACACCAGAGGCTTGAGTTCAACCACAGTTTTTTCAGTGATGGTCTGAATTTTGAAGAGCCAAGAAACCTTGGAGCCTTTGTGTAAATAACACATTTTAAATCCTGGGACCAATTTGAATTAAAAATTAACATTGTTATAGAGTTGTGATTCCTTTTTTAGAAACATGTAGCTTTAGAAGGCTTGAAAAATGTGGATCTAAAGAACATATGGGGCACAGAAAGGGAAAGGGGGGAAAATCCACAACGATGAAAAGAAGTCCACAGAATTAGCAATCTTTATGCTTTGCCCTATTGTACATCTGACTTTCATTTTTCATGAGGAAAAAGTCACATTTTTAATGCATGAATAGAGAACAAATACGAAAATTTTGGACAGAATAGCTTCTTGTAATACATAAATCCAGGAGTCTATATTCCCTCAATACAACCCTGTTTCAATATACAGCAACATCTGTTTCCAGTGCCTTGAATTGCATGTCTAGAGTAGTGTATGTGCAGTTTGCTAATGAAAATGGAAAGGAAGCTATGGCTGCTTAGTAGACACAGGCACAAACAACACTGATGAGAAGAAGCAATCCTACTGGGCACACCTCAAAAAACAATTAGACAGTACGAACTGAGGACTGTGTCCGAATCCCTTTCTCCTCTCGTAATAATTTGCCACATTCTATATCTGTAGACAAAGTAGTTCCAGAAGTGGAGTTGGTTGGGTGAGTTTGTTTACACTGAAGTCCATAAAAGAAACAAAAAGCCTTGCATGCAAAAGAAATGGGAAAATATAGAAAGTGAATAAATAAAAAGCAAGAATGGATGTTAAAATGAAAAATTAAATCAAATGAAGCCAGCAGTTATGAACAGCACATTAAAGCACAATATATACAAGCTTTTATTTTCCAAATTAGTGGCATAAAACAAGACTCCTCAAGAACAAATTGAAAGTTAAAACAACACAGCTCAGTCCGCTCTTTCTATTAATTAGAGACTGTTTTCTATAATGAGGTCTAGGAAAGGGGTGTGAAATATTTTCACAATCACCTTTTGATTCTGGTGAAGGTTTTCATAATGAAACCAGACTGTAATAAGTTTGGGGTGCTTAAGATACAGCTTTCCCTTAACGGAAGTGGGTCTAGGATGAGATTATTAATCAAAACCAGCAACACAATTTACAGGACCCTGTATAAATTAAAAATGTGAAGCCCTTTGTTAAAAATTATTAAGAATTTCAAGAGCATAAGTTAGAGCATTAAACTGGCTCTTTTGCTAATAGTGAATAGCTTTGAGAGTCTAACAGTATCTTTAAATTAAATGAGTGGGCAAATAGACTAGAATTTCCAGGAGCTCTGTATTTTATTTATAATAGTAAGAAATTGTCTTAAATGGCAATCAACTGTGTTTCTTTCCCTCAGAAACATCTAAGTCGCTGGTGTGAACTCCTTTAAAGATAAAGTAGGCAAAAATGGTTTCTCTACTGAAATTATTCTGTAATTCTAAACGCAATTTTGAAAAATAAAGCCTCAAGTATACTTTATTGTCATTTTTGTGTTGTTTATCATATTCCTAGAAAAATTGTATGAATTGTCCCATGACATACCATACCTTGATAGAAGTAATTGCTCAATTTTAAAATGCTGTCTTTCTATTTTTATAGAAATCATTCTGCATGGGCGTATGTGCTCAAAATGCATACAGAAGGGCTGGGAAGAGTTCTCACAAATATCTTCTCTAACTTTGGATTTATCTTTCTCCCTTGTTCTTTCCATAGTTTCTATCTTAAGAGCAAATAACTCTTCAAAAAATTAACCGACTTTGGAATTTCTGTACTGTCATTCCAAATAGTGCTAATTGGATTTAGTGCACAGGCTCTTCCTTCCTCTCATTAATAAATGATGGAGCTGCAATGCCAGCAGCACCTGGCAGGGATTCAATAGCCCTTTGCTCTAACTTAGAAATGGCTCTTCTGGGCATCTAATTCAATAGACTGCTACAAAAAAGGGAAAACGTCCTTAAAGTTCTCCAACTTTAGACAGAAAATTCAAAGTAACAAACTGTACATTCTTAGAAATAGATGACTCACCTGTTCAATATCATTGTTCTTCCGTGATTTGTATATAAATTCTCCAATGGCTACAAATACAGAAAGGACCAGTCCAGCAGCCAGAACAATGAAGATGCCCCCGATGTTCTCCACTCCCAGAGCACTAGCTTCCTTACTGTCTTCTTCAGGACAGCCGTTTCCCCGCCACCATTTCTCTTTCATCATGTGCAGCTTTCCTTCTTCTTGTAGTTGAAGAATAGCAATGGTAATTTTATCCCGGTAAGGAGAGCCTGAAAGCGGGGTCATGTGGATACTGGTCACCAAAGAGAGGAAGAAGAGGTCAAGGCGTTTCACTACCTTAGTGGTAAGTACCTCAGAGGTGCTGTGAAACCCCGAGGCACAAATCTGTTACCGAAGGACAGGAAAGTCCAATTCTCTATTTTGAGGAGTCTAATTAGCTGACATGTTGACATTTACTGTGACTCAGGGTGTTTTCTTCCAAATAAGGAAAAGTTAAATAGAAATTCTGTGACATTTCGGCTTCTGGTGAGGTCTTCACCAGTCATTTCATGTGTTGAGGAATTTGTTGTTTAGAGTCTGCTTTTTCTGGTCTTGTGGCCATCTGCTATTATGAACGAGGCCATTTCCACTTCTTCATAGGAGAATACCTAGATATTTCCCTGTCTCCCTTAGAGTTGAATATAATCACATGCTTATTTCTGGTCAAAGGGAGCTAAAGCGATAGATGGCATTTCTGGCCTTTGTCCTAGACCTTCCCAATATGCTCTGCTCTCGCTCTTTCCCCAAATACACAGCAAGAGGGAAACATTTCCAAGTCACGAGCAATGGTGAAGCTACAACGTAAAAGGCACTCTGGGATTACTGCATGAGGGAGAGCCTCTGGCAGTCCATACCGGACTGTGAAAATCAAAGATGAAACGTTTACTGTGTGAAACACTGAAAAATTTCAGGTGTTGGCTACAGCTGTTTAGCCATACTGACTAATGTACCAATTAAGAAAAAGTAGATTTTTGAATAATTCAGAGGACCTAACAAATTCAGTTGCAAGAACTTGTTGGTAATATTTATGGTGTGCCTTCTAGTAATGCCATTGGACTTTTAATTATGTAGTGGTTAGAAAGTGGTAACATCTGTCTGTGGACATAATGTCTTTATTCTGAATTCTTACATTAATCAATCGCAACAAGATTCTTCTACTCAAGATTCCTCTCCCTGGATGGTAATAATGTTGGTTAGCATTTCTTATACTCAGTAGAAAACTAGCGCACCCTAGCTCTCGGCCTGAAAAAAATTAAACTCATTCTTAGTGGAAGCAAACTCAAAAATCAGGCATCTTAAAGACAGGGGAAAACCTTAGAAATAATAAAATCCTGACCATTTACTATACTGAAAGTATGATTGAAACTAATCCACCTTGGCAGGGCCAGGAATCAAACTCAGTTCCCCTCACCTCTCTGTTATTTCCATGAAAATGCTCCCAGCCACCCTCCTTTCCTCACATATAACTTATGTCCCGTGCCATAGCTTAAGTAAGCTGAGGTTCAGTGTTGATGGCATTTGCCTTTTCTTTCCTCCAAAAACTTAAAAAAAAATGTCAGCCCTCAAAATCAAAAGAACGAAGCTCCTAAGAGGGAGATGGAGACTTGTCAATTAACTGTATGATTTTGTGTGAGAAAACAGGCTTTGAAAATGGAATTAAGATACAGACTGTTTGCTTAAATGTTCCCACAAAAATGGGTAGAGACAAAATTAGAAGCATAAATATCCCCAGAGCACATGAGCAATTGAGAGACCCTGGAGTATTTTCCTTCAAGGTACATAGAAGTGTGGTGATGGGTGTGAGAATGATGCTCAGGGTCCTGGTTGCACAGTAGTCATGGTGAAATACACAGTGGGTACTCAATAAATGCTGACTGGCACACTCCTTCTGCCTTCAGGCTGCACAAGACCTAATGCATTTCAGACAGATGGAGAGCCAATCTCTGCTTAAAGTTGTCTCCAAGGAAGGTAATTTCCAGCCTCCTGGTAACCTGCTTAAATCTTAACTGCTCTCATTCTCTTGGAGTTTTATTTTAAATCCTTCAGGAGGCACATTTCCAGGGCCTTAGTCTTGATAGTCTCCAAGGAGAGTTTTCAATTTTGTGTTGTGACTGAGCCAACTTTGCCAATCTTCTATTATGGGGGGGGGGAGATTTTGGAGCCTCTGGGTCTCAGTCATGGCAAGAGCAGAGGTGTATGCAGAATTTTTCACATCTGCATATATTTTAGTGTCAGTGAATGTTGTTGCCTGACTGGTCTGAGTGACATCAGAAATGACATCACAAATCGTTTGAAAACAATCTAGATGTGTATCCACACATCTTTCTGAATAGCAACTGATCTTTCTTAAAGAGTCAATTCATCATAAAAGAAACATCTTTCAAATTTATCCAACAGCTGTATTCCCAGTGGACGAATTCTCTCTGAGGTCTGCCATCTGTTCCAATTATTCTTTCATTGTTTTTGGTTTAAAAGCATGACAGGTTTATCACCACTGTGAAAAATTCCTAGCATGTATTTCTTTTCATCTAGGAAGGGAGGAGGAAGACTCTTTGACATTAGAATTTGTGCATTTTATTTGTTTATTTATTATTTTATGTGTATACGTGTATTGCCTGCATGTAGGTAAGTGCACCCATGTCATGCAATGCCTGGGGAGGTCTGAAGAGGCTGTCAGATCCCCTGGGACTGGAGTACAGTTGTTAGCTGCCATGTGGGTGCTGGGCTTCAAACCCGGGTCTTCTGCAAGAACAACCAGTGTTCTTAACCGCTGAGCCATCTCTCCAACTCAAAATGACAACTCTTTTTCTTTTTTTTGTCTCTTTGAGACAGGGTCCCTGTGTAGCCCCAGCTGTCCTGGAACTCACTATGTAGACCAGGCACCAGGCTGGCCTCCAACTCACAGGGATCTGCCTGCAGAGTGCTGGGAGTAAAGGTTTGCGCCACCATGCCCGGCAACATTAGGATTTGTTATAGGTAAGGGTGGCAATAGATTTTGAGTGGATATGTTTAGATTACTCCATATGCTTCATGTCATAATATATAAATGCAGTATACTTATCAAAGAATCAGCCTCATTCCTGTGAGGATGGAAAGTAATTCCAAAAGTGCTGCATTCCTTTATCAGTGTTGCAGAAAACAGCAGCTCTCACGATTCCTGCCTCCCATCATCACTGTACTATCAGAAATTTTAGTTCTTAAGCATTCCATTCTTCAAAAGGACTATTAATTAAAATTCTCACGTGGAAGTGCAAATGTTCTCAGAAAGAGTGATACACGTTATTTTCTATCATTGCCACCAGACAGAAAATTTGGTGTCAAAGAGAGCTACTGAAAAGGGATGGATTGGGGTCATTGGGGAGAAGGGGGAGTGATAAAGGTTCAGGCTAAGATAATCTTGTTTAAAGACGGCTCTATTAAGAAACTGAAGCTGCTTCTCTAAGAAGGTGCACAGTGTCACAATCAACCCCAGTGTCTTGACTTTGCAAAGATTCAAGTAAGGTATCCATTCTTGATGTTCGTGTCTGACTTGTGCTCCATTAATGAAAACCAGCAGTGATAAGACATAAGATTGCATTTGTTCATTTTCTCATACGTATTTATAAAACGAGGTGACCAACCTGGGCTAGAAAGACAGGACCTTGTTTTTAGGGTTAAAAAGATAAACTGTCCATTTAGGTTTAATCTGGAAATCTTCGGAAATTATAGGAGAGCTTCTCACTTAGGGAAAACATAACAGCAGAACTGATATTTTCGTCAAGAAAAGCCATTGGCAAATGAAAAACTCCATCCATCTTACATAACACCTCTGAGCTGGGTGCCAGTGAAATCCTGTCTCATTACAATATCAGTGACCTATAATTCTTAGACAAAGGTGTTCCAAAGTAAGGGCCCACCCCCTTTCCTTTGTACGTAGTTTTAGGTCAGAATATGCCCATGTTGTTTAGAATGGGATTTTCACTTTTAATTTCTGTTTCTCTAACACACTGATCAGGAATGTCATGAAGGGATTTCTCTTTTTCCAGCAGTCAGAAATGTTTGGTTTTCCTTATCCAAGTTAGTTGTTTGCAGCCCTGCATGCAGGTTACGCTTTGGGGTTTTGCATTTGTGAATAGAAGACATGAAGTCGAGGTGAGGAGGTGGGGGTGATAGAGAGGAGGTGGAGTTGGAAAGGAGGTCTGACTATAATCAAATTAATTGTATAAAATTATTGAATCAATAAAATTTCTCTTAAACTCAAAAAAAGAAAAAAAAAAAGCTTTTGGGTTAGAGGGCCACCTAGACTAATATTCTGCCTGATTATTTCCCTGACACTGACTGACTTTTTTTGTGTGTAAGTCTGCATGATAACCTTCATTTTAGATCTTTTTTCAGGCCCCTCTCATTTGGTTAAATTTTCTGTCTTTGAGACATAAAATTTCTTCCTTGTTTCTGTGTCACTGGATCTTTGAGATTTAGACTGTTCATAATTGCTGATTTCTTATAATTTTTCATATCTCATCTTGTCTGTGGTCCCACTGTTGGCTTATGTCTAAGATGTGACTTTTTCGCTATCTGACTAAGTGCATATTTAGGTGTATGTTACTTGAGAAATTCCCAAAAAATTGACCTGGAAGTTATCAAACATACGTGTAAACAGTCCAAATTCCTTTTAAGACTTAAACGAATCAAAGAAATCAGTTACTTAAAATTTACAAAAATTTTGAACATATCTCCAAGACTGATAACACATTGGCCTATTTTATTATTGTTGGTGCTAGGCATTGAAAATAATGCCTATTTTTTTTTATGTTTCAAGTACAGCTTCCTGGATTTTTGTTAAAATATAATTATTGATCTGCTGGAGATAATATTTAAGAAAACTGGCTTAAAGGCACTTATGTTAAATCAAGATAGTTACTTGTATTTTATGCTAAAGAATCTTAAGATTTTTCACTACTTAGGAAACCGACTCTTACTAAAATTAGGATGTAAGTGTTATAGCAGCAAAATGTTAAATCACTACTCATTCCTCCTGCCTGGTGAAACTGACCATCTGAGTGTTCAGCTACCATACTTACGAGTCGAAGCCAGTAAGAAAAGAGGGGCTAAGAGTTCAGCCAATATTTTGGCCCCTCCTTACATCATTCAGACCTCAGAGGATGGTTGGACAACTCTCCAAGGTCCTGCAGCTCTGTGGTCACCTATTCTCTTGATCAGAGAGGCCACAGAGACTCCACAGGTGGAACTCTACCACTTTGCATTCTCTGATGTCTAGTAATAATAACAATAACAATAATAAAGGCCAATGTGTTATCAGACTTGGAGACATGTTTGAAAATTTCTATAAATTTAAACAACTGATTTCTTAGCTCTGTTTAAGTTTTTATGTATGAGGAGGAACTTAGATGGTCTACATGCATGTTTGCTAACTTCTAGGCCAATTTGAATTAAACCCTTTTGGGGGGAATTTATCATGTAACATATATCTAAAAGTGGCACAAAGAAACAAATTCAAATAACAAAAATGCTGCATCTTAGAGTTGTCGCTAATGAAAATTTTTCCAAAGGAAGCAACATGGTCAGCAAGACCTTGGCCTATCCCAGCAGATGACAACTCATAGAGGAAAATTAAGAAGCTGATCTTCCTTTTAATGGTGCAATTCATCCTGACCATAGAAGTAAATTTCCCAAATAGAGGCAATCCCTACCCTACCACCTGAAATTATCTATAGGCCTATACTGGTTACTGCCCAGTCTGGTATTCTTTTTTATTTCTATTTTATGTGTATGAGTGTATTACCTGCATGTGTGTAAGTGCACCCATGTTGTGCAATTCCCTGGGGAGGTCAGAAGAGGGTGTCAGATTCCCCTGGAACTGGAGTCATGATTGGTGGTTAGCCACCCTGTCGGTGCTAGGAATCGAACCCAAGTCCTCTGCAAGAGCAGTCAGTGCTCTTAACCTCTTGAGTCATCTCTCCAGCCCCCAGCCTAGTATTCTTTTGAAGTGTACTCAGTAAACTATTCCCCCTCCTCCTGGCAAAAAAAGTCAGTAAAGGACCAAGAAGGTAGTTACAGTTCCCCTAGAACAGTTGTTCTTCCAAAGATTTAGAGGACAGCAGTTAGAACAAAGTTAATATCTCATAGAATATGTTAATTTTTCTAACACTAGGCAAATATGTAACTGAAGACCATTGATCTTTATTTGGTTAATTTAATTAATATTAATATGGTTAATGTCAAATATTAGGTTGAATACAGGATGCATAGTTCTTATTATATAAATTGAACTAGTTGTCAAATTAATGACAGGAAATTTCCTTCACCCCAAATCTGAATTTGTTCTTTGTTAGAAAATGAGCTGTCTCAGCATACTGGTTCTCATGTTCCCATAGGTCCACAGCCGACTGACCACAAAGACCTACATCATGGTCACTAACAGTCTATAGCTACCAGAATTCCCTAGTACCACCCCAAGCAAAGCTAACCAGCTTGACTCATGATCTTTGCTTGACTCCTCCAAGCAAGCATTTAAGTTTATGATCCCTGTTTGATATTGGCAGCCACACTGGCTAATCCTTGTCAAAGACAGCAACAAAAGACAAACAAGTAAGTCAAGTCTACCTTGGGCCCTTAATTTTCTGGTTTGATTGCCGTTGCAATTCTTTCCTATTGGATTGAGCCCAGGGGCCTAGATGGTCTGATTCCTTTCCTTTAGAAGGATTACCAAAGCCTCATTTGAGAGAGGCAGTTTGCCCTTATTCCAGAATCTTGCAGATAGTTTCCTATAGAACAAAGTAATAGGGAGGGTGCTTTCTGTGCAGAAAATATCAGTAACTGCCCCCAGAACAGAGGCAAATGTTCTGTTTGTGTCTCCTACTGTCATTTATGATCTTGTATGGGTATGTATTCTTGCCTGACAATAAGCTCCCCAGGGAAAACAGTGCTATAGAATCAAACAATAGGGCTATCTGGAGGCCTTCAGTAGTTATCTTGGAATGAATCTAGTTTATTGCCTGAGTAAATTTTAAATTGTATTCTTAACCCCTTTCTTCTGATGGATAGAGAAATGTTTTCTCATTTACTGACATGAAACAATAGCCTTCTGCATACAAAATTAATTTACATTTATGTGTAGAATTAATTTTATTTTATTTCAATATAATTTAAGGCAGAAAAATTGGGTCTATGCAGACATTCAAGAAAATAAGGTAAAGATTAATTAGGAAAATATGTCCTTTAAAATATTTGTGGTAAAATTAAAAACTATACATTCTTAAATAGCTCCATTGTGGGAGGATATTAAAGAAACAGTTTTGAGAGTTTATTAGATTAAATATCTGGCATTCCTCTATTTAAAACATGCCTCTGTTTTTTTATGGGCGTTTCTGTTGTTTTTTAGTCTGATAAAGACATTGTGACTTCTCAACATGTCGAATATTTGTAATCAACATGGCCCAACTTAGTCTTGGATGATACCTTGTCCCTCTTACCGATAGGCGTTCCTACTCCATAACCTTTGGAGTCGATGAGGCCCCCAATCTGAGTGAGGTTGCAGTTCCTCTGTGTCACATACTCAATGCTGGTGGACTCCATCAGTAGAGCGTAGTCGGTGGTCAACACTCTTTGGATCCCCTCATCACTATTTTTGACCAGGGCACTCTGCTGTCTGCTGCTCATAAAAGCCCACATCTTCTCATAGGTGGATATCTTTGATTTCTGCAGAGACAAAAAAAAAAAAGCACACCCACCAGCAGAAGAGTGCTGAAAAAAACCATGGCCTACAGCTATTTACCATCCTAGTGGTTCAAGTAATAGAGGAGAAAATCTCAGTGGGTGGGGAGCAGATTGATGACACTGGGACTTGTCTGGATCTACAGTTGACTACAGGAGGGAATATAAAGGCACTGAGGCAGCCATAAAGGAAAAGGAGACCTCGATGGATGGAAGGCAGAGCTCAGGGTCCTTTTCTTGCTTTTAGTTAGGGAAGAAAAAGCATTAGCATCACTTATAACACTCGTCTAATGATCTGTGGCTACTTGAGACCAACACATCGCAGCCCACTGGCCAAGCTGAGGCTGTCCCATTTGCTCCAATTCCCTTCAACCACTGGACTTCAGCAGATGCTGTTTTATTGTTTGGGGGTACGGAAGTTCCAATACCTGACCAGCCTTACTTTGCTGGGGACAGCCTGGGATACGTCATTTGTATTCTCTGCTTTAATCGCTAAAGAACTACCATCCATAGCTGAATTTTGTACAAAATTTAGAATGTAAATGTCCTTTTCTAGGTAATATTCAAATCAGAAAACTCTTCCTACTTTTTATGTATACAATTTTCATTGCTGTCTAATTTTAGCTAACAAGGGCTGCATATTTCATTTCAAAATGCTCTGTGGTTTTTGTTTCCTTTATTCACCTTCTTGACAGATTAAATAATATGCTATATATATGTATATATATATATATATATGATAGATTACGTATGCATCTATCCACAGACACCATTACATCATTATCTTCTTTTCTTTGTTAAAACACACTGCCTGCATTTTTATATTGCTTAGACATGAATTTCCATTCTTCTGAATAGTGATCTATGATTAGGCATTTTATATTTTACTCTGTAATTTCCATAATATTCTAAGTTTTTCCTTCCTGAATTTGTCTTCATTTGCATCAGTCCTTCCTTCTATTTATTTCAAAGACCAATGTCATCATGGGAAACACTGATGTTTTCAAAACGAACCAGTTCCCACACGTGCACAAAGTGCTCACACACATGAACAGACTCCTTGGCAAGGCCAGGGCATATCATCTTAGGGGTGCAGAGAAGCTTAAAATGACTAGAGGCTGTAAACACTGAGGGAAATACCTGTGGAATCAACCCTCATGTGCTTATTCGTGCTCCAGTGTTCTGGGAACTCACTTGACTAAGTCTGTTTAAGACCTGGGTTAACAGAATAGGCCTCATGAGTTAGGGGAGGACAGATGGCTTTATTTTGGATCGTTAGGCATTTGAAGAGCCCCATGAGAAAGATCTTATAAGACAGATAGCAATTCAATACAGATATCTTATACATATTGATGTTTTATAGGACACATTCCACCATGATGAGGCTCCTGAGACTGACTCCTCAGCCCCAGAGACATCTGCAAACTGGAGCTCATGAATCTACAGCAAAGGCTGTGGGGGTCAGGGCTGAGGCTTCATTTGTTGTGTGGCTTCAGCCTTGAAGAGTCTGATACCGCCAAACTTTTAGTAAAGGGTCACATTTATGAAAGCAGGGTGGTCGCTCTATCTTTTTGCAGTAGATGTGCATCTGGGGAAATTATTCCTTCATCAGGAAACCAGCTTAAGGGAAAATAGTTTACTTTGAAGTATGAAAATTTAAAGTTGACAGAGAGTTTAGAGCTGGACTTATTGAAACTATCACTTTTATAGATGAGGAAATTTTGGTAAAGAAATTTTAGAGACCTCAACACTCACAAAGTTAATATTGGAGTTAACCCTAGACCCGGGAACCCCCATAATATTTAGTTCAATGTTCTTTCCACTGTTTGATACTGACTTGGGGGAAGTAGATATCTATATTGTCAAAAGAATTTTGACAATGACTTTAACCTTATGTGGTCTACAATTATATGTGAAAACATAACTTTTATTTATGGACTGACATCCTCCTGAGGCATTTTACTAGTTGGTCTTATGTTACTACAACATAAGAATCAACCTCCATGTAAAAATTACACAGAACATCTATTTTTTCATTATTTTAAATTTTATTAAGATTAGCATCATTGTGGGCTGGAGAGATGGCTCAGCAGTTAAGAACACTTGTTGTTCTTGCAGAAGACCCGGGTTTGAATCCCAGCACCCACATGGCAGCTAACAACTGTCCGTAACTCCAGTCCCAGGAGATCTGACAGCTAACAACAGTCCATAACTCCAGTCCCAGGGGATCTGACAGCCTTTTCTGACCTCCATGGGCATTGCACGACATGGGTACACTTAATTTATATACAGGCCTAACACTCATACACATAAAATAAAAATAATAAAATATTTTGGCTGGGTGTGGTGGCACATGCTTTTAATCCCAACACTTGGGAGGTAGAGGCAGGTAGATCTCTGTGAGTTCTAAGGCCATCCTGGTCTCCATGGTGACTCCAGGACAGCTGGGGCCACAGGGAGACCCTTTCTCAAAAAGACCCAAATTTTTTTTTTTTTAAAAATTAGCATCATTGTTAGAAGGGTGGAATTTTGGTTTGTGGAAGTCAGGGACAAAAATAAACAAATGGCCATTTCATTCATAATAAGTGGACAAATGAAGAGCCCATCAAGGTATCCAGGGAAATGAAGGGCTGAACTGGGTCCTAATGCAAACCCCACACAGCTGTCACCATGTCCTTATCAGGAGGCATTCTCACATTTTCTGAAGTAAGTTTCATAGTTTTTAATCTATGACAATAACACCCATGGTCTGACTGCAGGTGTTTATTATTCAGCCCCTTCCACTCATAACTCTCTACATGGGTACAGGACAGTATTCAAAGATGCCTATACTCATAGACTAGCAAGACCATGTTGGTGTCAATATTCCATAACTGAAAAATTGCTCAACTCTTACTCAGTCCCTCTCATCTCTCTTATTTCATCACAGCTCAGTAACAAACTCTATCCTGAGTCAGTGTGCTTTTAACTCTAGATTGCTTTATGGAGCAGAGCTCATGGATTCAAGTCCTTCTTAGCGTAGAAAGTTGCTCTGGCTTAGGCCCCAGGAAAATTGAGTTGACATGAACGGCTTCGAAATGTGAAGGGTAGATATTTCTCTTTTAACAAAACTCTTACTTGGTAGAGGATGTGGAAAGATTTAAGGCAGAGGAGTCATTAGAAGCCTTTTTACCCTTTGCTAAACTTCTGCTCCAGACTAATGATGACAAAATTGGAGATGGACAATCAGCATTTTCCTTCCTTGAAAAGTTCTCTTCTGTCATTGTGAAGTGTGCCTCTTGGCTACTCCATGAAATTCCACATTTAGAATTATGGGCTTCTGGAGATGCGAGAGAACTTTTTTGGAAAGAACCAAGTGTGACCCCAAAATAACTTTTAAATAGCTAGAAATATCTGTAAATAACTCAGGACCCTGGTATATTGTGAGTTTTCCATCACTGGAAATCTACCAAGTGAAGGCCATGCTGGGAAGTTTCTCTTAAAGGTCCTCCAAACCCGTCTCTGCTCTCTAGATCACTCCCTCTGCATAAGGAATGCAGGTCCTGAGAACAGCCAGTGACAGAAAGAGGTCACAGCTGGTGGATGGAAGAGTCAGCAGGGAACTGAGGGATCTTTCCTGCCTCTTCCAGAGTTCTAAGCCACTGTCATGCTGTGTTCAGTGATGCTCAGTTTTTGTTAGGTCAAAAGTAGCATTTTCAAAAGTAGCAGTAAATTAGATGTACCCTTTTAAACAGATTGTTTTATTCATTTTCAAGATGAAAATTTTAATGCTTCTTCAAAATAGGATTATGCATCACAGAAAATTATCGTAAACATTAAAAGACCAAGCCTACTGTTTGAATGACAGCCTGGGTGTTTTTCCTTTTCCAAATCTTCTATAGTTGCAGTCATTCTCCTAAATCACTCTAAATAATACACAGTATATTTAAAAAATGCAACCAGTGATTGCCTCTCATTTCACTGAATCTGTAAAAATTTAATTAGAATGCTTGTAATGTCTCCTAAGCTTCTTAGTTAAAGTTGTTAAAACTGAAAAAGCATCATTTGATAAAAGTCAAATCTTTTAGAATTCCTTTTTAATCCCTAGAGGCTACTGGTTTAGATGAATTAGTTTTTGTCTGTTTTATCCTGACACTGATTAAACATGGCCGGTAAATAATACACATTCCATCAGAAATCTGTCAGAAGAGAAAGTGTTACTTTAGCAAAATGGACAATGATTATTTATTTCTGGCTTTTTCCATTATCCTGTGTGAGGGCTAAATACTCACTGGGAAGTGACTTACATTCTGTCCGTGAGCGGTTAAAACCTGCTTGTTCAGACTAGAATGAGCTAGCACAGACAATGTTTACTGTGTGTACCAAGCACTATTCTGAGCACTTTTGCATGTTTTCTTTCATTTAATCTTCACAACAGTTGCATGAAATAGCTACTGCTATTATTTCTGCTTTATAGTTGAGAAATAGAATACTGTGTTGAAAAATGAGGAAGCTAGGATTTCATCCTAATATTCTTTTCTAGAGTTGAGGTTCTTCATCAAAGGGGATTAATTATGTTTTACTATACAACACATCAGACTCATAGCCTGCTGATGTTTCACCAGAATTCACATATTTTCTAAAGAAATCACTGAAGCAAGTAGTTGTGAGCATCTCTCTGTTGTAGAAGAGTGATTGTAAGTCTCGTGCCCAACAAATCACATATAGACAGCGCTTGATCACCTCCAACAGCCTATATTTGTTTAGACAAATATTTAGATAATGTTTCAAGATGTACAACAGTGGAATAAGAAATGTGGAAAATATTTGAGTTCTTTCCTTTCTCTGTGCAAGTTCTGGAGTATTCTGTTAATACAAACACTACTTTGTAGAACTATCTCTCTGCAGTTTCATTTTTATTGAGATAAACATTGCTCATCACATTATTTCCCCAACCAGATTACAGAGCGCCTACAGTGAAGATATATGATCCCGTTATTCAGTAGAATGAATCCCTGTGAGATCTTATTTCAGGCCAGAATTCTGACATTTTAATGCATCGATCTTTGTTTCCATGTGCTTCCTTTTATTTACTTTCATAAATTTGTACCCCATGTACAGGAATAAGTTTTTATTATTTTTTTCATGTGTATGTATGTATTGCCTGCATATATGTCTGTGCACCCATGTCATGCAATGCCTACTAATTCAGAAAAGGGCGTCAGAGTCCCTGAAACTGGAGTTGTGGACAGTTGTTAGCTGCCATGTGGGTGCTGGGAATCAAACCCAGGTCCTCTGCAAGAGCAGCCAGTGCTGTTAACCACTGAACCATCTCTCCATCCCTGGAATAAGTTGTTGACATTTGCTCTTTGGTACCTTATCAAAAGCAATCATATAAATGTGGTAAGTTTGTATATACTGAACAATTGAAATATAAAAATTATTACATTTTAGGTCTTTACATTTTAATTTTAAGAAACCCTGATCTAAGAAAAACCTTAAACATCAACCAGGGACATAGAAACCAACAATTCAGAAATCCAGCCTTGAGAAACAGACATACAAGAGGTGAATAGTTGCCTTAAAAACAACCATTTCATTTAAAGATAAATAAATTTCATTAAACAATAGCATATTATATTAATGTGATTTAACTAACAACCATCACTCTGAAGGAACACTATTGGAAGTCATGTTTACTACAGTCAGGGGCCTTTGTCCTTCTCACTTCCATGATATGATCATTGTGTTTGATCATAGACTTACCTTGAGTGGATAGAAAGCTATGACATTTGAAGATTCTCTGAGGCTTTAAAAATTGATTGACTCCCTTTAGGAAATTCTCTCAGTGAGACTTAAACACCTTTGCTAAAATTGCTCATATTTTTCTCCTGTCTAGAGATAAAGATTGGTACATTGCAGGTAATATACAAGGCTTTTAAACAGGTTAAGCTAAACTGAACTTACAGATACTTCTTTTCAAACAAACACATTTTTATCTTCTGACACTGATGGTAAAGTAAGTTGGATTTTCAAAGTTCAGGCACTTATGGGAAGAGCGCTTTCCTATGTGGAGAATTTTGAGGAATTTCTCTCATCTTTTACTTCCCTACGGAATCATTTTTCTGAACTCTACCTCCCTCCCCCTGTAATGGCTCCTTGCTTCAGTTCTACCAGCACTGGGTTCAGTAACTTCCTTGAAATGTCTCTTGGTTTGCTGAAGGTGCTTAACCACTCACTGGAAGGCGATTATAAAAGTTACAATCCCTTATTCCCACAGCTCATCCAAAGTCTCTAGACCATGAAAGCTACAAATGACAAGTTTGTTATGATTTTTTTAAAGCCTATTTTATCCAAGTCATTTTAGACTGAATCCTAATCTAATCTAATGTAATCCTCTGGCTTGGGTTGGGGAGGATAGTGATTTCTTACGAGGCAAACTTCTACTGAAAACTATTTCTTTCGTAGTCAATTTGGCCTACAAGGAAGTCTTCTGATGTGCACTCCACCTCCTGTCTGTGCAATGCATGCACACACCTCATCCCTTGCTATTGCTTTTTACATCTCCAAGCTTTGCAGAAAGTTTTATGCTTTTCCCATCCTCTCTCACAATGTCAACCTCAGTGTTACTACGGGAGATCCAGGAAAAGATATAAATTGAGTTGAATTAAGTTGAACTGCCTTGTTCTACTCCTCAGCTGAATTCTAAGGGCATCTTCTCTGTCTCCTGCCTACTGACGATGTGGGGAATGATTCTTCAGCAAATATAATGTATGTGCTCAGGAAAGGCTTCCAAGGCTTCAGGTTTCTGTCAGGCAAGGCCTCTGAATGTCTTGCAGATCTTGGGTCCTGGCACTGGTTTTGGGCTTAACATTTTGGAGATCATTGAGCAAAGAGGCTGAACAAAGACAGAACAGAGTAATTTTAAATATAGAGGGACTGAAAAACAATAGGACTCTTAGTGAGAGCTGAAAAATTATCAGGGCTGGAGAGATAGTTTCATGGTTAAGAGCATTGGCTGCTCTTGCAGAGGACCCTGGTTTGATTCCCAGCACTCACATGGCGGGTAACAACCATCCTTGGCTCCTTTCCAGGGAAATCTGACATTCTTTTCTGACCTCTGCAGGCATTGCATGACATGGGTGCACTTACATACATGCAGGCAAAACACTCATACACTCATAAAATTAAAAAGTAATAAAATATTAAAAAAAGAAAATTGATAATTGTGATATTTTTTAAAATCACAAATTGCTAGGGAGTGGTATAAGTTTATTATCTCTATTAAGCTATGTAATCCTGAAAACAATCTCATGAGATCATTAGGTATTTGTCTCAGTTTATAGGTAGGGAAGTTTGGATACAAAGAGTTTAAGTAACTGTCAAGCTATAGCTATAGCGTCAAGGTTTGAATCCAGGTTACTTGGCTCCAGTTGCTGCAATTTAAGCACCTCCCTAGAAGTTTTAGTTGATATTCTAGCATTTAATATCAGCCAAATTTTCAGAAAAGGTATATGGTAGTCCTTTCTTTTGAAACCTGAATTAAAACCATGGATGATGGTTCACAAAGGGTATTGGGAAATAATTGCTTTAGGCTTCAACTGGCACTTAGACTTTTACATGACAAGACGTATTTTGGGATAAAATAATGTCGCTTGCTACACTGTCACTGAGAGACCAAAGTTAGGTGTGTTGCATTATTCAGTGAGGTAAGGGACAGAATTGCAACAGGAGAAAGAATGGCTTTGTACATGTATCTTTAATAGTTTCTATGAGAAATAGAAAAATAGTAATGTCACGGTGTTCCATCTATGGAAGGAAAGGTTGTAGGTGGATGTCACAGATGTCAGTTCTCTTAGGTACAAAGATGGAGAAACAGGTCAGGTAGGCTCTCAGGAAGTTACAACCACCACGTTCACTGAACTGGCTGTTCTTTGGGTCTACCATCTGTGATGCTGGTGTGGCTCCATGTAGTCAGAAGAGGGTTAGTCTTACCTGTTCAGAGTTTTGAAATAATTAGAACCAGCGATCTACCAGTAGAGCAAAGGGAAACCAACATGATGCTTCATGCTGGCTTGTTAATGAGCTTCATTCCAAGCACTAATAACAGAGCTTGTTAAAAATTTCTGCTGAAGACTTGAAATACTGAATTATGAACTTTCTGACTTATGAACAGAGCTGTCTAGCTAACTGAAGCCTTGATAAGGAGAACACAATGGTCCCCCGATACCTAGTTTCTTAAACATCTCAGCAGTACAGATGGTTGATGAAGTGCTCAGTCTTTCTTTAACCTTGGCCTAGTAATTGTCCTTGTGCTGAATGATCTATGGTGCTTAAGATTTTAAGACTTGGAGTACCCATGAATTTGTGAAAAATGAAGTATTTAATAAATATCATTAACTACCTGACCTTGGCCAAAGAAAATACATTGTTCTTATCTTTATGGGCAGTCTGCTGGAGTTACAGGATATCCATTTAAGGCTTTCTGAAACTTTGTGGAACCTAACTTGTGTTCCAATCCCAGTTCTTTTGTATAAATAGTCTTCAACGATCAGTGTGGTTCCTCCACAAAGACTCAGTGAAGAAAAGTGCAGTAACCTACCTCATCTTAGACCTGCATCTCCACGACACAGTTTTGCTTTTAAAAGGGTCAGCTAATCCTGTTCGTCTTACCTGGATTCAGATGGTGGACAAGGAAAACCCATTGGGGCTATTTTAGAAGTCTAAATTTTGTTGTTAAAAAAAAATTTTCAGCTGGGCGTGGTGGTATATGCCTTTAATCCCAGCCCTTGGGAGGCAGAGGCAGGTTGATCTCTGAGTTCAAGGCCAGCCTGGTCTATAAAGCGAGTCCCAGGCCAGCTGGGGCTACAAAGAGACCCTGTCTCAAAAAGACCAAAAAAATGATTTTTTTTCCATTTTGAGAATTCAATACAAGTGTTCTAGAATTTAAGGTGTCATGCTGTTTGTAAGAACAACAAACTCTAGGAGAAAATGTACATGTGTTTTGACTGACGTTTTAGCAAGCAATTTCTGGCCACATCTTCTGAGACAATGCTTCAGTAAATACATCCCTTGAGACTAGTGGTTAGTCCTGATGTTATGTTAAAGCCTTTCCTTATCAAATTGTTTTAAGTTGTTTTATTTACTTTTAAAAATATTCTTTATTTTTATGTGTATGAGTGTTTTGCCTATGCCTGTGGAGGCCAGAAGAGGGCACTGAATCTCCTGGAACTTGAGTTATAGATAGTTGTTAGCTGCCATGTAAATGTGGGGAACTAAGCCAGGGTCTTCTGTAAGCACCACAAATGCTCTTAACCTCTGAGCCACCTCTCCAGCCCCATAAGAGTAAAATGGTTGCATATAAGTGCTTAGCTAATCAAATAAAGGCACTTGCTGCCAAGCCTGACATCTGAGTTTGATCCCCAGGACCTAAAGTTGGAAGGAGAGAACCAACTCCTATAGGTTGTCCTTTGATCTCCACATGCTCCATGTATGCATGAACCCTCTATGTACAAAAAAATGTAAAATATATATATAAAAAAAAACATGACTTGTTTGTAGACTGGATGCCAAATGTGAGGGATTAGTGCAGTTTGTTTGGTCATGGATATTGGCAATATCTGTGACTGCTGAACCTGCCTTCGGTTCCAAAATGATTTAAAACCACCTAGGGGTGCTGCCAGAGGGAACAAAAATGTTACACTGTGAACAATGTAAAACCGTCTTTTTATCAAAGTGTCTTCAGGATTGAGTGGAGATGAGACCACACTGAAAAAGCATAGTTTCCGCTCCAACAAGACTAGAATGTGCTAGGTGAGAGCAACCCCACTCAGTTTTGCTAATTCCTTGTGGTAGAAGAGGTTCGTGTTTTCACTGAGGAAGGAGCCAGAGGGATGGAAACCAGGAGGGCACAGCAAAAGCAGCATTAATGGGCAGCCAGGTCAGTACTGAGTTCTGGTGCCTTAACTACTGCCACTCAGCAACCTAATTTTCAGATTGAAACAACATGGACAACTCAAAGGCTGGAACATTCCTTTCCCTTGTAGAATAATCCAGTTTAAGAGCTCAGTGCGCACCCCTCTGAAGCTTTTTGACAACTTTGCTTCCTCGGGGGGAAAACAAAATCGATTTACTCCTTGTTCTCCTTCTGCAGATAAATTCCTTCTTGATAAATAGAGTTCCTGGGCTACAAGCAGACCTGTAAAGTGAGGGTCTTGGCAACAGGGTCTCTCTCTGTAAGTCTATTTCTAGACCTTCTCTCTTCCTGGTGTCTGTCCCAGTCTAGGTCTCTGACGATTTCTGTCTCTTTCTCTCATTGTGTGTGTCTCTCACACACATATCCTTTTGGAGAATTCATTTATGTATTTGCTCATTTATTACAAACATGCTTTCTGAGTTCCTACTATGTGCCAGGCACATAGTTTCTGATGATATAACAGTAAACACAGAAGAAAAGGTCTCTACCCTCAAGGAACAAATTTTTAGCTCTCTGAAGTTTGATCTCACTTTTGGTTTTCCATTGCTAGCTTTTGTAACTTTGGGGCAAGCTGCTCAGCCTCTCTTATCATTCATTTTCCTCATTATATCATGAGAGGACCCTGTTAGTACTTGCCTTAATTGGCCCTTAGGGGGCAAAATGAGACAGTATGTGGGAAGCATTTAGAAACAGAGCCCGTGACTCAGGATTGGGGTCCCTGTGCTTGCTGCTGCTGTTCACAGCTAAGCTGTCTGTGCTTGTGCCTCCTGCTTCCCCCAGAGCAGCTGTAGCCTTGTCGTTTGCCTGATGACCTGAGCAATCACTGTCCCTTGTGTCTCACTTTCTCGAGGTATATCTTAATCACCTCAGGCCCTTGCCCAGAAAAATGAGAGTCAGGCTTCTGCACATTCAAAGAGGCAGGTGGGCAGACACCAATCAAGATGAGCAAGGGTCACTTTTAAGTACTCAGATTCTCTGCACATAGGGGTGGTCAAGTCTATTGCTCTTCAAAGAGCAACCGTTTGTGGGTCTGGAAGGATGTAGGATTTCCTCTGTTCATTTCCCTGTCAGCCCATTTCTCTTAGTGACTTCTGGGTGATACTGAGTAACATAAATAATTTTGGATAGTTTTTCAAATATAGCACACTTTTCTTTGGTAATTTTTCTCAGACCCACGGGCTTGGCAAGTGACTTCTCTGGTTTTGAACAAGACTCATAATGAAAGTTAGTTTTAGGTAACTTGTGCCCCTTCACGGTACTGATTTCAGAAATACAATCATTGATTTTTCTGAGACAGGGTCTCATTATGTAGTTGCAGCTGGCCCAGAACATGCTATGTAGATTAGGCTGGCTTCCATCTCACAGCAATCTGCCTGCCTCTGTCTCCCATGGACTGGGATTAAAGGCATGTGCTGCCATACCCATCCCTGAACTCATATTTTGTATATAATCATTACTCTTATAATAATATCACTGTCTAGATTAGTCTTCTTTTTAATGAAACTCTAGCTATGCTTACTCTTAATAATACATTTCTGTTCTTATTAAAATTATTGCTAAAATGATCACATAAGTAATGAACCAATACAGTTACACAATAAAATGATCACTGTTTGTACCCCATCCAATTAATTTTTGTTTTAAATCTGCATACTTCACAAATCCATTTAGTTAGTCTTGGGTTGACAGCTTTGTTTCAGTGATCTTAGTGTGAAGGCTTCTACAAAGATGATTTTAGAGTTTATTTTGATTATAATGTTGTTTTCCAACTCACAAGCACATTTACTTCCATAAGTGTTTATTTTTAATGTATTTTATTTATTATTTTTATTTTATGTGACTGAATGTTTGCCTGCATGTATGTAAGAGCACCTGTGTCATGTAATGCCCTGCAAAAGTGAGAAGATGGTGTTGGATCCCCTAGAACTGGACTTATGGACGGTTGTTAGCAACCATGTGGGTCTGGGACTCAAACACGGGTCTCTGGAAGAACAGCAAGTGTTCCTAATGGCTGAGCCATCTCTCTAGCACTTTTTTTATTTCTTAAAAAATTAAGTAGAATGAACTGATAACACAGTGGACAGTAACAGGGATAACAGAGTATATGGGATCCAGTGGGGGGCGGCAAGGCTATAAGAGGGTGCCATTTAGGATGCAGGTATAAAGATGAATAAGATTGTTTGGGATGTTCTATATGAAATACACACACAAAAGTCAATAAATAAAAAAATGAGTTATTTGAGGAAGAATCATAAAAAATTGCTTCACGTTAATTAGTAGATATGAAAAACATTACCATTGAAATCTACCTGATGACTTTATATCCATGCTTAGGTGCCAAGGATCTCAGAAAGTAACTGACCATGACTAGTAATAATCAGATATAAAGAGATTAAAGATGCATGTGCAGACATCTAAGTGTTAGTTGCATTAAAAATGAGCTTATCTGTATGAAACATAGAAATGGAGATCTTTCTTAAAGGTTAAAACCTCATTTAATTTTATGCCTTCTAGGGTTTATACTGAGCACGATAATGTATTGCTTTATTAATTCAATACTGTGAACCTAAAAATTTGCTCTGGAAACTGTTATTGACTATGTCAGTGCTGTTGTAATAAAATGCTTCTACTAATTATGTGGTTATTAAATAAATTTAAAAAAAGAATAAGAAGTAGGAATTGGCTAGGCAGCTAGGGTAAAAAAGA
This sequence comes from Nannospalax galili, assembly GCF_000622305.1. Classification (NCBI taxonomy): domain Eukaryota; kingdom Metazoa; phylum Chordata; class Mammalia; order Rodentia; family Spalacidae; genus Nannospalax; species Nannospalax galili. The sequence goes on along the minus strand of NW_008340872.1, from coordinate 7,632,399 downwards.
CCCCAAAGGAAAGTAGCCAGTTTCTTGGCTAAAAGTCAAAATGTCCTTGGGCTTCTTAGCAACATACTATGTTCCAAAGGCCAAAAATATCAAACGTATTTAGGAGCTCTTATCTAATCCCTAAGAGGATTTTAGGGTTACCTCTTCAGAGGGGGGAATGTTAGAGTAGCCAAAATCCAAAAGAAAGAAAGAAAGAAAGAAAGAAAGAAAGAAAGAAAGAAAGAAAGAAAGAAAGAAAAAGAGTATATAGGAGGTGCTGGAGGGGAGGGAGTGGGCATGGATTTGATCAAAACACCTTATATGCATGCATGAAATTCTCAAAGTTTTTTTTTAAAGTTAAAAAAATTAATTAGCATGCAGTGTTAGATTTCATTCTGAAATGCTAAAAATAATTGTTTTGTTAATTCATTTGCCCTCTCTTCTCCCCCATCTCCCTGACCCCCTTGTGCCTTTTAACTACCCCAAGCCTCCTTTCCGCTTTTATGTCACTTTTTTATGTCACTTGTGTTCTTGTGCCCCCCCTCCGGCTCTTTTCTAGTTTCGTAGCCCACACTTACATGCATACCCATGAACATTCTACTTTAGGATCTGTATATGAGAGGTTACATGGGACTTTTTGTCTTTGTGATTCTGAGTGACCTCGCTTAATATAATACTTTCCAGCTCCATCCGCTTTCCTACAAATTTAATTTCATTTGTCTTTACAGCTGAATAAAATCTCACTGTGGATAAATATCACATTTTCACCATCTAGGATGGTCCATTTCCTATTGTGAATAGAACAGCAAATTATAGCTCGGGCCTATCATCCTAACATTTGGGTGGTGAAGGCAGGAGGATCAGGAAGGAGTTCAAAGCTGAGCTCAGCTACGTAACGAGTTTGAGTCCACTTCGGGCTGCATGAAACCCTGCTTCAAAAAACAAAAACAGAATAACAAGCGAACAAACAAAGAAGGAGGAGAGAAGAAATCATAGAAGAAATTCCTTTATGGGTCTGGAGAGATGGTTCAGCAGCTAAGAGCACTGACGGCTCTTGCAGAAGAACTGGGTTCAGTTCCCAGAACCCACATGGCAGCTAACAACTGTCTGTAACTCTGTAATTCCAGTTCCAGGGGATCTGGCTCCCTTTTCTGACCTCCACAAGCATTACATGACACAGATGCACTTACATACATGTAGGCAATATACTCATACACATAAAATAAAAATAATAAATAAAATATTTTTTAAATTGAACA
>NW_008340872.1:7621743-7629907 GCF_000622305.1 Nannospalax galili | reverse complement strand
CTGGCCTTGAACTCACAGAGATCCACCTGCCTCTGCCTCCCAAATGCTGGGACTAAAGGCGTGCACCACCACACCCAGCTAGTTTCTTTTTTTTTAAAATGAAGATCTCATGCAGCCTACATAGGCTGGCCTAGAACTTCTTATATTGCCAAGGGTGGCTGTGAACTTTCGATCTTCTTGCCTTCACCTTTCGAGTGCTAGAAGGATGGATGTATTCACCATACCCAGCTCTAAAGATAATGTATGAAGGAGGCTGGAGAGATGGCTCAGCACAAGGTGCGGCTCCTCTTACAGAGGACCTGGGTTTGGTCCCAGCATCCACATGGCAGCTAACAACCATCTGTGACTCCAGTTCCGGGGATCAGGCTCCCTTTTCTGACCTCCACAAGCATTACATGACACAGATGCACTTACATACATGTAGGCAATATACTCATACACATAAATTAAAAATAATAAATAAAATATTAAAAAAAGAAATTCCTTTATGGTGAAGACACATGGGTTTCTTACAATAATGTTATGTCCTTAAATTTTCATCTTGTTAATCTAGTTGCCAAGTATAGTTTTTCCAAGTTGAGGAGGCTCATGTTCCCTGCCATCTTCCCACTGCGAGAGAACCACTAAGAACGCTTTGCCAGGTTCTTACCTTGAAGAAGGTCATTGTTGAGCCATCTCTGACTGCCCCGTATTCTATCTTGGTTTGCTTTGCCAGATCATCTGCAGAGTCGATGGGGGATTCCATCCTCTCTACTGTCAAGAAGGCAGCCAGGTTGGCAGTATAAGATGAAATGATGATTAGGGTGAAAAACCACCATATTCCTCCAACTATTCTGGTCGATAGAGCTTTGGGCATCAGCTCTGATCCTGTGATTATCATCAGAGTCAGGATGTTAAAAATAATCAGAAAGAAAGAGGAGACTTAACAGCTATCCACTCTTGGAAGGGAGAAAACCTCCTTAAAGATGGTATGAGGATGAAATGAAAGTATTTTCTAGTAATGGAGCAAAATCCTAATGACACTGTCTTCAAGTCATCAGTTATTACTTCTACTTAAAATGTAGCTAATCAGAGTTGATTGGCTTTCAGGTGCTTTTAGACCTGAGATATTCTAACATTTATTTAGTTACTTGAAATTGAAAAGCTAATTCTAAAAATTCTGACCTTATTACCTAAAATGTATAGAATAAAATAAAATATTCTAGGCTTTTGTGTAATTATGAAAAACTTTAAAATAATAACTTTTATTTAAGGTCAAATACTGTGAGAAACTTTCAAAAGATTACAGATCATTTTATTTTATACTATCAATATAATAAAACATGGGGATTTTGCAAATAAAATGAAATATAGCTCATACATAATCATCAGTGAATAAGTCCTGTTTTGTTTTGCTACTTTTAAGGAATCAATTATTTTTTTTCCTAAAGTCTTGTTTGATTGAAATAGAATATATTCTTTGAAAAGTACATATAGATATAATTTTTGATTTATTAGTTGTTATGTATTTGAATATTTTGCCTGAGTGTATGTAAGTGTACCCATGTGTGCAATGCCTATGGAGGTCAGAAGAGGGTGTCAGATCCCCTGGAACTGGAGTTACAGATAGTTGTTAGCTGCCATGTGGGTGCTGGGAACCTAACTTATGTCCTCTACAAGAACAAACCAGTGTTCTTAACTGCTGAGCCATCTCTCCAGCACCTGAAAAGTATATTTTTGTCCTTAAATAACTATTTCTTGATTATACTTAAAAAATTCTGGCTATTTCTCAAGTGGAAAGATGCCCTGACTGGAACAAAGATACATTTTGGGTATCATTTGGATAATATGAAAACCTTCGTCTTTCAAAGAAAGGTTCTATTGGCCAAGCTTTCTTACATAAAAGCCAAGCATCTTGAAAACAGTCTAGCTCAACTTTGAGCTGTGGATGTTTATTCCTCTAGTAGCCAAATCGGAAGGGACTAGAAGTAAGACTGAATTTACTCCAATTGTACTGATTCATGGATAGATTTCAGCTAGGCCATTACCTGAAATTCACTCTTGGTTCCCCAGGTAGCATTACTTCTATGAGCTCGCAGCAAGGCAGAAGTTAGAGGACCAGTTAAAAAGGGGGAGGAGACACCCTCAACTGAAAATCTGAGTGAACTATATGGCTCAGTATGGGATTCAAAGGATCTTTTCTCTGTACTGATTGGATGTTCTGAAATTTTGTAGGTAAAATGGGTTAAGAGGGAAAGGAAAATTAGAGTTTACTCATCTGCAAATAAATGAATGTATGTATAGGTTTAATCTGTAACCAGACACATGCATTACTCATGAAAGCAAAACCAGATCAAGGCCAGTGATAAGCAGATGTAGATTGGCAGGGTGTCTGGGCTTGGAATACAGAAATAGTCTCTTAATAATTTTAGTATCTTTGTGCTTCATTCCCTTTAATGGGGTAAGTGGTTTTACTGTAGTCTATATCTCCTTCTTTTGTTTGTTTGAATTTCAGTGTAATATCACACAAATTTAGAACAGTTTTCATTAAACTGCCTTCACGGATTTAGCAGAGTTAGCATTGCTGTTGTTTGCAGCTTGAGGCTTAATGGGATTTAAATGCCTATGGGTGTGTGCGTTTAAAGCCCAAGGTTGCTTCATATCTTTGTACTCAATTGACCTAGCAGCCTTGTGGCAATGTAATATTATTTTAGATATTTAGGTTTTTTATCATTAAAAAACCATTTATTTTATAAAATAGCCATGGGAAATAAATGTCACATTAATAAATAAATTTTTCTTAGCTTATAAGTACAGGTTTTCTGCTATAAATTTATCTTTATTTTGTTTCATTTATGAAAAGATAAGCTTTCAACTGACTTGCATGCACATAATTATATATTATATCACAGTAGAACTGGACCTCCTGGTTAATAACCAACTATTGACATGAAATAATACAAATTCATACCATTTCAGCTAGAAATAAATATATTTTTGGATGGAATTCTTCTGGAAATTTAGGAAAAATTATAGCAACCTACTGAAATTGCATTTTAAACTCTCAGTAGATGGTATTTATGAAATTTCTTAATACTCTTTTGTTTAAAAATTTTTATATAATTTTGTGAATTTCTTAATTCCTAATGTTAGTTGATGCATTTAGAAATGACTTCCCGAAAGAAGAGGTGATTGGGGAATGCTCAGTGTTCTAGACGATGAGGCTACAAAAACAAAACCAGCATAGCACAGAACACCACTGGAGGACATGGGATGAGACAATACTTGCTGAAGGCTCTTTAGTGCCTTTTATGGCAGACATGACAGCCAATCCTGATCCAGACTTTGCTCAGGTTCTGTAGAAAAGAGAAAGTCTGATCATCACATTACAAAAGAAATGGAACAGAATGGTTTCCAATTGAGTACAACTACAGATCCTGCACACAAGAGAGAGCACAACAGGGGATAGCTAGCTACCTGGTTCAATGCCACGTACTGAAGGCAGATGCATCAAGAGTCACGAGTACCACAGGTTTGTACATGAGTATGTTTGTTGCACCTGACAACTTTTTATAAATTTCTCGAATGACAAGCAGAGTCTGGTTGGGGCTGACTGTCATGTACCCAAGGTAGTGGTAACTTAGACACTGCATCCCTCAGTTTGCTGGGGATGTTGGTAAACTCCAAGCATAGAAAACATGTAAGTGAAGTTTTGAGGCTGGGTGTACACACATGGTAAGAGGCATGTGCCTGCTCATGCTTGGTGAAACTGGTATGTATTTGTTTCTATTCTAGTGGCAGGAGAAGGAAAGCTGTAAGGAATGGGAGGTAGCCCCCCTTCACTGTGAAAGTAATCGTTCACAAGATAAGTACCCAGAAGCATTTAAATGTACTGGGAAAGCAAGATACAGAGTTTAATGGGGTTTCTTGTAGGATTTATAGCTCTGTCTTATGCTTTAAATTCACACCAGTAATTTCTACTAAATCTGGTTGTGTCTATACCTATTCAGCACTATCCTCATAAATTATGCTTAATTGTGTAAAAAAGGGTTGTGCCATGTCTTTAATTATTTGATATTTTCATACAAAGACCCCTAAACGTTTTGTATCTTTCTCTCCTCCCCAGCTTCCTCTCTCTCTCTCTCTCTCTCTCTCTCTCTCTCTCTCTCTCTCTCTCTGTCTCTCTCTCCCTCTCTCTCTGAAAATACAGAATATAAACATTTCGAATCCAGAGGGAAAAACTTGATGTTGACTCCCAAATAACAAGCTTGTTTAATGTATATCCCAGTTGGGTTTTCTTTTGCCAATTTATTTTGCAGCTTATTTTCAAATGAGAAAAAATTCCAAGTAAAACAGCATCTGTGACTTATGATTTTCTTAAATTAATGCATTTAATCTTGGAAGTATTTGCTAGACCATATGCCTGGAGTCCAAGCTGAAGAAAATCCACAAAAAGATGGATTTCTTCCAAAGGTTAAAATAACTTTTCCTTCCCCCACAACAAAAGAAAAATCCCTAAAATAATAGAAAAAAGTTAAATACATTAAGTTTCTTTGGTTTCAATTTCATTTCCCAACCCCTACAATTTGCTGTTACTATGGTTACCAATTGAGGGAGACTGTGAAAAGTTACTGGGAGGCTAAGGTGAATCTCAGCAGGGATAGTCAGAGTGATAATTCAGTCCTTCTAATGACTGTGAGCAACTGGAGGAATCTAAGTAAACTCAGACTTCAAAGGATTTATATTCTATGCCTTTTAAACTTTTGACTTACGAAGTTATAGCTAAGAAGGAAAAGACTGACATGTCTATCCATGCAAATTTGTAAAAAAAAAAAAATTCTAAGCTTCTGTCACGGTTAACGTTTATTGTCAACTTGACTAGACTTAGAATCACCTAGGAGACACACCTCTGCATATATCTGTGAAGGCATTTCCAGAGATATTTAACAGAGGAGAGACCCGCTGTGAATGTGAACAGCACCGTCCCATGGATGGGCACTAGATTTAATAAAAAGGAAGAAAGGAGAAAGTGAGCTGAGTACCGCATTCATCGCCCTGCTTCCTGACTGAAGATGCAGTGTGACCCGCTGCCTCAGGCTCTGACACGTCTCTCCTCCGTGATGAACTGTCCTCAATTATATGCCAGCATAAACCCTTCCATAAATTTCTTCTAGACAGTTATTTGTTGCTAACATTGAGAAAATAACTAACAGGTTCCTTTTATTCTCTGCTGCTTCCATTCTTTGACAGACGTGCTGTTTTAGATACATAGTGAGGACGTCCTATTAGGTCCTATTTCTGTTTTTGTCTTGAGAACTGGCTAGAAAGTCAGTTGCCATTATTTTATAGCCCTGGGTGTTTCATCCCAACCCTCTAGCTTTATAGTGGAGTTTACCAGCATGAAAGCCTGTCAGCAGACTGTGGGATGCAAGTGATAAAAATGGGCAACCGGTGTACCTTGCTGCATGAGAGCTCCAACTCCAAACCAGAAACTGTTTAGCAAAGTGAAATTGTTTTCCACCACATCTGAGTCAGGATTACACGGGTGGGGGTTGTACCACTCGTACGGTGTAAACCTGTGATGGTTAACAGAAACAGCTTGTAAACATCACAGAAACACATGAACGCAGAAAGCTTAACAGTTAGAGAAGAACCATCAAACCAAAGGAGTAAGGCCGTGTCTGCACTTAACAACGCTGGTGGGCAAAATGTGAAAATCTTTGCGCGAGTGTCTACCAGGCTTCTCAGTTCTGGGTAAAGCTTCTTGGTTGGTTATTCCTCAGACTCTATATCTACTGGATTTTTCCTAGTTTTTATTCATTTCCATTTTACTGAACAAATAGACAAACTGAAAAGTTCTCTCATTCCAAGGTTTGACCCCAGTAAGGGGAAAGAGAGCAGCATGCATGATTCAATGCATAAGGATAGCACTGTTGCGTTATGCTGCTAGAAGCTAAGAGACACGGAAAAGCAGAGTGACCCACCCTCTAGGGGTGTCATGGTTTATCTATGGACAGATGCTTAGAGTATAAGCAGTTAGTAATGACATCACACCTCACAGGTGACACAGGCATGAAGGAAAATATCGTGAACAGAAAGAAGGCCTGGATTTGGGGTATGTTAGTTATTTCCAGGATGGTATATGGAAACACAAACCTCAGTCTTTCCATGAAGAGGCAAAATTTAAATATGGAAGGATCATAGCACAGGTGTAGGCATCTATTAGTATTAAATGCACGGCTTGGCTGGGTGGAGGATTTTAAGCTCGTAATTTCTTCTTGATTTATTGTTAATTGAATTGTTTTCAGAACCTTACCCTGCAGTAATTTTTGCTTCAGGAAAGGCAATGAACAGTCAAGGAAGATTATTTGCACAACTGAACTCAACCTCTTTTGCTTCAGTTTACCTATTTTTTAAAATGAGGAAATCTAGACATCTCTGAGAGTGACATTTACCATAAAAATCTGGAGAATTGATTTGAACCCTTCTGATTTTTCTGAGCACCTGACTGATACATGTTACCCAGATGAGGTTCCTACTCCAGGAGTATTTTAAGAGGCTACCCTGCCAAGGGGTGTTTATTTTTCTCCATAGACATCACCAGACATTCAGTAAAGTGATCTGGAATGATCTAAGATGCAATAATTCTTAGCCCTAGAAGCTTTGCCATTTGCCACTGGGTCATTTTAAGGCAAACTGGAGTGTTATTAAAATACTGTTACACTGATGAGAACATATGGATGCTCACCAAGCCATAAGGCTTCTGCAATAAACAATAGCAGGTTGCAGATACATCAGGGAGAACTATGCTTAAGGTGAATATATTATCTGTAGTGAAAAGCAGGAGATGCTGTGAATCATATACGAGGAACTGGGCAGGTAGTTTCTCTTAATGAAAAACCATCCTCTAAACCCCTGGACACCTTCTATAAAGTGTACAGTGTCTTTTCATTGACTCATAGAGGATTAGGATAATAGCATGGCCATTTATTGCATCATAATACTAATAAGTTCTTTCCTGTGGCTTCCCCACAGCTGTAGGGTGCACCATGCCGGTTCCTGTGATGCTTATGAATATGGCTTTAATTGACAACACCATGTCAATACCTTTTAATTACTATTTCAACATTATAATTAAGTTTTGAATTATATAGTCTTATAACAATAGCAGTTTGTTGAGTTGAAGGAAAGAATACAGATATTAATGAACCTACTAATTGAAACAGCATGCAGGATAGAGATGCTGTTCCCTACTATCATTGTCCCTTGTATAATAATTTAACAATACTAATTGCAATAAATTAGGAGGATTATGTATTCAAGAACGTGGGTTTTTCAAATAGACCATAAAACCTGATAACCACCAGCCCCTGACATTCTGCCATTTATCCACTGGATACACTCTGGTTTGTGAGCAGTACTTACTTGGAATGCTGCTTTTAATTTTTTTCAGTATTTCATAGTTTACAATTGTAACTGAGCAGTTAATTGAATTCTGAAGGGCAGAAGGAGGCTATCTAAACATCAGCGTACTTCCCCAGGTCTGAAGAAACTTGCTAGTGCTGTCTCCTTAGGATTCTGAATGACTTGGATGAGGAATGCTGAACAGAGACATAAGGCTGTGCTGTCAGATACTGGCTTCTATAATGCAGAAAGACCTACCTGTTGCCTGGAAGGAAGATATTTCAGCATGAGATTTCTAATTCCTGCTTAAATATAGCCACTGTGACAACATGTCAACATCAGAAGGTATGAAGGAAAGATTACTACATGGTCTGCAGGAATGGAAATCTGAACTGACTATCCCAGGTGACCCTCAATAAGTCAGTGCTGACATGACAGAGAGGGGTAAATGTGCTTAGAATCTATGTCAAAACTTTCCTATAAGATAGCAGCTTCTTGCCAAGCATGCTGGTGCTTTCCTATAATCCTAACATTAGGGAGACTGATGCAAGAAAACTGACTTTAGTGGGAGGCTGGTCTGATTCCATAGGGAGTTCAAGGCCAGCCTGGGGTACATATTGTGATTATCTCAAAACCAAACAGAACAACACAAAGCACAGTATAGTGAGCCTAGCAAATTTATGTTGAAATGTGAAAGTTTATTTTGGGTTAATGTTTATATACACAAAGTTTATGCTGCATAGAAGATGTAAAATAATCCTCACAGTGAAGTTTTCTAATT
>NW_008340872.1:7613639-7621250 GCF_000622305.1 Nannospalax galili | reverse complement strand
TTTTTTTTTTTTTATTATTACTGAGAACAGACATTGTGTTGCACTAAAGAGAGAAAGATCCATTGATCCCTTAAAGGAGAAACATCTGTTTGAATTTGCAACATAACCATTGGTTTTGTATTGAAACTAAAAATCTACTTTCAAGTGATCATTTTTTTAAAAATTTTTTACATTTTGCCAAATGTCAACTTTAAAGAGTTCATTTTTAGGAAGACAAATGTAAGTCATTAAATGTTCATAAGCGCTGTGTTTGGATATTTGTTTATTTCAGTTGTATGTTCATCATAGACCTAATTTGTTGGGGTTAAATATTTTTTTTTAAAGTCAACTACCAAACAAAAATACTGACATATGAATTTGTTACCAGTCACGTAACTGCCATTTTATATTGTTTTCCATAGGTTTTTCCATTGATGTTTCACAACTTTATAAATTCAATTCAGTTCACCAAATGACTTTAAAGGATTTATCTAGTGAGGGCATGATCTTAAATGCCAGATTGGGCTTTATATTTCCACTTTAAAAGAACATAAAAGCATATATTTCACAGCATAAGTTCAAAAGCTTCTCTAGAGTGAAGGGTGGTTATAAGATTAACTGTTTTTCATTTCCATTTGACTAACTTTGAATGCAAACCACTAAGATGGTAAGCAAAGCGGTTTTTTTTTTGTTTTGTTTTTGTTTTTATATCTCAGCTTATCGGTACAGAATGACCTACTTTATGCTCTCAAACTATGATGTTAGGAAATAAAGGTGAAATGGCATCTGCTCAACTGGGATTTTGTTTTTAGGATGACATTTAGTGGTTCTAGGATCTGGGATAAAAGATAGACTCACAGGTGTATAGAATGTGGAGCTGAGTGAGAAAGACAGTCTGAGTCCCCAAGAGCTTATTAAGAAACAGACAAAATGAGCAGTGGGAAAATTCTGGATGTTACACTGTTCTGATATATCCTGATGACAAATAAAAGGAGAGGCAAAGTCATAGTTGGGGTGAAGTTTAAAAGGGTGCCCTCAGCCTGCGTGCTTGTGAGGACTTCTGGGTGATGCTGACGTTCCTCTTTCCTTCTAGCAGCTTTTGCCAGCTTCACTATAGCAACGCACTTTACCATCACCATTGTCTTGCTTGTTCTGTTCATTAGCATTAGTGATTGAAAAAAAAAATCCATGGGCTCAGGATGTAAAAACACATATTATTATTGCCCTCTGTCCTTCTGATTGCTGGCTTAGGGGAGGGTCCTAAGCAGGGAGTGCAACATGTCCAGGCAGCATGGCCTGTTCCTAGTTGGAGGGTACTTCACAATAGAGTGGTCATTGCTGTATAGCTGTTCCAGGGCACCATTACAGTCACCTCAGAGCAATGCTGGGGGACACATCTGCAAAGGTGAACACTATTTTTAGAAAAAGTTTTCAAGGCAACATTTTCATTGGCTATTTTGGGCATCTTCTGTTAACCTTGGCATTTACTGGCATTTGAAATTGATCATTGTGTGTGTGTGTGTGTGTGTGTGTGTGTGTGTGTGTGTGTGTGTACAGCATTCCCTGGCTCTATAGGATGTCTGACTTTGAGAACTGAGGATCGTATCTCCTCCATATATCAATACTTCAGTTTCCAAAGCAAGGTATATGGAAAAAGAACTTTGATCACCATCTCAAAAAGCATAATACTTGGGATTTGGCGATGGCACATTTTACAAGGTGCAGAGGACTTTCAAGTTTAGTTCCTGTTGAACTCTTTCACATGAGATTTGCTTATGCGCTCTGACTGTGTCTGCCTTGTAGATCTTCTGCAACTTTCCAGCTTGGGTTATTTTTCCAAGCTTCCTTTGTAATTATGGAGGGAGAAAGTTACCTGACATTAATCAAATCTGGACAGTGGACAGTGACAAAGAACTACCATGAAAAGATATTTCTCTTATAAATTCCTGGAGAGAGAACAAAAATTGATTAGGAAAAATTCACTGAGTTTTGTTGAAAGATGAAAAATATTGAAAACAAGAACATGACATAAAAAATAATTTTTATAAACATGGTTTATCTAGGATATCAAATGTTTAAGGTAACAGAATGATAAAAAAAAAACTATTTTAAAATCAGTACCAAAGAAATTTAGAAGATGGCTGTTCTACTGTGAGGGATAAAACCTTTGAAATAACTGTATAGACTATAATGGTTACATATAGGCTTCAATTTCAAAAAATAAATTCTAACTGGAAACATTTCCAGAGTAGCATAATGTTTTCATTATGGCCCAAGGCTGTAGCTCAGTAGTAGAGCACTTGCTGAGTATACATTAGGCCCTAGACTTCAGTAAGAAACAATCAGATAATACTTCTAACTGCACTTTCTTTCCAGTGTTATTTTCACTGGTCCTTATTATCTCTCCAATGATCTTAAAGAAAAATTTCATAAAATTTTCAAAGACTTTTCCTTTATTCTTGAGGATTTCACGATCATATTTTTATACCTCAGATTTTTATTTGCTATGATGATTTCTAGATCTTTTTTTTCTGTTTTGCTTATCCAAATTTCAGGAACCAAATATCATGAAGTCACTTTATTAACTCTTCCTGAAATATTTTAGCTGCATCAGTTGAGCTCTTGCTTTTCTTGTATATAAAGTATAGGAAATGGATAAAGAATAATTTTACATGATTTGAAATACTGATAAAGTTAAATTAATAATCTTCTGACTCTCTTTAAAAACTTATCTTTATGGATAATTAGAAGACATCCATGCACACAGTGTTTTTACATGGAAACCTTAAAAGGATACAGGAGCAAAGAAAAGTAAGATTGTGCTTTAAAGCTGTGACTTTTTGAAATTCAGAACCGACAGACCATTGTCAGGAATTCAGCATTCTTAAACTTACCTTGCAATCACAAAGAGTACACAACTGACTCCTAAGCAGGCCAACAGCACATACATCCAAATGTCTGGAGACAAGGGGTTGAGGAAGGAGAAGACGCCTGGGTTGGTTCCATTGGGTTTCCGGTAGAGGATGCTGATGCCCAGGGTCATGAAGGGCTTGGAGAAGTCTATGACTTTCTCCCGTACATAAGTGATGGTAAGAGGAGCCACTGCCAGGTCAGCCCTCTGCAGAAGCAAGTACAAAGTTGTCAGATGACAACTTCTCTGCAAATGTTCCTGATTACCTCTGTTCCCTCTCTTAACTGCAAATGCTTCCCACGCAAAGAGCACCTGTGATAATTGACTTTACCATAACAAGAGCCAATTTTCAGTTGTGTTACTGTATTTATCATCAAAGAGACACCAGAAGGTACATATGAATTGATGGGCGCGAGGGAAAGCAAACACACACACACACACACACACACACACACACACACACACACACACATTCAGGGGTTGCAGGGAAGATCATTATTCTTGAATTAAATGGAGGAAAAATGACAAGAGGACATCTTTACAAAAGGCATGTGAAAGAAGGAAGGAATGAGCCACTTGGTCATAATATCAGTTCACAAGATGAGCTTTTGCTCTTGTGCCCTAGATCTTAGAATTCTTGGTCTTATTTAGAAATCATCCAGGCTTAGTCTTGGTATAGGGAGTGGATATATAGATTTTTATCTTCAGCTTTTATCCCCACTTGCCTTCTAAATGGAGAAAACTTCCTATCTAGGTGATTTTTATCTTCCGGCTTAAAAAAAATCATTTTTGTGACCAACAAAACAAAACAAAGTCATTTCCTCTGACACGGATTCAACTGCTTTATTCCTCTCACTTCCTCACATTGAGCATTTTTCAGATGAACCCGGTGCATTTTTGCTTACGTGGTCAATGAGCTCTTTCACCATCCCGTTCCACTCTCCTTTGTCATTCTGGGCACCATATTTACCATCAGGAACTAGTTTGACATCATAAAGGAAACCCAGGATATTTGACAATTCTTTCAGCAGATCCAGGCAATATCCTTCAAATCTGTCATTTCCATAGAGAGGCTTATCAGACTTTCTGTACATCACATAGGGTTCTTCCTAAGTAAAACACACCAGGTATGAAAGCTCTGTTATCATGAAAAGATTGCCCAGTCAGTAGTCTCAAGATTATAATATTTGAAGTTGATTTTTAAGGGAGACAGTGCTGAAGTCAGCTGTTTACATTCCCATTGTTAGAACAGCAAAAAGGCACATAAGGGTCCCGACTTTAAAATGTCTAGTTTGCCTTCTGAAGACTCACCTTTCCAGTTTCACTGGTTTATCACCTGCTCATAGGACCACCCTTAGGAAGGCAGGTTCATCCTAAGTCATGCTAAATAGATAGGCAGAATGCCTACATTAATGAAATAGTGGACTTTTCCTGCCTGGAATCTTGCTTTCTAGCACAAACATGTAAGTCTGTAAGTCTGCCAGATTTTCTGAATTCTTCAGAAAAGTGTAAGATCTCCTTTTCTTCGTCATATCCCTTTTCTAAATGTGCTTTCTTTAACACTTTGGGCTTCCCCAGCACCCTGTATTTCTTTATTTTTTTCTCTAAAGCTTCCTTCTCCCTGTCATGTGGCTGCCAGTCCTCCACATGTCTGACCTCCATGCAAACTCTAAATCTGCGTGGCTTTCAGGGTTATTTTCCTTCTCCCCTACATTCTCTGCCTCAACACAGCTGCCCTGAGGACTTTTCTTTAAATTTTAATTAAATTTTCCTAAAGCTTCTGTTTGGGTCCATTCTTAAATTCTTTTATGAATGAGACCAAGAACCCTCTAGCTGACAATATTCTCTGCTGTATCACCATTTCATCTAAGCTTGTTCTTAATGGTTATAGAACCCTTTATATATGATATTTTCTTTCCTTCCTGCCTCTTTAGATGGGAGCTCTATCTTCCACTGCTATAAGGGTGGAATTTTAGTGAACGATGTGACAGAGATACAGTTATATAAAAATTGGATCTGAAAAGATGGAAAGGCTCAGGGGGACATTAGGGGCCCAGATGCTTCCTCCAGGCATGCCTTCACCCAAACTTCCATCACAGGACCCCACTTTCCTTAGGTTTTGACCTAAGACCCACTTCTAGTTACAGAGCTCACCAAATACATCTTCCATTGTTGAAACTTCCTGTGCACTGCACGTTCTCGTTTCTTCATCCTGATTCCACCGCCACTTTCCCTATATATTGATTCACTGTTTTGTTCATCACGCAGCCTTTTTCACCAGTCCTGTAGTCTTATTTGAAATCATCTTGCATCTCAGATCTGATAATGCTTTGCTTATATGCTTAGAGGATAAATCCCTTATCTTGAGTAATGACCATCGTCTTCCTAACATGCATCTATGAACTTATTCTCACTTAACTCAATGAAAGCTCATTTTGTTTTCCAAATTTGTAATAATTGCTCTATTGATGGGCTGCCCTGTATGTTTAGGTTTATCATCAAGTAAAGTGACAGTTGGGTCATGCAAATAGAGTAGAAAATTCTTTCCATAAGGTGGTTCCTTAGAAAACAAAAATGACCGGAAGAGAAAACAACACAGCTAAATCAGTTCTTGCTTTAGAGAAACGGTTCTCACCAGTTAGCTATTTCAAAGCTAAAAGGCTCTAATACTATGGACTGAAAGAAATAAGGCAAGGCACACTTGTAAATGAAAGGTTCAGAGTGAATTCCGCCTACCCGGTGTCTTTGGGAAAGGAGAGAGTGAAAAAACCCTAGCTGGCACATGTAGAGTGGCTATATGGGCATAAGAGTGATTTCAACAAGACACAGGTCTTTTGAAGATCAGTTAATACAAGGTGATTTCCAGACAGAGGGAGCCAAGGGAAGATGGAGCGATACTGGAGGCACAATGTGACACTCAGAGACAAAAGGAAGCTAGGGTGATCTATGGTAGAGACCTCTGTGGGAATGCTGTTCTAACCTAGTGAAGCTGGGTGTAGGGTAACTGACGAGGAAGGAAATATGGTTGTGGAAGCTCAGAGGGTCTGACAAAACCATTGGTTAACAGTAGGAGAGGTTGTAGAAGAATCTCTCTTGCCTTCGGCCTTTTGCTAGAGACTCCTCTTGGTTGAAATCAACCAGCTGTCCAACAGGTAGAGAACAAGGAAGATCCTCTAGATGGGGAGAGAGAGGGGGAGGAGCAGGGCTGGGAATTCACTGAGATGAGGGCTCAAGATACATTTTGGAAGCTTGTAATTCAATCCTTTGAATATGAAAAAATGTATGCTTTTAGTTTCTGAGTTTTTTTTTTTAAAAAAAGACATATTCAGAACTGCCAGCATGAAAACGACTGTGGAGGGATCCTTTCAGGTCTACAGTAGGAGTTAAACATGACAAGAGGTCAGAGCTTCACAGATACTCACCAGAATAGTGGTGACAATGAGTGTTCGATTGGCCAGTGAATCAGTGATATTGTTGGACCTGTCTCTGTTGCCGTCTGTCATGTTCAGCCCACTGTTGGAGTTCCAAATCCCGATCTGCACATAACACAGGACATCAGGGGCTGCTGGTTGTTCGCAGCAGCACTTACACTAAACAGAGGGCCCTCTATACCAGGAATGGGCGCAGAAGTTTACAGTCTGGGCCACCAAGGCATCTCAGTGGGAACTACTCACTATGGGGAAATGTACAATGAAAGACCAAGGGTGTATGTAGATAGAATCAGAGACATTTGGGCTATTTGAGGCAGGATACAAAAGACTTATTTTTAATTATTAATTTCATTGCTTTTCTTTAAATTAAAACAGTTAAGGCTTCTTAAGTGACCATCATATTTCCCTTCCATCTTTTTCTGTTAAGCACATGATTCTATGCCAAGCATAATCTAGGCACTGGAGGGTATAACAGGATAGTAACAAGCATTTTTATCCCTGCTGTGTTCTGCTGATGGGAAACGTTATTCTTCCAAGGTGTTCTCACTAGTTCCTTTAAAATGTGTGACTGTGGAGATGGCAGGAATGAGATGGGTGGTGGAAGGGAAAGACAGGTGGGAGGAAATGTGTAGAAAAGAAGTAAACAGAAATTTGGACCCATCCTCACTGAGGAGCCAGTGATGAGCAGGGGTCCTTCTTAGGCACCTCTTAGGACTCAGTGCACACCTGTCCTAAGCACCTAGCATCTTCTGCTGTTATCACTTGCCTACCTGTCTTCTATGTCCACTTGACCGTGAACTCTTCCATTAAGGATGCTCCCTTTTACTGTTCCCTGATCTTTTCTATGAGGGAGCCAACTGTGCTGATAGGCATTTAATAGAGCCCCCGACCCTTTCAACAGTGCTGCTCTTTAATTTCTCCAGTACTGTAGTCACTACTGATGTGTTAAGTCCCATAAGATACATCACTAACCCCCAGATTCAAAATTCTCCAGGATCAATGGACCTCATGTGCTATGTCAAAGTCAAAACTTTGCATGTGATTTGTGTGTAAGGCATATATAAAATTACATGTAGATATATGTGACATGAAAGCAGAGAGAGGATTATTTTTGGAGAGAAGATAAACCAGTGATGTGACAAAATAAGGCAATGGGGGCTGTAAACAAGCATTTTTATACATGTCTGAATATACATTTTGTATGCTAACTCAAAAAAATTAATATAGAATAAAATTAAATTTTATAAAATAAGGTAATGGGGGGTGGAAACAAGCATTTTTGTATATGCA
>NW_008340872.1:7595981-7613608 GCF_000622305.1 Nannospalax galili | reverse complement strand
ATATGAAGCATACATAAATTTCCAGTCTAGACTTGAATCCCATTCTAAGAGATCTTACCATGCCTATGAAAATGTTCCAAAATTAAAAAAAAATCAAGACTTTTCTGTTCTCAAGTAGTTTGGATAAGGGATTGTCAACCCATATATACATTGATTTAATTAGCATCTAAGAAGACCCAGAGAAAAAGCTTTGAAAATTGAACTATTTGTCTGAGTCCTGTACGTGTTTACTGTCAGCCTTGTGAGAAGGAATGTGTGTTTGAAAGCCAGATGGTAACAGTCAGGTGGTGACTATGTGACCTTAGGCAAGATATTAACCTTTCTGAGCTTTGTTTTTCTCAATGAAAGTACTTTATAGAGACAGGGAGAAGCTCAAATGAGATGCTATATGTGAAAGTGTTTGTCACTGTTAACAGCTGCACAAATATTAATAATACAAGATATGTACATGACTTTCATAGTAATTTCTTCAAGCTTTCCCTGCTGTGAAAGAATCTGGAATTGTTAGTGATTTCTTTTTTCCCAATAATTCAGAAAATGGTAAAGGAAATGAGCTATGAAGAAGGCATGCACTTGGAAGCACTCACGTGGATAGGGGTGATCTGTACTTGATCCTTAAATATATTGCTTCAGTTTGGGAATATGCTTCCTTCTATAGGAAGACATTTAGCCAGCTAAAACAGTGTGAGCTTTGCAAACAGGCCAGTTTAGATCTTAGCTTTGTAACTTACCAGCTATGTATGTGACTTGGGTGGTTAATGAACTCTTCTGTGCTTCAGTTTCCTTACCAGCAGAATGAAGATAAAAGTGCTTTAAAATTCTTTTAAATATTTACGTATATGTGTGCATGTATGACAGGTGTGCGTAGGTGCTTGCAGAGGCCAAATGAGAGCGTCAGAACCCCTGGGCCTGGAGTCACCCAAAATGTGGGCAGGGAACTGAACTCTGGTCTTCTGGACGAGCAGGTGCTCTTAACCACTGAGCCACCTCTCCAGCCCCAAAGTGTCTCCTATCTTCTTTTTGTGATTAAACACATTCTCACAGGCGAGCATGCTAGGATAGCTAGCTGTCTTTGCTATCCTGACTTACCGTGTAAAGTTAGTAACTTGAAAATCATTTGGCTTGATGCATATCTTTTTAGAGACATAAATCCTCTGAGAAAGTTCCAAGAACTGTAATACATCCACACGTAAACCTAAACTATTCCAGCTTCACTGCTTTTTCTGTGCTAATTGGGGTTCATTGATTGGAGAACCAAAGGGGCAAGGGGTGGTAATGGAGCAGTGAGTAGGGAGTCATGCTGGCACCCTAAGTAACTCCAGCATTTCCTGGGCCTCTTGGAATGTGGCACATGGTCTATCTCCTGATGGAAGATGCTTCAGTTTCCTTTGGCTAGGAAATGGGACATTTTCTGTTCTTCTCAGCCTTCACATCTCCTCCCTTTGGATGGTGAGACCTTGGTTTTCAGGAAACATAGCTCCCAGTAAATATATTGATTTGTTTTTATCCAAAGTTATAGTTTAGGTTTCATTGTAAGAAAAACCTCTGTGTAAGTTGGGCCCTGGATATAACTCTAATGAAATGTCAACACAGGTGCTGAGAGGAGCATAACTTAATTTTTAATTAAGTATCGAAGGGCGGAGAGTAAACTTGTAATTTTAGCTACCTTTTAAAGTCAGAAAATGCATTTTAACTCATTTTTTATTAATGCAAATATGTATTTAGGGAAATTGGTTTTGGAATGATTTCATCTATGAAAATGGTGGCATAGAATGCTATTGTAATATCGAGTTTTTCTAAAGAAAAATTTTAAAATTTTAGACAAAGATTTGCTTCTGCTTGGCATCTAGCTCTGATTTCTTTTCTCCATCGCTGGCAAATGTGCAGAGGCAAGAGACCATCGCTGCTGCCTTTCAGTCCACTACCTCTGAGTCCCAAGAGCACAGATCTTCCTCCATAAAATGAGGAAAAGGAGATTATTTCTTTTCCTGCTGTCTGTATTAAAATGAGTATGGAAATGAAGGACAGGTCAGGCTGTCCCACCGGCTTTATTTCTTAATTAAAATAAATGGACAGGTTAGTAGGCAGTGAACTTCTCTGTTGAGGTGGGATCCTGTGATCCTTGAGTGCTGGGCAGGGTGGTGTGGTTAACCTGGTAGCTGGATGTTGGCATCATGGTCTTGTTCTACCACTCGGGAGGAGGCAGGATTTACTTCAGTTTTCAGACTATGGAACAAAAGCTGACAAAGGGAGTTTACTGGTGAGAAGTGGTGGAGGGAGGACCAATTATCTGCGGGGAAGAATACTCAAACTGTCTGGCCTGTCTTCTCTCACTTTGTTTAAACTGGCATGAGGAATCAGCCATTTGGATCTGGGACAACTGAGGGGAGAACTTGTGAATGAACTTCTAGGGGACAGTTAGCCATGTTATAAAAAGTGATGCAACAAAATGGCATTTAAGAGAGTCACTAGTGGGGCTGGAGAGATGGCTCAGTGGTTAAGAGCACTGGCTGCTTTTCCAGAGGACCTGGGTTAGGTTTGCAACACTCACATGGTGGCTCACAGCTGCCTGCAATTCCAATTCAATGGGATCTGGCACCCTCTTCTGGTGTCCACAGGTATTGCATGATATGGAAGCACATACATGCAGACAAAACACTCACATAAATAAAATAACAATAAAATTTTGTTTAAAAAAGAGAGTCATTAGGTTCTGTTTTACAAACTCAGAGAGGGAATTATTGGAACACAAAATCCCAAATGGCTGCATGAAATAACCACGTACGTATGGGAAACAAAAATAAGAATTCCATTATTTTCTGCACCTTGAGACTCCTTAAGGAATGTTTTAGTGGGAGGGAAGCACGATTTGTTCATTGGTTTCTCCCTCTTTTGGAAAGAATTTCAGGTGAACCATTTGGAATTTTAAATAAGGTCATGGTGCTGAAGAGAGCGTTTGGAGGGTGACTGTACTGGGGTGAACCCCTCTCTTTAAGACAGCATCTTCTCAGAGAAGTACCGCCTATTCGTTGAGTCAGAATGATTCCAGTGTTGGAGTACAGTTACTGTGAATTGTAGATGAGCCCCAGCCTACTCAGCTGAGAGTGTGGTCAATGATGGGTTAACAGGGAGAAAAAGGAAGAAGGGCATGGACTAGCAAGATGAAGAAGTTGCATCCTGGGGATGTGCGTGTGCATATGGAAGTGTAGAGGTGCCTGGAGGACTGCCCCCCACCCTCCCTGGAGTCCAACTTCAGAGCTTGGACTCCATTACCTAGGATGCTTAGTTTGAATTAATTTAGCTTCATATAAAGTGCCAGGAGTCTCAAGCTGGATTAGTATAATAAGCTGCTTTCAGAATGCCAGTTAGAATCGCCCACCGCTACCAGTGAGGAAACTAGTTCATCTTCGGTGGGCCTTGGGCAGCCTGGTTCACTGAAGATTAAAACAAACTTATGAAACTCAGGTTTTTTAACACTTAAATGAAGGTCATTTTTGAGTTCATCTATTGAGCCTTACCAAAGGGGACATGGGAATTTTGGTTACTAAAATTGTTTACATTTTCTGTGACTCAGCCAACCATTTGAATGATGAAAGTGAACCTTCCAAACTACCCAAGTTGAACAACTTTAAACAATTTAATGTCCATTCATCAACCAACAGAAATATTATAAAATAGTTTTAAAGAGAGTGAGGAAAAAAAGAGAGAGAGGCAGGAAGAATGGAAGGTGATGCAACCTATGCCTGTCACAGGGACATTTTTCCCATGCAATGTTTTTAATGTCTAACATTTGTTATGTAAATCTATGCACAGTCATTGGCAATATGATACTGTACAATAAAGTATGAAATAGTGGGTGCTAAAGTTTGCAATATAGTCTAATTTCCTTTCCCAAGTTTCTAATGATTTGTCTTCTGGAAAGTAGTTCTAAAACAAATTTCAGGATGGTATGCCTTGACAAAAATCCCTGACAAAACAAAGATTGCTCATGAAAAAGGAAGTTTCTGAAAATGACCTCTGTTTCATGATGGTGACATCGAGGGAAAAGCCCCCGCTTTCTGAGACCTGTGCTTATCTGACTAGTCTGATGGATCAAATTTATTGGTTTCATTTCCCTTAGGGGAAACAGCTAATGAGTTGAGAATGGCTAAAAAGGCCTGTGTCTGTTTTCCTTGTGGTTACCTGCTTTCAGCCTTCACAGGAACTAATCCTGTCCAGGAGAAACAAAAACAATCTACGGGAAATAGTAATCCATCATTGATTAGCCCATAGAATGTCTCTGTTAATTCATGAGCGATGCTGAGAGAGAACATATTCTATTACTGTTCTCTCCTTATGTAGAGTCTCACACCTGATCTGCAACTGACAGCCACTGGTCTGGCACAACTGGCAGGATACGCCCACCCCATCCCCAGGTGTCCTACAGTTATCAGAGTACACACCTTCTTCCATACTTTATACAATTGCTTAGACACTTCACCAGCAGCCTTGGTTTTCAGAGGGAAAAATAAAAACAATTAAAATGCATCATGGAATCCACAAAGCATATAGTGTGCATTACATTCCTCAACTGTTGCTTGGAATTTTGCATTTTAATTCAATACCAAGTGTGGCAGGAGGTATAACAAAGAGGTGAAATACCGGTTGGGTGTCCCAGAAGTTACGGTCGTTTCACACACCAAAATGTAAATTAAAGCACTTTTGAATATTTACAGGTATGCTGCAGAATTAAAGTTTACTCATCATGCGTTAAAAGAGCTGCTGAGGGGCTGGAGAGATGGCTCAGCAGTTAAGAACACTGACTGTTCTTGCAGAAGACCCGGGTTCGAATCCCAGCACCCATATGGCAGCTAACAACTGTCCATAACTCCAGTTCCAGGAGATCCGGCAGCCTCTTCTGTCCTCCGTGGGCATTGCACGACCCAGGTGCACTTACCTACATGCAGGCAATACACGCATACACATTAAAATAATAAATAAAATATAGTGCACTTACCTACATGCAGGCAATACACGCATACACATTAAAATAATAAAATATAAAAAACAAAAGAGCTGCTGAAGGTATTATGATGAAAATAGTCAGTACACACACACACACACACACACACACACACACTACACTTTCTAAGGTAACACACACCACACTTTCTGAGGTACACAGAGAAGCATGCTTAACAATGCATCCTTTGATTATGGGTTTCAAGATAGTAGAAAGCCGAGTGTAAGTGAGAGATAGGCTTTTGCTAACAGTTTCCCAGGGGACCCTGAGGTGCTAGCATGGAAAGTGTGGGCTGGTCTTCCCTTGGCTCCTGAGAGACATGTGTTAGCTTTCCCCATTGCCTTTAAGACTCAATCGTCCTTCTCAGGAAGGGAGCCCAAGTCATCTGAAGAAAGAAAAGTTATTGCAAACATTGGAGAGATAAGAAACAAATAGAAAACACTTTCATCTAATTCGATTTTGCCTTTGATGGAAAGCACCAATAGGATGTGCATAATATTTCAGTGTGTAACAGTAGCTCGATCTATTTCATCACCATCTGAGCCAAAAGGATGCTTGCTTTACAGTTTTCCTTTTCTTTCAGTGCTGTACATTAGGAGGAACCGAGAAGGCAGAAAGGGTTAGGCCTAGGGAAACGTATCTTCTTTCAAATAATCATAAGGTTTTAGGTTGTAATGAATATTCTTTCCTGTTGCTCCCTCCTGCCCAAATCCCGCATCCGGTTATGGAGGGCATGCGGCTGCTTCGCGCTCGGTTAAACCAGCAGGGCAGTGAAGCAAAAACCGAGAAGACAGAGCTGGGAAAGACAAACAGCATCTTGGAAATAGAAAACTCACACACGTGTATACTCTCAAATCTCCGTGTTAATGGTTTTTCTCAAACACATCAACACCAGTGATAATCCTCTACAACTAATTAATCTTTGTTTCAATTAATGCTGCTTAAGGGTCAGATAGAAGGGGGAGAAAGTAGATAGGGAAAAAAAAAAACATGTCTCCCAGTTAATGAAAGCAATGAAACAGATATGAAAACTTTACCTTTAAAAGTCAACGCAACTACTTGAAATTAAGTAAGGATTTAACTGTTTCCAAAGAGTGCTCTCATACTGAGCACCACATCTCCCTCACCATCAAATTGAAGCCATGATGCTTTATGGATTTTTGATGGTTAGGTGATTATTTTAGGGATTTCAGCATTTTTTGTTCTTTAAGGTTCCAAAGAGTAACTCCAGACTGTTCCCGCTAATTACAATTTGTGGACACAGATATTAAAGTGAGGTCATAAATCTGTTGAGAAGCCAGATTCTTTTATCATCATTACTTAACAGTCTGCATTTATGTTACTCTAAATAACAATTAAGAAAAAATCTTTAAACTTTGAAATTGAAACTTCCAACTAAAATAACCTAAATAAAGTTAGAATCCAACTTTGAAATTAAAGTTTTCAAGCATTTGTCCTAAAATTAAGAATGCAATGTTAATTTGCTTCAGTAAGTCTTTTCTATCCTACTTTATTCCATCCCTCTGTCACCAATCTCAAAATAGAGTCCAGCTAAAATTAATTTCTGAGTAACCTTGGATGCCTTTCCCTAGATAAATGAGCAAGTTTCCAAAATTCCAAGTGTAAACTCAATTTTGTGAGATCTCTGAGAAATGGGCCTGAGGATCCCTATGCACAGGGTTACATAGGCAAAAATACTTACTTGCTTCATAGACCAAGCCTGGGTAAGCATCTGTCAGAACTACTATTAATAACACATATGATTTGAGAATCTAGCACATCAGTGTCTATTTACCAATATGATAGAATTACCTGGAACACTAAAAGTAAAGGAATAGCTGGGCGTGGTGGCACACGCCTTTAATCCCAGCACTCGGGAGGCAGATGCAAGCAGATCTCTGTGAGTTCAAGGCCAGCCTGGTCTACATAGTGAGTTCCAGGACAGCTGGGACTACAGAGAGACCCTGTCTCAAAAAGACCCCCCCAAAAAAAAGTAAAGGAATATGCTGAGAATAACTTTATTAGTCTTCCAGTTGCCTGTGTATTCAGACAAAATGCATTAACCGTGTTCTTAGTCAACTAACTGAGTTATCATGAAGGAGGTTACCTTTTCAGTTCCTTCCTCTTTGAGACTGATGATGTCCAGGTCAAAATCCTTTCTCAAGCCATCAGTTTTATTGAAGGTGATACGTCCAGTCAAGCCATCCCACCGAGCCTGAGGGGCATAAGAGTGTGAGGTTACTGCTCAACCCTTATCACAGTCTTAAGAGAATCAACAATGCAAGGCCTCATAATTGTCCATTATCTGATGACTTGGGTGCATCATGAATTCCAAGCCACTGCTTTTGGTTCAATGACTCGAATGCAGAGCACTCCACTGTTTTATTAGCACTCATTATTTTACCAGCCCTAACATTTTAGCATTAGTCAGTCCTGTGGTAATCTAAATGGGCAGGAGGGAAAAAATTGCTGTAAAATAATTTGCTCATGAAGTAAAATGCCTAAGAGGTCATAGTGTTCTGTTTTCTGCGGCCAAAGTGAAATGCCTCCCTCCTCTTTCTTGCTCTGTGAAAAAGAAATGAACACATGATGCATCATTAATGTTATTGAATTTCTAGGGCGCTTATGATTTACAGCCCTTAGTGCTAGTTGGGTATTTTAGTTTCCTGTATTCCTATAGCACATTTCCACAAGCTTGATTTCTTTTAATAATTTTTTTATTTTTAAAGTAAGGTTCTCATATACTCCAGGTTGGCGTTGAACTTACTAGGAAGCCGAAGCCCCCCCTGAATTCCTTCCCTTCCTGCCTCAGCTTCCCAAGTACTAGGGTAAGAGGTGTATGCTGCCAGACTGGAAAAATATATTGTTATACAGCAGAAATTTATTCTCCCACAGTACTGGATATAAACTGTCAGCAGAGTGTTGATCTCTCTGTTAGCTCTTTGTTTTGAGGCCATAGCTTAGTTTCTCCTCTATGGTGGACACATTGCCTCCTCCTCCTCTGCTGTTTGTGTGGTCTTCCTCTCTTCAAGGACACCCATGACTGTATTTAAAGCATGGATGATTCTGGATTATCCACTCATCTCAACATCTTAAGTTTAATCACATAGCTGAGTCTGGGTTTTGTTATATAAGGTAACATTTACAGATTCTGGGGATTTAGTTATTTTTATTTTATGTGTATGAGTGTATTACCTGCATGTGTGTAAGTACAGCAATGTTCCTGAAGGCCAGAAGGGGGCATCAGATAAGCTGGAACTGGAGTTACAGATGGTTATTAACTGCCATGTGGGTACTGAGAATTGAACCTGGGTCCTCTGGAAGAGCAGCCAGTGCTCTTAACTGCTGAGCCATCTCTCTAGCCCCCATACTAATGGATTTTTAATAGGATCAATGATATAAAAGGATAAAGTGCTTACGGTATCACTGTCCTAATTTAATTTCTATTGCTGTGATAAAGCACTCTGACCAAAACCAACTTAGGGAAGAAAGGGTTTACTTGGTTTGACATGACCAATCACAGTTCATCATTGAGGGAAGCCAGGGTAGGAACTCAAGGAAGGTTCTTGGATGCAGGAATTGAATCAGGAACTATAGCAGAGACCAAGGCAAGGCCATAGGCCTACCTGCCAAAGAGCAGCACAAACCAAAGTAGGATGGGCTGTCCCATGTCCCTCCACAGTCAAGAAAATGCCTCACAGACATGCCCACAGGCTAATCCAATAGAGGAAATTCCCCAGTGATGTTCCCTCTTTCTGAGTATGTGAAGTTGACAACTGAAGTTAACCTAGCACAATTCCATGTCTTTTTAAAAATTTAATTTCTTGAGAATTTCTGACATGAGTATTGTATTTGGGTCATTCTCTTTCCCTCTTCTGATCTTTCATTCCTACCAACTCCCTCTCAAATTCAAGGCCTCTTTTTCATTTACTATTGCTGCATATGCACATGTATGTTTGTGTATGTATACATACATATATATTATACACACAGCCTGAGTACATTTAGTGTTACTCATATGTACACATGTTTAGGGCTGATCATTTGGGATTAGATAATCCATAAGAGGCTCATTCCTAGAGACTCTCCCTCTCTCAGCACATATTAATTGCTGGTAACTCTTCATCTAGGGGTAGGACCTTGTGAAGTGTCCTCCATCCCTGTTGGCACATTGACGCAGTCATTATGCGGGTCCTGTTCAGGCAACCCTATTGCTAAGATTTCATGGGTGCAGGTTCCCTGTCATGTCTGTCTCACAGCAGACGCAGAATCGACATCGTTTGAGAGAGCCTTATTCCACTTACTACAGGTATCAACATGATTTTAGGAAGAAAAAAATCACAGTTATCTTCACCTTTGGTGATTTCATTAAATAATAAAGGGTCGTTCTCAGGTCTCAGGGCTTTGGTGGGGTTTAGTCACCTGGTTTATTTGAATTTCACTTATAAATGAACATAAAAGAAACTCAGGTCTCTGACTTGTAGAGACTGTAAAGACCCTGAAGTTTGGTACTATGTGTGAAGCTGTTTGTGTACTGTTTCTCTATTCAGCACAGCTCTGCATCTGGCCAACAGGCAGAGCAATGTGGCAGAGAGAACGTGAGCTTTCCATAGACTGGCTTTGAACCTAGAAAAGTGTGACTCCAGGCAAGTTATCTATCCTGAACCCAGATTATCTCAGATTTCAGTGATTTTATGAGGATTAAACGGCACCCAACACAACTAATCCATTGAAACAATCTTAAATTTTAACAAGTATTTTTCATTTAGCTCTTACTTTTTTTTCTTAATTTCATGACCCTAGAATGGGGATTTCATTGCTTACAGATCAGGATTCACATGTCTACTCTTACTGGTCCCCACTATGTTTTATTGTAGAAATCACTATCAGATTCACTCTCTCAATTTTCATATTCACATGACCTCCCCTAGTGTATACAGTATAGAATGCATTGATGATACCTGCAAATTGGTCTCAACCTTGGCTTTACATTGGAGGCTGACATGATTCATTTTGTGTGTACTTGACTAGTCCACAGGATGCTCAGGTAAGTAGCTTGTCGTTGTTGCTGGGTTTGCCTGTTAACATGTTTGCAAGAAAGTCACATTGGAAAGAGTCTGTTGCATGTATTTCTTTCACTATTAACTCATTTGAAAATCTTAGGTATTACGGGTCATTTCTGTGTTAGGGACTTTGCTGAGACTAAAGCATCCAGCACTACACAGCTTCATCAGACTTAGCACATTAATGTCTTACAGCGAGACCCAAAAAGTGTGAGGATAAGGATTTGCCCAGCATAATGAAGAAAATGGTCTGAAAAAAGCTGTCCTAAATACATGGAAAGAAAGAGTCAGAAAAATATTACGAGAGACATGAAAGCCTGAACTTTCAAAGGATAAGAAACTAACCAAGAAAAGACCCACAACCTGTGTAAAGGCAGGACATGAGGAATAAGCTATACGTTTACATAGGTCTGTATCATATAGGGAATGGAATGGTAAGGGATGAGTCCGGGAAGGCAGGCTATGAATCAAGCTAGTTTGCTTGGACATTACAGATATTTGGAAGTCACTGGAAGGTTTTACTATAGCAGTTTCACAGTCAGATGTGTGTTATAGTGAGGTTAATTTAGCAGAATTACTGGGATTACTTCCAGTAGATCAAGGACATGTGTAGGGGAATCGACAGTAGGTAGCTCTCACAGAATAACATTGAGGGAATCAGCTCATATGCCCACATATGAACAGAGGGACAGCACAGCTCTTCATCTCCTCACCTGCTAACTTGCACATTATTAAATATTAATCAATGTCGTTCCATAGAAAGATGGACAGGGTTGGATAGAATGTTAGCACATCATTCTAAAATCAGGAGTCCAGATAGTTAACCAATGTGATCTAAATGGAATGGATATCATGACAGAAGTACACACATGTCATCATTTGCTAGAAGTTAAATTAATGTTAGGAAATGAGATTAGACAAGAAAAGACTCCAAGTTTCTTCTCTGAATGCTCTTGTGGCAAACTGGATGGGAATTGATAAAAGTTCCATGACACATAAAAAGAATTGCTTCTTCAGATCCTAGAGCTTAATTCCCAGAGCAGTCCATAATAGCAAACACAGCATCAGCCTCAACATGAGGTGACTTTGTCTTCATCTCTGGCCCCACTGGTGAGCCTACCAGGCTCTAATGGATAGTTATAATCCAGTGCTCACACAGGTGGCCTTGGTTAAAGTAAAAGGTTGCAAAATCAAGGAACTGGTAGGGAGGAAGGGTATTGATAGGAATCAGAAATGAAAGAATGGGAAAGAATAATTAGAATGCATTATGTAATGTCTGAAATTGTCAAACGACAAAATTATTAACAAAAATCAAAACTTAAAAAGTGAGATGACATATTTTTACAGTCAATAGTAACATCTGTTGTTACTATTACTATCTCACTGGCTGAGATACAGTGAGCAAGTCTCTCTAACATGACAAAAGAAAAGACTTCCTCTTGTGTCTATCTGGGTACTTCCTGGTATCACAACCCCCCAACCCCATAACATCTCAATCTTACTTTTGTACTGTGGTCACCACCTTCCTGTAAAGGCTTTGAGGGAATAAGAACTGCAAAATAAGCCACAGTATTAGGGTGACTACATATGCCTGGGAGCTGAGAGCAGGTTGTGTTAAAGTCTGGTTCACTGGAAATCCTTACTGTGTTAAGGGTTTGGGTTAAGTTCATTTTGGACAATGTGTAGTTCTCACTGTCCTTCTGATCCATTTGGATGGAGGTGGTTATCTTCATTAAGTTCTGCAAAGTTTTTGGAAAGCTTTTTCCTCAAGGCAGTTTTCTTTTATGGAGGTCATGTTGTGAATCAATTTAGTACATTGTGCGGAATTTATTGGGCTCTCTGAAAATGTAAAGAAATGACAGCATTTACCTTTTGATGTAGCATATAGCTCATGGCATGGTCTTAAAACTCAGATCAGAATCCAATTTCATTTCCACAGAGTGTGTCTGTTGTGTGGCTTTGTTTGGAACCTGTTGCACTGATTTGACTCCTGAACTTAGTGTTCCAATCACTGTGGCAGAGTAATTCCCACTTGGTGCTTTTGCTGTGCATCCAAGTGACCAAAAAGTTCCCTTTTCATGCTCTGACAATGCTTCCTTCCTGGCTTCAAATATCTATAAAGACTCCCTGCCTGGTTCTTCATTGAACTGTATCTTCTAACCTTCAAAATCATTACTGTCACAATTACACATCTTCCTGGATCTGGTCCCTACATATGTTGTATTTTTATATACACTCGTTGGATATTTTTTGCCAACTAATTGCTGGTAAGAATTTATTAATTATAGACTGAACTATTGATTAGGGTGAACATGCAATGACTAATTTCTGTATGTCATAAATAAGACCCATAAGGATCCACTTTCTGAAACAGGGCTGAAGCATATACAGTTTAGATAATGGCATACAATTATATTATTCATGATTATAGTTTGCTTGTCTTATGTAGAAGCATTTGCTGAGGGCACAATTATATTATACTTAACTGAAAACAATACTTATACAATTGTCCCTATTTTAGGAAATAGCTTTAATGTCTATCCTGTAGGTCTTTTGACAATTACTGTTTAATTTAAGCTAAATCAAATATTGTGTTTGCTTTTATTCTTTTGGACACACCATTTAATGGGCAAAAGATAATCAAAAAGTGAGAGGAAAAACAAGAAAAGATTTTTAGCCATTATGATTTCTTTATATGGTATTTTTTCTCAATAAATTATTAGTTGTTCAAATTTAAATACATATAGGTATACACACATATATGTATAATTTGGGGGAGAGTAAGTGGATAGCACCTAACTTTGGTCTTTCATGATAGAAAATTATAAATACTGATTAATTACAGTGAGTACTTTCATGAATTTTTTTCCTAAAGGGAATTTGAATATGTAAAAGATCTTAAATCCTTCCCTAGAATTTTTCTTGGCACAGCCATTCTCCTATGCTGTGATGAATACATTATTTACTATAGAAGGACATAATTTTTTTTATTTGAGAGTAGAATGTTCTTTTGTAGGGGACATGGACTTTGAACAACAATAGTTTCCAATTTTTTTTCATTTTAATGTTAGAAACTACACTTTCTTCTATGAGTAGTGGGAATATAGGGCTCATGGCAAACTCAAAGGTTAACTTCATTAAATCTAGGGGAAAAAAAGCATGTGTGTGTGTGTGTGTGTATTTGTGTGCATGTGAATGTGTGTTCATGTGGGTGCTTGTGAGTGTGCAGGTGCTCATGCACCTATGCATACATGCTTGTGGAGGCCAAAGGTCAACCTCAGGTGTTCTTACTCAAGTGCTGTCCATCTCATTAGTTTGAGACAGGATCTTTCATTTGGCCTGGAGCTTGATCAGGCAAGGCTGTCTGTCCAGAGAACCCCAGGGATCCATCTGTGTACACCTCCCCTGTATTACAAGAGCATACCACCATTCCTGACATTTACTTATTCTGATTCTCTATGCAGAATGGCTGTGTCAGGAAACATTCTAGGGAAGGATTTAGGAGATATCTATCTATCTATCTATCTATCTATCTATCTATATATATATATATTCAAATTCCATTTAAGAACGAATTGTATGAAAGCACTCACTTAAATGAATTGGTCTTTATAATTGTCTATTATGCCTATCATTTCTAAACAACTATTATATTTGTTAATAAAACTGACCATATTTTGAGATAAATAAAGCAAAAAATAAAAAAATAAAGACATGAGCCAATGACACCAGATGCCTTCAAGGATGATTTGAAGCTCCAGGGAAATCTAGCGTTATTTAACTTACTATTAAATTGGGTCTGGAGTCTATGAACTCACATGTTAATTTGTAGGTATTCTAGTTAGTAAATCAGATGACTACAAAGGCTGTAATTTTACTGCCATAGGACATGGGTAATTCTCTCCTTCCTGATGACTTCTGAAACAATCACTTCGGTGCCATTTTGCTGTTCTGGTTATTCATCTTCAACACTTCCTTCCTTCCTCCGAAGAGGACTAGTATGTAGCTGCTTTCAAATCATCCTTGACTGTGTTAGAGATTGCCCCATTAAGGCAGCCAAAGCCACTCACCCAATGGAGCCACCTGTGTGGGTCATTTAAACTTAGGCATCTTTTTAAATTTTATTTTTTATTTTAACGTGGGCATCTTTTTATATTTTTCCTCAACCTGGAACATAGCCCAAGCATTTACTTATTCTGATTCTCCAGGAGGATTGCTTTTCTTTCTTCTCTCTACTCTTTCTTCTTTTGATTATATGTTCTGATTCTGATTTTTTTGGGTCAAATCTGTCAGTTCAAAATGATCTTGTCTAACTTCCTGGCTTGACTCATTTTTCCTCTGAAACTGGGTTTAGGGAGTTATGTCTGGTCTCAGGTCACTGGCCACCTGCACTGACAGTCCAGAGGGCACTTTGTGTCTCAGAAGCCCCAGGTTTATCATATAAACAGTTGTATATGGTAGTGGGTACTTGATTACTGGGATAGCCACAATAACACAGACAGGAGAACTCTCTCTCTCTCTCTCTCTCTCTCTCTCTCTCACACACACACACACACACACACACACACACATACGGGAGTATCTGTTCATCACACGGTCAAGGAATTATTCACAGTTGGCAGGAATGATTGAAAATTTTCAACTTTTTTTCATGTGTTGATCTCTGAAAGAACTAAAACTTATATATATATATATATATATATATAGTGTTAGTTAGTCTTTATCTGAGCAAGACTATGCCTCAGATTGGCTAGAAAAGGAAGCTACCTTAATATACCTCGTAACAAAGGTGTCACTGAAAATAACAAAAGTCCTTTCTATAAAAGAAAGGGTTTTGAAAATAAAATCAGATATTACGTTTGAAATTTCCTCATAGAAATTACCTTTTTGTGGGCTTGGTAGCAGGTTGAAACAATAGCTCCAACTTTGCTGCCTGGACTCACAGTGGTTTATGTAGTTAATTAACATCTTTTGCTCCCATGTGAATTAATCAAGCCCAAACACAATGACACCAGACTTCCTGTTATATAAATAATCTTCAGGCATTATTTATGATATAACAAGAGACATTTGAATTATCCAAACCTTCAAAATAAAGCAAAAGCATGACTCCATGTTCTTCCAACATCCTGTGGGACTATTGTCTAATAGCCTCATCTATGAATGATTTCATTCTCTAGAGGTTTATACTTTTATTTGTTTTGCTATTTTCTATTGTTGAGGGTCAAGACTATGAAATTACATGTTAAGTTATAGATTGTTTTTTGTCCAAGTAATTCATTTCTGAAGGTTGTGGTTTTATTGCCCTGTAGAAAAAGAACCAGTTTTGACTCAAGCTCAACGGGCTCTTGGCAGGTAGTGTCTTCTGGTGGACAGGCTATCGCCACTACTTCTCTCGTTCTGTGAACCAGCTTTAGTGTCTAGCTGCTCCCATCGCTAAGGAGATTTGGAGCACAGCCATACTCTGTATTTACATGAGAGTCATGTCGATAATTTTGGCAGATGCGGAGGAATACACATGCATTGTCTTATGTGACCTTTACAGATGATCCAGACGGACAAGTCCTGTAGTCAGTAAGAGCTCCTGGAGGAATTCAGAACCAGACTGTCCATGCTTTTCCCTTCCATCACGTTGCATTCCCAAGGATGAGGTCACGAGAAAGACACACACAAAAAAGGCTTCTTTTCCTCATTCTGCATCTTCGCTATGGATTTCACATGTGTCATGAGGGGGATAGAGTGATCTCTAGCCAAATATGGAAAGAAGAAATAAACGAATAATTGTGGGTCATAACTAAATCCTGACATATCATTAGCTCAGTGGCATATTTGATGGGCTCATCGTAGATGGTAAGAGAACACTCAGGGAGACAAAGGCTTCTGCTCTTCAGGATCCCATTGCTCAGTTTCTTTGCCTCATCTTGCACAGACTAGCCTGTAGAGAAAGATAAGGCCACAAAGCTAGAGTGTGTCATTTGCATGAGGAGAATCCAAGGAGCCTCTTTTGTGCAGTCCTTTTCATTAGGGTCCTGTGTTTGGGCACTGGAATTCAATTCAGTAGTCTAATTACCGTTGCAAAGGGAAATTCTGGAAACTGTGTCTGAACTCTTGATCCTAATGCCAGCGTGGCTGAACGACTCCTAATTTTCCCACTAGACTGCTTCTCACTGCCTTTCAGAACCTCATTTGCTTGCCAGTCACTGGATAAAAGGGGCTCCAGACTGTCTTACTTTGGGGGTTTTGGTTTCGAATTGAGTTGTATGTTTCTGTTCAGAGAACTTTACCATAAATGTTGGTAACTTTTGACAACTTAAAATTTAATTGCAGGGCTGCAAAGCACGTTAAAGTCCTTTCTCTCTAGTCACACAAGCATGATTCCATTAATATGTTTTCTTGTGCATACCCCAGGCTTTCTTCTCCTCCCCATTTTTATTTTAACAGGTTCAAGATAACTTCTTTTCCATTGTTCTGAGATTCGTGTAAGGAACCTCACACTGGCGATTTGACAGACTAATTTTTAAAAGTTAGGTGGGACATAGGAATTTTTCAGGTAAAACAGGAAGATTTAATAAAAATGGAATGTTTTTTATCCTTAACCCTCCTTATCACACTGTATTGAGAAATTAAACAAAACAAGATAGAACAAAATGAAACAGAAGACCAAAGAAACTGCTAGTGGGCAGCTCGTTGATTTTCACACATTGTTCACAAACAAGGTTTAGTCATAAATTTGGCATTGTAAGCAAGATATTTTTCAATGTAATGATATTCAGTTTTAATTATTATAAACTTGAAATGTGATCATGGTGTACCAGAGAGTTTGATTTTGGAATCTAATGATGTAAGTTCAAATGTTGACCTTTGCTTTGATTTCCTAGGTGACTCTGGGCAAATTACTTAACTTCTTCAACATTTATTTGCAGAAATGAGCACTGTCTTCAGCTAGACATTGTAAAGATAATGATATATAAAGCTTCAAAATGTTTAACAAAGTACTATTCACATGGAAGCTCAATAAAATCCAGCTTGCTTGTTTTCTAAATCCATTTAAGATTTCCTTTGTGCTCCTCGCTGATGCCTGGCTATTCACAGGACAGCTCATACTGAACTTTGCTCCATCTCCAAGGCTTTTTCATGCTGCTTAGCAGAGGAACACAAACTGCCCTCCTGCATCACTGGTTATGTTAATGTAGTGCCTCCCATCCTTTAAATCATCACGTCTCTTGATGCTAGTTTGAGGTAGAAAGCAAGGATCTAAACTAAGCAAACACTTTAACTCAGTTTGACGAAGAAGTCCTCACACCACACTCCAAGAACAAGAATCATTGAAATATAGTTTGAAGCTTGTCAACCCCACAGAACCAATATTAATTGTCTGTGTTTGTAGAATAGTGCCATCAAACAGATATCAATCAGCTCTTAAGTACAGAGTTTGATTCTAGTTCCAAAGGAGCTCATAATGATAACTAAGCCATTCTTTTTTCTCTGTTTCTCCCTCACTTTCCCCCCTTCCTTCCTCTCCCTCTTCACTCTCATTACCCATCAATCATCCATCCATCCAT
>NW_008340872.1:7579056-7595825 GCF_000622305.1 Nannospalax galili | reverse complement strand
TATCTATCTATCTATCTATCTATCTATCTATCTGTCTGTCTGTCTGTCTGTCTGTCTGTCTATCTATCTATCTATCTAACATCTATCTATCATTGATCTATCTAACATCTATTTATCATCATCTATCATCTATCCATCTATCTATCATCTGTGTATACCATCTATTATCTATTTATCTATCATCTATCTATTATCTATCTATCATCTATCTATCATCTATCTATCTATCTATCTATCTATCTACCACCTACCTATTAATCATTAATTACAGAGAAGAATATACAATTGAGAAGTGAACAGCAGCGCTGGTAAAAGTGTCATGGAATTAGGAAATTAGTCACAGTTGGTATAATCTGTAACATTTTTAGATGTTAGACACTGAAGTACTCATTTAAGGTTAGCAGGATTTGGAACCCTGATACTTTTAAATTTTTCAGTGCTGCACTGAGCTTGGAAATCATTATGAGCACATTACTGAGAATGTACTCATTGGCTTTCAGCCTTCTAGGATTCAAAATATTTAAAAAAGTAATACAGATGGGCATGGTGGCACACATCTGTAATCTCAGCACTAGGGAGGCAGAGGTAGGCAGATTGCTCTGAGATTGAGGTCAGGCTGGGATGGTCTACATAGCAAGTTCCAGGCCAGTTGGGGCTACATAGTGAGAACCTGTCTCAAAAAACCAAAAATCAAAACAAAAACAAAGAAAAACAAAACAGAAAATTTAAAAATGCAATACATGGGGCTGGAGAGATGGCTCAGCAGTTAAGAACACTGGTTGTTCTTGCAGAAGACCCGGGTTCGAATCCCAGCACCCACATAGCAGCTAACAGCTGTCCGTAGCTCCAGTCCCAAGGGATCCAACAGCCTCTTCTGACCTCCGTGGGCATTGCACGACATGGGTGTACTTACCTACATGCAGGCAATACATGCACACACATAAAATAAAAATAATAATTTTCTTTTTAAATTGCCTTTAAAAAATGCAATACAAACCACTCTACTCTGGAAAATAGCTTTGTTGAATTGTAGGCAAGGAAGATCTATGGAATCTTCTTGTAGACTCTGCTGATCTTGAAAAAAATAAGTGTGTTTCACAGATTCTGTTATAATTATTATGGGGATAAGTATGTCTTCAGGGTCCTCCTCTGGAGACTTAGGTTGTACCTCCTATTATGACCCCAAACCAACTTCTTCCCACCCCAACTCCTGGATTTTCTCAGTGGAGCACTAGTCTGAGAAAGTCTAGATCTAATCCAAAGCTTGTGCATTAGTGTGCATCAACATGTGGCCCAGATGTATCAGGGAAGTGTCAGATCCAAAGGTCCCTGAGTCTTCTCATCAATGGGGCACTTACTGTTCTCTAGGTATCTGCCAGTGCTGCTGCAACGCAACCATCAGTTTAGTAGTAACACCTTCCTCATGAAAGTGTTTCACTGCAGCAGCCATATTTTCTGTTGCCTAAACCCACTTCTTTAGCACTTTTCATGGCTGTTCTCTATTGCCTTTTCTGTCCCCGTTTATTGCCACACTGTATCCCAGTGGCCACTACTCATGAACTTCATGTTCCAAGGTTGTGGGTGCACCCTCAGATTCTGTGCACATTTACAATTCATGAATTTGCTCCTGCTGCTCGCTTTATCTGAAATTCCCTCTCCCAAAACGCTTTTAGAAGTCTTACTTATTAGTAGAATGTAAGCCTTATAACAGAGGTGGATATCTGTTTCCTCCACTGATAAATTCTAAGAAAAAAGGAGAATGTAGGTACTTAGCAAGTACTCACAAAACACTTGTTGGTTTATCAAAGAATGAAGATCAGTTCAAATGCCATGGCTTCTCAGAAGCTGTCCTGAATCATTTCATCTAGACTATGTAGCTTTTTACTGTGGTCCCCAACCCACTTTCCATTTTCCTGTGAGTGTGTGTGCTGTGTGCATGTAGATCTGAGGTTGATGTCAGGAATTATCCTTGACCATTCTTTTACCTTATTCATTGAGGCAAGGTCTCTTAATCAAACCCAGAGAATGCTGATATGGATAGTCTTGCTAGCCAGATTGCTCTGGGAATCCTGTCTCTGCCTTGAGGCTAGAATTACAGATTGGCTAGTATGTACACCTGGTATTTATGTGTGATTCTAGGGATCTGAATTCTGGTGTTTATGCTTGTGTGGTCTGTGCTTTAACCACTGAGCCATTTCCTCCACCTCCTAGTCTGTTTTAATTACATTTTCTTTATATGCACCTCATAGCAGTCCCCTGTTACAGTTAATTGTGTGCATTTCCCTCCAAGCTATGCTTCCTTAATGCTGAAGTAATATGTGTCAACCATTTCCCCTCAGGGCAGATCATTTCTTTTGTACCCAACAGTGTTACATATAGAAACTATACTTAGTATATGCTCATCATATTGAATTTCTGAGTAAGCTATTTTAAAAATACATGCAATACTACAACTTCAGAAGATGCAAAAATGGCACACTTGGATAAAAGAGTATTCTGAAATAGCATGAGTCCTTCTTTGTTCAATTTTCCCATCTCAGAGACCTTTGTAATTCCAACTCAATCACAATATGACAGCATTTTGCCCAGACTCAGTCCTTGGTAACTTGGGATTTCTTTATTAAGACTTCTTTGGCTTTGGGATAATTATTTTAACCCCCATCCATCTTCCTCAGAGCATCCATGTTTTCTTCTCTAAAATGAAGCTGTTGACTAGGGATGGTCTGGGAATTACTAAGATTTCAGGAAAATGCTCAGATAAGCACCTGATACTTGAGTCCAGATCCCAATAGTTACAGAAATCAACTGTGAACCTCTTTGAAAGGTAACCTTGCAAACCTCAACCAGTAATATAGGCAAACGGAAAGATGTCCAGTTCTACAATAAATCAAGTAGATGAGATGCTCAGTCTCTGGTAAGAGGAGCAACTTCCCTGCCTGCATCAGTTCTGGTCTCCTGCCTTCACGTTTGCTGGACTAACTGAGCTCATCCCTTGAGGGTCATAACATTCTCTTGTCCATCAAGTAAGTAAACTTAGTTTGTTACAAAATTATTTTTCTTTCCCCTCTAGGGGTCCTTTGTCATTTTTTGACACGCGTTAATGGTTTGAACCCCAAGAGCCTAGTCACTTAACTAAACTTGTGGAGCTATGTCCATTCAAGCACAAAGAAGAGAATAGTTTGCCCAAAGCAATATGATGATGCTTGGAGAACTGCTGAGCAAGCCCTTCAGTTTTGTTTCTCTAACATCACATTAAACAATAGTATCTCAACCCAAATGCTTTTCAGCATTTATTTCCCCAGGATAAAAATTCTAGGGTTTAAATTCACTCAGCCTCTGAAGAATTTTGAGCTAAATGAAGAAAAAAGTTAGATCAGCAAGTCCTGTGGTATTTCATGAAACCACCTCAGAACTACAAAAGACTTCATTCATTAGACTGGTTATTTAACTTAATGTTGTTTTAAGACAATATTCACTAATCATGATCAAGGAAAAAATCTCACTTGGTGCCACATGTGCTTCAAAGATGTTACTTTCAAAATTGCTTTAAGTGGAAGCAGCACACATTTCTCTGCTTCCCATGGAATAATTAAGTTGGGACAGTACCAGTCAGTTGTTTTGATATCATTACGGTTGGACTGAATCCACTGAATCGTGTTAATTAGAATAGGCTGAGCTTGTTTCCGTCTAGATCTGGCTTAGCTTCATTTTCTTCTTTTTGGTGCGGAGCAAAATTTACTATTAGCCCTCCTTAAGTAAAGCTTTGAAGCCTAGGAAGAAGCATTCTAAAAGATGAGTATATTGATCTCTAATTAGCAAACTACTTTGAAAGGATATTAATGAAAGTGCACCTTTGCTTGAATTTTTAGTAATGTTTTTACCACGGCATTAAAAATACATAAAACACCTTCCGTAGAAGGGAAGAGCCATGTGAGAAGCAGCGGTGTTGCTTCGAGCGCAGAAGGAGGCACACACCGTGGTTTCCTCGCAGGGTTACGCCCCATCCGGTAACGCGGACGGCAGGACTCAGTACCTGTCTTGTTTTCACATCTGCAATAGCAGCGCTGGCGTCTTTTAAACTCTTGCTTCAGATTATTATCTTTGCCAAATTTGAGCAATGAATGCTGAATCTGAATAATTTGGGAAGTGATACATAGTAAGAACTGTGTAATCAAATAAAATGGAGAAAATTAATTAATAAAATATACTTTTTTTTCTTTTTTTTTGTGATAGGCTTCCCATGGTCTTGGTATCACAGAGATCCATCTGCCTCTGCCTCCTGAGTGCTGGGTTTAAAGGCCTGGACTACCACACCCAGAGCTAAAATACACTCTTGAAAGACGTTCTGTGGATGTTTTTATCTCTGAATTGACAAGACTTCCACCCAACCATCATCTACCACAGTTCTATGGTACCCTGGCCTTGCCCCTGCTCCTGGAGAGGACTGCTGCAGAAACTGTTGGCGGTTATGTAAGACAAGCTTCTTAGCTCCGCTTCATAGTGAATTCACAGAGAAGAAAGGATCCGGTTATATCCGACGTCAGTATTTTGCTTAGAATTAAAACTTACATATGTACAAAGTCCTAGAGGCTGGCATTGGATTCAGCGATGTTCCTCTGCATCCTTAATGTGTTGGGGGTCAAAGTACAAACAAAAGAACCTTTGGGGCTGGTACTATGTAGCCCAATGGGACAGTTGGCCGCAACGACTTTATTTAAAGTGCGCTGGTTCAAGGTATGTTTATTATTTCTTGTTGCATGCTCATTTGTCCATTCTCATTGCACAGGGGCGTCTGGCTTGACTCCCCTGTGCTCATTAGCCCGAGGTTCATTTATCACATTTATTCCACCGAAAAGGCTTTCAGGAAACCTGTTACCTCCTAATCTCCGTCCTTCAGATTTCATTTTTGATGTTCTTTCCTCCAAGAAGCCCTACATGAATCCTACAGACAAGAAAGATATTCCTCTAGAATTCTCTTACCTCCCCCGATGGCTATTACTATCTAGCTCTCTGCATAGAATTGATTGCCTGTTTGCCCTCTTACTTAACTAATTGATTCACGGAGGGCAGGGTATTTGTGCTTCAAAAATTTTATACTCGGTGTTCTTACTGTACCACATGCTTGTCTCCTTAGTTAAACAGAGGAACAGAGATTTCTCTAGTGGAGGTAGAGTACTAGGGCAGAAGAGGAATGGATTTTCACTTCTTAAAACCGAGATTCATGTCCTCCTTGCCTTTTAGCAGTTAGACAAGTTGATCCAACCTTCTGAGTTTCATTATTGCCATTTGTTAAGTGGGAATATTAAAAGTTACCTTACAGAAACATTGTGAGGATGAGGCCTAAATTATCATTCATAGCAAGGGTTAAAATGATCAAAGATATTGATTGTCTCTTTACTCCACAGGGAGTTCCATTAAGTGCAAATGACTAGATTTCATCTCTGTCCTTGGAGATGCTGTGCTAGCTCTAAAGTTCATTTGAAAGCCATGCATATATGTGGCCAGTGATGCTAAGAACTTGTCCTTTAATTCAGGGTGCACACATCTGCATATGGATTAGCTGAGATGTTGACTAACCATCCATGGATACAAGCAAGCATCAGCTCTGCAGTTTTGAAATGTTGGATATTACCTGAGGCATAGCAGGCATTTTTTTTTTTTTTGATCTGAATGGATTTTTTTTTTTTTTTTTTTGTAGCAAATCACTAGGTGATTTCATGCAAGGCTTACGGCAGTTTTAATGGGACCAGGGGCATCACATGCAAAAGCATTACAAGGAAGAATAAAATTGTAATTGGAGCTCAATCAAGCAATTTGTTGAACAAAATGGCTTCTTTCCATCATGCCCCTTTTTAACTCCCTTAAAACAGAGGGCGTGTTCTACCCTCTGAGGGTGGGCACTTTGTTAGATTTGCTTTCAGGTAGAATGCCACCTATTTTCATCCTCCTGGGGATGGCCCGGCCTTCGCTGAACTTAAATCTCACTTCAGCTTTTTCCTGAGGTTGGGAGTCCAGCATTTTCCCTTTGATCAGAAAAATAAAACCTGTGAAACATGAGCCTCCCTATATGATCCAGGCATTAGCTGGGGTTGGAGTCTGGAAATATTCTGGGGAAGACACTGAAGGCGGCATATGGATCAATGTATTTTTTCTCCTTCCCTAGTTAGAGCTTTATTTCCTCACATGGTATTAAAGCTGAATATATGTACAAGCTTATCCCACCTATTGCTCTAGCAAATCATTTAGCATCCTAAGTATGCTTTCTTGGCACAATGTAAGTATAAGCTTGAGGGTACATTGGCTAAATCCAGTTGTAAATTCATTTAGCTGACAAAGCACTTTCTTAAATTTTGAGAAGTGGAATGCCACCAAGCTTTCCAAACTGAGAGAAGACAAAATTCTAGATTCCCAATCCCCAGAAACCGAAATGAACAGCAATAACTTAAAAATCGCTCCTGAATCAAGAGGAAGATATGCTTGGATAACTGCTGAGAGAAAAATGGGGTGATGCATAGAAACCAGTGAAGAATTTCAGTGTCTTCCAAAAACCTATCAAGCACTTCTCTTGACAGAACTCTTGTCACATAGTCAGGCAATTTATATAAAAACAATTTTCCAGGGTTGAACACGGGGATATAGATGCTACAAAGGTATCTAGTAATGGGCTGTAGCTTATGACTCTGTGTTGGTTTATCAGTTCAAATTGTGGAAGGACAGATTATTTTGTTGCATATTATAAAACTAAGGAGCCAGATTCACTAATTGATTAATGTATAGATATAGTGAACTAGTTTGTGTTTTAAATTCCAAATAAGGTAATTGACTAGTCCTGATTTGCCTGGAACTAAGTTTTAATACTGAAGGTCTTATATCTAGAAGTAACCTCAGTCTCGGGCAAATTAGGAGAATTGGCCACTCTAAGTCCAGAATATGGAATGGCCTTTTTTCTCCACTATGTAACCTTTAGTCAAGGTAGCCTCATTTATTTTTTAAAATTTCTTTTGGATTTATTTATTTTTGTTTCATGTGTATGAGGGCTTTGCCTGCATGCGTGTTGTGCTCCTATGCCCTGCAATGTCTGCAGAGACCAGAAAAGGGCATCAGACCCCCTGGAACTGGAGTTATGGCCTGTTGTTAGCTACAATGTGGGTGCTGGGAACTGAACCTAGGTCCTCTGCAAGAGCAGCCAGTGCTTTTAACTGCTGAGCCATCTCTCCAGCCCTGTATCCACATTTCTGAATCAACAAAGCACCGTGTCCCACACCCAATATAACTACAGCATTCATTCCATGCTTTATAGGCCTGGAGCATCCTAGTGATGGAGGAGAGCCCAACATTTATCTAATATCTGTCATTTGTGGACCAGTGAAACATCTCTAAGTCAAATTTATGTGAGGTGTTCTATGAGTACTTTGCTCAACAGATGCTATAATAAGCCTTTCTTAACAGTGAGTGATAATTCTTGCTCATAGTTTTGAAAGTCTATTGTTATACTGGACTTGTTTAAATAGGGAACATGGGGATGTCGAGATGGCTCAGCAGTTAAGAACATCAGCTGCTCCTACAGAGGACCCAGGTTTGATTCCGAGCACCCACATGGTGGCTAACAGATAACTCCAGTTCCAGGGGAATCTGACACCCTCTTCTGACTCTGAGGGTATTACTTGATAAGGGTGCACTTACACACATGCAGGCAATACACTCATACACATAAAATATTTTTAAACAATAAAATAAGTTGGGAACACAGAATAAAGTCCATGTGACTGGAATCAGTCTTTCGCCTTCCTCTGTGATAGAACCTGCCTCAGCGGGTTCCCTCTTTGTGGCCTGCTGCACTGGGCCTCAGCTACCTGGAGTTTTGGCTGCCCTTGGCTTACAGAAGCCTGGGAGATTGTATTCTTAGCTCCCTGTGGTGGCAGCCTGTAGCCCATGAGCAATTCCATCAGGCCATAGCCTCCTAGGGGACTATATGTAGTTATCCGAAAACTCTGGGGTCCCTTGTATGAGAGGCAAGGTTTTTCCTAGGTTCTTTTTCCATGACATTCATCATCACACACTCCATTATTGGTTTCTCCTGAGATTGCCACCATGCTAGGACATCGGCACAGGATCCCATCTCTTACCCTGTGCTTCTAGGGAAACCGAACCTTACTATATCGTACGGTAAATGGAATAAGCAGTTACTAGATCTTATTTATTACTTATTCATGAATTTGCTACTATTTATTTGGACATTCTTGCAAATAATTACAGCATCTTTATAACAAGAAAACTTTGGAAACTTTCCATTAAGTTCATTCATAAATGGATAATAAGATGAACCCCGACATTGATTGCCTACAGGATTATGAATCATTATCATGTAAGTAACACAGAGCCTACAAAGTAAGTAATTGTTTTATTTTGTTTTTAATTGAGGCAGTGCTTCCCCGTATTTTTCAGCTGCCTTTAAATTGCTGTGTAGCCCAGGCTAGTACTGAACTCAGAATGCTGCCTTGCCATCTCCAATGCTCAGATTACAGACACAGGGCTCTAAGACAAATAATTCTTCTCTCTCTTTATTGTTATTTTTTGTTTGTTGATAAGAGACTGAACCTCAAGTAAGGGAGCCTCATCAGTTAATAGAAATTACAAGATTATCTTTTTCTTTTTCTATCTTAAGACTTTGTTATTTGTATTTGTTTCTATTTTATTCATCTTTTTCCCTCCACTGTCTTTTTATCTTCTATTCCTTAATGTATAATTCCAGTCAAAAACTGATAAAGATGCCTTATTTCACCAATAACATCATCCAGAATCAAAATGAAAATTATTGAACTTGAGTTTTTCATAAGCTATAATTCACTTAAAAATTCACACCTGAAATAATTAAAATAGAATGAATAGAAAGACTTGTGCAATTCAGTTGGCAAGTTTGATTCTGCGTAAGAGTCAACATTTTATATTCTTTGTCTCAAGTGTGAATTTCTTTTTTAAAACTATTATTTTTATTTTATGTGCATGAGTGTATTACCTTCATGTGTGTAAATGTACCCATGTCATGCAATGCCCATGGAAGTCAGAAGAGGGCGTTGGATCCTCTGGAACTGGAGTTACAGATGATTGTTAGCTACCATGTGGGTGCCTGGACTCAAACTTGGGTCCTCTGCAAGAGCAGCCAGTGATCTTAACTGCTGACTCATCTTTCCACCCCCTCAAGTGCGAATTTCTTTAAACATATGCAAAATCATTTAATGATAAACTTGATATTCACAGAGGAAGTTGTTGACTTTATTTTTGACATGTTTTGCTGGCAAATCACCCAGATACAGTGTGAGGACTCTGTGAGTAGCTTTTCTCTTTCGAGAACTGGTTTTTTTTTTTTGTTGTTGTTGTTGTTTGTTTACATAAATGACTTTCTGGATCCATTTCTAGTAATAGCCAGATTTTTTAAAAAATTGTAACATCAAATAGTGCAAACTTAGTCAAGATTCAAAATTAGGTCAACACTTCACGGCATTTACAAATCTTCACACCTTCTTTAAAGCTAAATCCTTTGTAATTGTTGGAAGTCTTTTGAAGTATTTGGTAGTGACTACACTCATTACACATATTGATTCAGAAAAAAAATGTTTTACAATTCCTTGCTCAGAAGAATTTTAAGCATAAACACAGTCATTTGATTTTTAGATCCCAAATCATGACCACATTAGTTAGGCCTAGATTATTTGTGTAGTTAAGTAATGTTAGTACTGAACTTTGTCTCTTGGTTTAGAATATTTATTTTTAAGAGGGTTAGGATGTTTAGAAAGAAAGAGAAAAGGTCTCCCTCCTATGGCTTGCTTTTACTCGTAATTATCAGGCTGTGTTAGCTGAGGCAGTGTTGACCATAGAATCAATGAAAGATAAGAATGGGTAGAAAAATCACTAACACTTATGTCTAAAAGTTTAGCTCAAAAACCAATTTTCAAGGCAAACTTTAGGATCATCTATTTACATAAAATCTCATAATAAATGTTTTCATCTGCCTCTCTGAGTGCTTTACTATATTGCATGTAAAGGGAGTCAGCATTCAAATAATATTTTCAAGATATAATTGGTTTTAAGTTCAAACCTCTGGTTGGTAATCTCGTTAATGAGGAAATGGAGCACTGGCTGCCAGGACTCTCCTCCTATTTGCCTTTCCCACCACTTCCTGTTTCTCAGCATGAATTGATGACTTCTTCA
This sequence comes from Nannospalax galili, assembly GCF_000622305.1. Classification (NCBI taxonomy): domain Eukaryota; kingdom Metazoa; phylum Chordata; class Mammalia; order Rodentia; family Spalacidae; genus Nannospalax; species Nannospalax galili. The sequence continues at coordinate 7,585,616 of NW_008340872.1, read as the reverse complement.
CATCTTGAGGGCCAGAGGCTCTGCCTATATTGTCTTGGGCTATTAGTGTCTCTAAGTATCTTCCATATTGTATAGTCTTATGTAATTTCATTTGTGAATAACAGCGTAGGCTAATGCATTGATATACATTAGGCTGTAGGTTAGTGCTGAGTTATTACAGAGTAAAAAGTCCAGGCAACAAATGTTAACTTCTTCTTGGTATTTAAAGTTCAATCTTTCTCAGACTGACTTAAAAATCATGTCTGTCTCAGGAGGTTGAAGGTGAGAGGTAATGTGTTTTTAGAGACTTTGGCAGATGATTTGGGGGCATGCTTAACTGTCAGACTTTCTGGCCTGAAGAATTGTTCTGGATCCTTAGCACCATATCAAGGGTCCTGGATAATGTAGCCTCTGCTGTCATCTACCGACTCACTGTGATTGCAATTCACTTGGCCACCAAACAGTTTCCAAACATGGAGAGGCTTTCTTCATCCCACTGTCAGTCTTCAACTTACTCTCCAAAGCTGAAGCCAGCTTTCCTGTCCTATGAGAGGAGTTTTGAAGCAACTCAGGTGGAAGAGCTCTATTGCCCTGGTGATTACCCCTTTCCTATAGGAAGTACCACTAGCCCAGTGCAGTCCTGAATAAGGCACATTTATTTTCCTGTCTGTCTTTATTTGACTCAGCATATCACATTTGTCTTGGGAGTAGAGTTTTTGCCAAAATTTCTAGCCCGTAATGTTTTCTCCATCTTGCTTGTAGAATGAATGTTTCAGGGACATCTTGATTAAAGGTATTCATGAAATATTTGTTCCTGCATTAGATGTCTCTATTCTGAAAGAGTTATAGGGTGAGTTATGTTCCCCCACCAAACCTACATGCTGAAGCTCTAAGCCCCAACTGAGATCATACAAGTGGGCTCCAACTCCAACACGACTGAAATCTTTAAAAGGAGCGGCAGCACCAGGGACATATTTACAAAGAAACGAGATCTATGACAAGATATCAAGAAGGCATCCAACTCTATCAAAGAGTCAGCTATCAGAACTAACCATGGTGACTCCTTATCTTAAATTTATGGACTTTAGATTTCTGAAAAAATAAGTTTCTGTTGTGTAAGTCACCTGGTTAGTGATGTTTTCTTTTGGCACTTTAAGCTGGCCAATAAGGCGGTGTCGTTGGTGTCTGTTCTCCCTCTTACTCCTTCTTACAAGAAACCCTGAGTATGTCTATTTTAACTCTCAGCTAAGGGTCTGGTTTGCTATCTCACTGGAAAATCTGCACAAAATTTACACCACCACTTGATACTTTTCCCGTTTCTTTCCTGAAAGGAGGACTGAACTGTGCATTCTCCATGGGTATGTGAGGATTCTGCCTTTCTGTCTCCACAGGGCATTGCCGGAGACATTTCCCTTTTCCTTTCCTTCATTATCACCTTGTGCTTCTCTAATGATCAATGAGTCTGAGCGGCATGCAGACATGCCCAGTATATCTCAACTTTGGCAAGTACTCTCTCAAGCCCATTTCATATGTACTAGACGTTTTCACAGGATCTATTTCCTTTCATTCTCACAACTGTGTGAAGTAGGAGTCATCTGCCTTGTCCTCTCAGATGAGAGTGTGAGGTTCATAGAGCTAATAGGGAACAAGGTGTTCTTTCAGATGCTTATCCTCTAACTTCAAAGAGAGGGCTCAGCTGCGAAGGTGACCCCATATAGTAGAATACCATCCGAAGAAGAACACAGACACTGGATGCACATCAGCAGGTTCTCTCTGGTCTGTTGCTAGATACTCATGGACAGTCTTAGGGCTAGTTCTGTAAGGTCTGCTACTTGGTCTGCTTGAAACGTCTGAGGCCTGGACAATCTGTCAAGTTCCCATTAAACTTTAACAGTCTACCTTTCTGTGATGTCAGTTAGTGAGTGAAAAGTAACTCTGATGGACAGGTTCAGTTACGGATGACAACTTCAGAGAAGCCATGAGTTACTACATTTTTGGACTAAAGCTTTCAAATTCTTTTAATGTTCTGTAAGTGTAAATGAGAATTGTAGCACGTAAGGTGTTCCCAGTCTATTTTTCATCAAAGAAGTCTGAATGTTCACTGGCTAGAGGGACTCTGATTCAATAAAATCCTTGATTATATCATTCTTTGGAAAGAAGAAAACTCTGGCTCAAAGGCTGCTGTGAAGACTCAGGAAATTTGCAGAATATTTAAAATTTTACAAGACCATTAGAACTATTTCTAAGTACATAAATAAGGCAGCATAGCAAAAATGTTTGGGGGCATGCTGATTAGATACCACTGGGCAGAGATTAAAGTTCTATTTCACCATCTAAAACTTTGGGAATTGGAGATCAGACAGGCAGTTGAAGAGTTTCCACTGCTATATGATCCAATTATACCACTTCTTGGCATATACCCCAAACACTCATCCTACTGCAGAGATACTTGTGTAGCTGTGTTTGTTGTTGCTCTTTTCACAATAGTTAAGAAATGGAAACAACCTAAATGCCCTCAACTGACAAATGGATAATGAAAATGTGGTACATTTACACAATGGCATTTTAACTCCCCAACCCTCACCTTCTACATATTAAATGGAAGCAAGATACACAAGATTTTAATAAGGATCTATCAAGCATATGTTTATAAAGCCCCTACTATGTCAAACTGTATCCTCCTTAATATCATATATTAAAGACTTAACTCTTGGTGTATTGGAATGTGACTATATGAAGGTAGTCTTCACCATTAGGTAAGATGAGGACATTAGGATAGGTCTAATTCAGTATGACTAGTGCTCTTGTTAAAAAGAGAGGATTTAGAGACAAAATGCATACACACACACACACACACACAAACATACACATGGAGGGAAGGAGGGAGGAAGGGAGGGAGGGAGGGAGGGAGAGAGAGATAATGAATGGTGCGGGGAGGCAGGAGCTAGGGCTGGGCTGTATAGTCAGAATACCAGGAAACATCATGCATCAACTTTCTGTTACTATAACAAAAATCTGAGATAATTAATAAAAGAGAAGTTTATTTTGGTTCATTGTTTTAAAGGCTTCAGTCTAGGATCAGCCTCCAGAGTCATTGCATTAGGTTTCCAATGGGAGGTATTGCCTCACTGCAGGAATGACTAGCAAAGCGAAACCACTTACTTCATGGATCTGATGAGAAGCTCAACCATGAGAGAAGAGGGGCGACAAGGGGTGAGGTCCTACTACTCTCTTCAGTCCATACTCCCACTGATTCACTGGGCCTCACACCTTCCAGCTTCCAATAGCAGCACACCAGAGGCTAAACCTTTAACACATGGTCTTTGAGGAAACGTCCGGACATAAATGATAGTGTACCAGAGGCTAGAAAAAGGGGCTAGTACAGATTCTCATAGGCCTCAGAAAAACCTCGTGCTGCCATCGTGACCACGTGTCAGGAGACAACGCAGTACTGTAGTTGAGGCATCTCACTGCTTTCACTGTAGCCCTAGAAAGTGAATACGGTGCCCCAAGCACTGGCCACACCTACATCTTCTTGTCCAGTGTTTATTATTTCCTTAAGCTTCTTAGGCTCTCAAAGACTTGCCTCCACAGTAACTCACAAGCTATGCACTTTTACCCAGCACTGAGGATTGGCACCAGTTTCTGACTCCTTATTAGTACCCAGATCTCTTAGAAAAGTCAGCTTTAGCACCTGGAAAGTTAACCCTATCCTCACCTGTGCTGTAGGCATGCATCTCCACCCAAGGCAAGCACTGAAATGACTGCATCAATAGAGATGAAGAACCTTACATTCTAGTGTCATAAACTGTGAGCTGAGCAAATAGGGCAGTTCTTACAACTGTGTAAGCAAATACCCTGGGGTGATTCTGACACTGAGTTCATGCAGACTACTCTAGTGGGCTCCAGGCCTTACTAGATGAGATTTCTGCATGGTTAGACAGGAGGCACCATGGTTGATGATTATAACATCAAGGATTTGGAGAATTTTGAGATAACTGAGACAGAGTCAATACAACTTTGTCTAGAGTGATGTGATTCCTCAGTGATGGGAGCAAGACTGGTCAATATTTTGACTTCCAAGACTTAAGTGGAGGACTGCATATGTAAATGTGTAAATGGTGTGTGTGTGTGTGTGTGTGTGTGTGTGTGCGCGCGCGCACACATGTAAGAGGAACATGTTACCTTAGCAAATATTATGACAAGTATTTATAAGAAGTTGTTATACATCTGTGCCAATAAACACTGTTAGTCTTTGCTTTCTTAAATACGATGGTCTGTTCCTAGATCATGGAAGTCAATTGACTTTCTGAGTTAAACACATACACCTAACAAGATTAAGGAGTGCTAAAAAGTCTAGCTCAACTTTATTTTCAGAACTTCCATTCTTGATAGTTTTAAACTAACTGCTAAGTTGTAGTTGTCAGTACTCAAGAGGCCCAAACATGGTTGGAAAGCCTCCTCTCTCTCCTCTCTCTCTCTCTGTCTCTCTCTGTCTCTGTCTCTCTCTGTCTCTCTGTCTCTCTCTCTGTCTCTCTGTCTCTGTCTCTCTGTCTCTCTGTCTCTGTCTCTCTCTGTCTCTCTCTGTCTCTCTCTCTCTCTCTCTCTCTCTCTCGTCTCTCTGTAGCCCCAACTGGCCTGGAACTCACTATATATAGAACAAGCTGGCCTCCATGTAACAGATATCGACCTGATCTGCTGGGATTAAAGTTGTGTACCACCATGCCTGGCATACACACTTCTGTTTTGATTTGTATTTCATCTGAGATTTTTTATTAGCAGGACAATGTTTGACATTGTCTTTCTAGTTTTTGCTAATTGACTCATATACTCTAGTCATAATTTTGATTGACATGAGTGTTTACCACTATCAATTGGTTATGCCTTGGCAAGCACATTCTTTCCAGACTATGCATATAGCTGAACAATCATTTATGGTAAATGAATCGTCATTACAGTTTAAATGGCACCTTTATTAAAGAGACTCCTCTTTTTAACCCTGGAGTGTCTAAAGAATGGGATCCTTTCATAATATTTAAAAGCAAATGCTGTGCAGTGAAATGACCATTGAATCACATACAGTCATAAGGGGACTTATTTATTTTGAGTTTATTATTATTATTATTAATTTGAGTTTATTGCTCAAATTCAAAGCAGAAAAATTGAAGTTAGATGGGGCTGGAGAGGTGGCTCAGTGGTTAAGAGCACTGACTGCTCTTGCAGACGACCGGGTTCGATTCCCAGCACCCACACGGCATCCTTAACTCTAGTTCCAGGGGAATCCAAAGCCCTTTTCTGACCTCCACGGCATTGCACGACACAGGTGCACTCACATACATGCAGGCAATACACTCGTACCCATAAAATAAAAATAATCAATAAAATATTTTTTTAAAAAGATGATACAGATATCTTAAGAGGGGAACTGATGTTTAAACAAACCCCTGTGTCTGCACAGTGGCTTACCTATCAACTTGCTATCCCATTTTCTTAGGTCTTAGATTAACTAGCTGATTGGTTTCTTAACAATTACAATTGATACTGTAACTATTTTCTTTTTCTATTATTGTTAATTATTATTATTATTTATGCATATATGCACATACCACAGTGGACAGAGGACAGGTTTGTTGAACTCTCCCTTTATATGGGTTCTAGGGATTGAACCCAGGACACCAGGCTTATGGGTCTAGTGTGCCCATCTGCTGAGCCATTTTGCTGGTCTCCTATAACTATTTTCTATTTATTTATAGTAGGTAGCTGTTATTACATAATTAGCCTAGGTGTGTTAGTGATTTTTCCTCAACTGATTATGAATTCCTTGCTGGAAGGGAACGTTTTGCTTATTTTTGAATTCTATTACTTGTATCTGATAGATATTCAAAATATTTAGGTATGCTAAGATTGAATACCAAAACACTTCCACAAGAGACATCCTTTAACCAAGGCCTGGTAATGAGGACCTGCTCTCTCTGGGCATGATCTCCAGGAAAGGCCACAGGGTTACAACAAAGGATAAACAGGTGCATGTCCCTTACTCCATTCCCCAGCTCTTCTTCCTCTCCCTGGAAGATGTGGACAATGCTTTCTACAACCTGCAGGTCAAAGCAGCAAAGCCATATGAGCTCTCCAGGCCCCGCCCTGACGGTGGGGCTGGAAAGGCACTGGGCTCCTGATCAGCTCTTACACTTCAATCCTCTATGGAGATTTTTCTTAGACTTGAATATTTGAAGAAATCCCCTAGTGGCCTATGAATGAAATCAGCATGACACCCTTAACCACGTATTGACTAACAAATTAAAACAGTCATTCATTAAGTTAAAAACTTTTATCCTACTAACTTTTAATACAGAATTATCCAACGATCATGAAGCCAGATACCCATAGGGAATAGGGAACAGTGAAAAGACACTAGAGAAGGCATTTTGTGAATTCCAAAAATTTGTCTACATTTGTCCCCGACTCTTGGGTAGATTTAACATGTGTAATTCATTGTGTTTTATTTAGTTTGATTTTAATTAAAGGAATATCATTCTGTATCTATTGTATAAACACAGCCCTGATGGACTAACTGTACAATT
>NW_008340872.1:7493294-7578247 GCF_000622305.1 Nannospalax galili | reverse complement strand
TGAGGAGGGCTTGTGTCTGGGCCATGTGCTTGTAGAGGTGTGTGTGTGTGTGTGTGTGTGTGTGTGTGTGTGTGTGTGTGTGCATGTGATATGCATGCAGAAATCGGAGCAGAATGTCAGATGTCTTCCTCTATCCATCTCAACTTTTCACCTTGAGGCAAGGTCTCTAACTAAACTGGCAGCTTGCTGTTTTGGCTAGGTAGGGTGGTCAGCAAATCCACCCATCTCCGCCCTCTGATGCTGGGGTTACAGGCATGAATAAGCATGCTCGACTTTTTATGAGTGCTGGGGATTTGATCAGGCCCTATGTGCCTAGTTTTAAATGTCCACCCATAACCTAGAATCACCTGAAAATTCTAGATTGAAGAATTGCCTGGATCACATTGGGTGGGCATTTCTGTGTCAGATTATCTTGGTTGTTAATTGATGTACTGGGTCAGTCCACTGTGAGAGGCACCACAGTGAACTATATAGAAGAGAAAGCTATTAAGACAGCAGAAGTAGGAATTCTGTGAGCATTCCTCTCTGGCCTTATCTGTGGATGTGATGTGACTAGTTGCTTGAGTTTCCACCTTGACTTCCCAAAAGGATGGAATGTAACCTGTAACCATAAATCAAATAAACTCTTTCCTCCTTTATGTTGTTCTTTGAGCATTTTATCACAGCAACAGAACTGAAATGAGAGCGGGCCCTCACGCTTGCAAAGCAGGACTTCTCCCCCATTGAGTCATTGTCTCAGCCCTGAAGATGACACATTTTATTTCTTAGAATTTCAGTGCATACTGGGGAGGTAGACACAGAGGAACATTTTCATAATAAAATGTTATGAATGCATGAGTAAAGGTTCATACAGTAATTTTGGAGAATGGAGGAAAGGGTAAATGTATAAGTATGTGTATGGGTTGGGTGTGCTGTTTGAAAAAGTTTTCTGGAAAATCCCTGAAGTGAGCTCACAAGTTTAGTTCCATGTCCTCAGCAGCAGGGGCAGCAGGAAGGGTGTTCCCAGCAGAGGGGACCAGAAGAGCATCAGCCCAGGAAAGCACTGAGGAAGGGGCATTGGACCTCACCCTGTGAGTCTGGAGAAAGGGAATGAGCATGAAGCTTTGGCTAATCAGTTTTTGGAAACAGAATTTCACCCTTGCTGGATTCAATTTCCACAAGTAAGTTGGAGATAAACTGGAAATGAGGGCAGTGGCTGTTGAACTTGGGCTTGGTGAGAGTGACAGCGAGGCTGGATGATGGTCAATGCCGATAAAAGACATAGTGGATAGAGACATGGAAGATCTACAATTGGCCCTGAGCGCGTAGAGGCTGTTGGACAGCACAGATTCTCCATGGGGCCAAACTACAAGGATATGGTTATTCCAGCTTCCATATTTCTACCTAGGGATTGTGTTGGGAGACCCAGAGGTCTTTGCTTGAGTTTCCACCTTGACTTCCCAAAAGGATGGAATGTAACCTGTAACGTAAACTCAAATAAACTCTTTCCTCCCTTATGTTGTTCTTTGAGCGTTTTATCACAGCAACAGAACTGAAATGAGAGCGGGCCCTCACGCTAGCAAAGCAAGACTTCTCCCCCATTGAGTCATTGTCTCAGCCCTGAAGATGACACATTTTATTTCTTAGAATTTCAGTGCATACTGGGGAGGTAGACACAGAGGAACATTTTCATAATAAAATGCTATGAATGCAGGAGTAAAGGTTCATACAGTAATTTTGGAGAATGGAGGAAAGGGTGAATGTATAAGTATGTGTATGGGTTGGGTGTGCTGTTTGAAAAAGTTTTCTGGAAAATCCCTGAAGTGAGCTCACAAGTTTAGTTCCATGTCCTCAGCAGCAGGGGCAGCAGGAAGGGTGTTCCCAGCAGAGGGGACCAGAAGAGCATCAGCCCAGGAAAGCACTGAGGAAGGGGCATTGGACCTCACCCTGTGAGTCTGGAGAAAGGGAATGAGCATGAAGCTTTGGCTAATCAGTTTTTGGAAACAGAATTTCACCCTTGCTGGATTCAATTTCCACAAGTAAGTTGGAGATAAACTGGAAATGAGGGCAGTGGCTGTTGAACTTGGGCTTGGTGAGAGTGACAGCGAGGCTGGATGATGGTCAATGCCGATAAAAGACATAGTGGATAGAGACATGGAAGATCTACAATTGGCCCTGAGCACGTAGAGGCTGTTGGACAGCACAGATTCTCCATGGGGCCAAACTACAAGGATATGATTATTCCAGCTTCCATATTTCTACCTAGGGATTGTTGTATTGATCCCATACTGGAATTTTTTAATAAGTGTAGCATGGAAATGCACTGAAAAGAGTGAAGATGTGGATGAAAGAATAAATAGGATGATCAGCGATGGGGCCTGGATTGCTTTGGAAGGAAAGGAAATGCAGACAGGTGGATAGAGTGGGAGAGGAAGAGTGAGCATGGAGCTGGGCTCTCCAGGTGGCAAAACAAAAGTATCATGTGGGGCCTGAGGAGATGGCTCCATGGGAAAAGTGCTTGTTATGTAAGCATGAGGACCTGACTTTGAATGTCCAGAACCCAGGGAAAAAGCAGTGCATGGTAGCGTGTGCCTGTAATCCCAGTGCTGGGAGTGGGAGAAGTGGAATCATGAAGATCCCAGAATCTTAGTAGCCAATTTAGTGCAATCCATGAGCTTCAGGTGCGATGAGAGACTCTGTCTCAAAAACTAAAGGTAGAGAATGATTGAGAAGATATCAGCTCATCAGCCTCTATACACACACACATGCACATAGGCATGCACACCTGAATGAGCACATGCAAACACTCACACTAATACTCTGTGTCTCTCTCTGTCTCTCTGTCTCTGTGTCACTGTCTCTGTCTCTCTTTCTCTCTCTCTCACACACACTCTAATGAATAAGAATGAAAAGTAGCACATGTGGATGATGTGTCAAGCTAAAAAAAAGACTGCCAAGTGTAAGGCTGTTTGGTAGACCAATTGGATGATATCAAATTGTGGTAGGTGTCATTCTAAGGTGAATCCTGGTGATCCAAATCCTTTATAATCCACTCCCCAAGAGTTTGGCAAAATCTACAACCCTTAGTTGACATGCCCTTTCAATATTTCTGGTGAGTATTTGTTCATCTAGGTACTGATTGGATAGTTCAGGGATAAGTAACTAAGTGCTGTCATGATTGTGATGCTTTACAGGCTCTTGTCTCTTCCAAATTCATACTGAAACTCTATGCCCACTGGAACAGTATTAAGAGATGTGGCCATTAAGAGATGGTTTGTTCTCTTATGAAAGGGATGGAACAGGCCAACTTGACACCTTTTTCTCTTCCACTCTTTTATGGCAGAAGGATGTAGCTAGAACTATGAGAAATGTGTTTTTCTTCTTTTAAAATTCCTCATTATCGAGTATTTTGTTATAGTAACACAAACAAAGACAATTATGTATAAAGCAAGGAATATAATTGATAAAAATGTCAACTAGGAGCTGGGTGTGGTGGCGCATGCCTTTAATCCCAGCACTCGGGAGGCAGAGGCAGACAGATCTCTGTGAGTTCAAGGCCAGCTTGGTCTACATAGTGAGTTCCAGGACAGCTGGGGCTACAGGGAGACCCTGTCTCAAAAAGACCAAAAAAAAAAAAAAAAAAAGTCAACTAGGAAAGTTTTTTTTCTCCTCTAGTCAGGTTTCATAAGGAATTATGAGAAGGATCTTCCTGTAAGTGTGCACATCCTAAATGTGAGTGCGTACTTGGAATGGTTGTGGTTAGTGCAATGCAGATGAGGTGGCGACGCTGACAAAGGAAACATCAGAGGAAGTAGGAAATGAAAATGGAAGTGTTTTCCAAAGAGCAGACATGTGACTGAGTTTTCAGGCCGATTCAACACCATCTGACTTAAGCTACCAGACAGCCCATCCTGGTAAATAAAACCGAATGGCACATTGACAGTGAGACATGTTCCTCAGTGGAGACATAGTGGGATCAAAGTACGTCAGGGCCTACTTTTCTCCAGAGACTTTAATGTTTTGCTTGTATGTGCATCTGTATGTGGTATGCATGCATTTATGCCTGTTCACATGTTGGGGGGCATACATGTGTGTGGGTGTATGTGTGTGTGAATTTGATATCAGGGGTCTTCCTCAATCACTCTTCATGTTATTGTTTGAGGCAAGGTCTCCCATTGAACCCAGAGTTCACCAGTTCTGGAAGTTTAGTCAGCCAGGTAACCTTGGTAGCCCTTGTCCCTACCTTATGAGTGCTGGGATTATAGGAGACTTCCACAGCTGCCCTGCTTCTATTTGGTTTCTGGAGCTCTGGACTCTGGTTCTTATCTTGTGGGGCAAGTGCTTTATCCACTAAGTCACTTTCCAGGCCCTTAATTTTTATTTTAACAGTTCAACTCTTCACACAGTTCTCATGTAATAGAACAAACAGGGATGGAGAGATGGGTCAGGGTTAAGAGCACTGGTTGCTCTTGCAGAGGACCCAGTGCACTCACATGGTGACTGGCTACTAACTGTCTGTAACTCCAGTTCCAGGGGAATTCGATGCCCTCATAACACAGGAGTACTTACACACATGCTGGCAATATACTCATACACATAAAATAATAAATAAATAAATAAAAATATTTAAAACCAACCAACAAACAAGCCATTTAACACTGACCTACTAAATAAAGGTCTTAAATTGATATTAAAGCATCTACAGTGCCTTGGTGAAAAATTTTATCCTTTACCTTTTGACTTTTAAAAGCTTGAATTTAATATTAAGTTTATATATTCAAATGTGTATGGTTCATTCCACCAAAATCAAACCAATAAATTATATTTTCAAAGCAAAACAGTGGCAGAAAGCTGCCCATATTTTATGCAGCTTTCAGTGACATCCCACATATATTACATTTGGAAATAATTTTTCATACCTTTGCAGTAAATTTATTTTAGAACAGATCAATTAAGAGCTATTTATATAGTTTAAATTCAAGCATTAACACAGTGAAACTTATTAAGAGTTTAGAAAATTTAACTTCCTGGGTTTAGCTCAACAAACATCTTTTAAATGCCTGCCATGTTCAAGTACAGTGCTCTAAGGACACAAAGATAAATTGATTTTGTCCTTGTCCAAGGAAAAGATTGTACAGTGCTTTAATGGAGTGCATTAAGTGATAACATAGAGATGTGCAGGAGCTATGAACCTAACAGAGGACCATCCCCAAATAGAAGTTAGGGGAGGCTTCCCAGAGAAAATGAGTTCTGAGTAAGAATTAGCTGGAGGGAGAATTGGAAGACAGGCTTTCCGGTCTGAAAGGACTATTACAAAAGGGGTGTTGTAGGCAGACTTTCATCAGGAAGAGAAATCCATTTGTCTCCACTGTATGTAATATGTCGTGGTGGATGGACCCAGGAAGCCACAAGCAGGTATGTGTTTTCTAGACTGCAGAATGCATAGTATGGATTTATGCACACCATATGTCATTATAAAATGGCTGAAACTAAAACCTCACAGCCTAGTTAGAGGCTATTTTAATATTCCAGAAGACAAGTGGTGATGATAACGAGGAAGGAAGGGTGTTAAAGCAGGTCTAGGGCAGACTTACAGCCAGATGAGTGGGCTGAGGAGTTGGAGAAGTCCTGGACAACCTGCAGAGGCCTGTATTGAATAGAATGCTGACTCACTGCAGTGTTGAACTCAGAAGCCAGAATGATATAAAATTACTAGATGGATAAAGGGATGCTCTCAAGTTCCAGTGTGTGATGGTTAACTTAATTGTCAACTTGACCCAACCTAGAATCACCTGGTAAGAGTTTCAATCTTCCACACTGGGTTGGCCTGTGGGCATGCCTATGGGAGTGTCTCAACTGAGTTAATTGATATGAGAGGGCCCAGCCCACTATGGGTGGCACCATTCCTTAGGCAGGGTGTCCAGAACTGAATAAAACTGAAGTCAAGCTATCAAAAAAGCAGCATGCATGGATTCAATTCTCTCTGCTCCTGACTATGAATGTAATGTGACCAGCTACTTCAAGCTCCTGCAACTGTGACTGGCCCACAATGATGTACTATAACCTGGAATTGTGATCAGAAGTAGCCTATTTGTCCCCTAAGTTGCTTTTTATCAGAGTGTTTTATCACAGTGACAGAAATGAAACTAGGACATAACACATAGATAAAAAGGAAGCTCCCCAGATATTACTGTCAGTTACTTGGACCCAATATGATTCAGGCATATATACATGGGATTACATGAGCTGTGTCTGAAGATACTTATCGGAGGAGAGCAATTGCCTCTTTGAGTCCACAGTTTCTATTTTTTTTCCAATTTCTGACCCCCTTCCTGATGAACATGGCTTTATGAAATCTGTTCTTTGCACTTAAAGACCACCAGATGCTCCAAACTAAATTGGATGACAGGCTAAGATGCGACACTTGTGACAAAAGAAGTCTGAGCAAGAGTTGACCAACTGATTCACTGACTGGCAAGATGTCATCTTACCATCTTACCAGCACTTACACAATGTATGGGAAAGAAAGCATAAATATTTTCTATATATCAGATTTGGATTCAGAGTGTCCTTGAGGGAAAGTCTGTGGTCAGAGTCACTGGGACCAGAAGCTTAAGCAGAAAGGACATGGGATGTGCTGTTAGATGTCTGAAGACCGAGGAACAGTACCAGCTTCACTGAAAGGTTGCACTCTACCAGTATTGGTCAAAGAAGTATCCAGGAGAGATGAAGGATGTGTTTTAGGAAAAGCAGCTTTAAAACCTGCCAGATTCACAGTGGGCATAGCTTAAACCCTGCCAGTCCCTGCAACTATACAGTAGCACATCCAAGTAGTAATTTTTATGTATCCTTTCAGAGCTAGCTGGAGTTACCACCAGCAAGGAGATAAAGAGGACAAAAGCAGGGTGTGAGGAAGAGACTAAGCAACGGTGTCCAGCCTGTTTAGCTAGAGTCTTTCAGAAAATTTGAGCTCCAAGAGGGAGAAATTTGAGCTTAAATCAAGTTGGACTTTTTAGTGAATTGTTATGACATCTATCATCTATCTATCTATCTATCTGTCTGTCTGTCTGTCTGTCTGTCTGTCTGTCTGTCTGTCTGTCTATCATCTATCTATCATCTATGTATCTATGTACCTATTATCTATCTATCTATCTATCTATCTATCTATCTATCTATTATCAATCTATCTCTATCATCTATCTATCTATCTATCTATCTATCTATCTATCTATCTATCTATCTATCTATCTATCATCTGTCATCATCTAAAGGGGAGGGGGTGACTCCTGTGTGTCACAGCCAGTGTGGTGGTCAGAGGACAAATTGTGGGAATCAGTTCTCTCCACTATGTGAATCCCAGGCATGGAACTCAGGTTGTTAGCTGGGTAACTATCGACTTTACTCAATGGACCATTTTGCCAGCCAAGTTTGAACTTCTGATTACTGTGTGGGGCTCAGATATCCTAATCATGAAGTTGAGGCTAGGTTTCAACACAGAGGAAATCTAGGATTGTTTCTGCGTTAAGGAAATAAAAATGCTGTGGAACAAGTCCAGATTTTCAATGAGCAAGTTAAAACAAGAGATGGGATAAAAAATAAACCCACTGTGCTGTCTTGCTAGTAGTATTCAAGTACTGGTTGCATAGTCATTGTCACTGAACTTCCTTTAGCAATGACAGATTTAATAGATAATGCATTCTGTTGAGGTATTTTTACCTGCACTTAGAGACCCTTTTATGGGGGTGGTAGTGGACCATCCAAGTGGAAATTTCTAGCAGGTAGGAGGCAGGTGGAATTTAAGCCTCAGAGAGGTTTGTATTGTACATTTTCTCTTAAACAAATTCCTTTGCTTTTTGGTTCATTATAGGTGATTCTCACTTCTAAATCAAGATGTTGACAGAATTTTCCTCAATAATTTTTATCTATGTTTTTCTTTTCCTCCTTTCTTCTCTCCCTCCCTCCTTTACCTGTTTTTTGTTTGTTTGTTTTGAGACAGATTTCACTATGTAGCCCAGGCTGGACTTGAACTCCTGCCCCTCCTGCCTTAGCATTCATAGGCATGCCCCAGCAAGTTTATTGTTTCTTTCAAGTCTACATGTAGCTACCAAGATAAAGTAGATGGAACACCATTTTTTCTCTGCCTCAAAAACAGTGGCTCATCATGGAGTTTTATTTAGTCATAAAGAACAGTGGAATTATGCAGGAAAATGTATGGAACTGGAGGTTGTGATGTTAATTGAAACAAACCAGAATCAGACAAATATTAAATTTTCTCTAATATGTAGAATATGTGTATTTATGTGCGAGGGGTATATAGTATGTGACATAAAAGCAGAAAGGTATCATTAGGAGAGGGAGGGGAAGGGGGACAAAGGTGAGGGAGAAAGGGGAGTATAGCAAAGTACATAATAGAGGTGTATGAGGATGTCATAACAAAACACCCTCCTTATACACACTGACAATATATTAGCTTTCAAAAAGAGTGGTGGCTTCTTATCAACTACCAAGTAAATCAGAATTGCATCAGGAAAATTCCAAATCTCGTCCTGCTTTGCTTTCTTGTATTTTTTGCCCTTTCTGTAAAGTCTGACTCCACCCAGGCTCAGCAAGATGCCCTGTGCCTCAGTTATTCTAGATTGCCCTTTCAACCTAACTCAACCTTAGAACGCCACACAGGCCCTCTCTCTTAGTGTCTGGCGTACCCCTGAGATGGCTAAATTTTTACTTATTTTATGGAGACACCAAATTAAATCAGTTTTAACAGAGGGCCTGGAACCCAGATAGTAATTGAAAAATCATTGATTTAACCTAGTGTCTCTGACTGCCTGTGCTGTACCTCGTTCACTGCTCTTCCTAGGACTTGTGATTAGAGAGCATCTTCCTGAAAGCCTTGTTTCTTTTGCTTCCAAAGCAGCTGCTCCATGGATTTTCCCACAGCCATCTTGCACACCACCCAGTTTATGGTATTTTGTTACAGTGGCGTGAAGAGATTAAGCCACTTGACCTGACATCTGCTTAATATCTGATCACCTTCCTGAATAGTCATGTGTGTGGCCTCTCATTAGAAGTTGTCTAGATCCCTGGCCCCCTGCTAGGGTTCCATATGATGAATACCTATCTCTCTGGCACTCCTGATTTCCCACCCATCTTTATGCAAACAGCATCCTAGGTTCCAATAACAATGAAGGGGGCACCAAGGACATCAGTGACAAAGACCATTCCTCATTCCTGCTGACAAGCTGCTTTATGTGGTGTCTGTTTATGACAGAAACTTTCATTTAATGACAGCTGCCCTTTATTGAGCAAAGACTACCTAACAGACATTTTCCTGGGCTTTCTGTATATTATATGTATGCTTCACACAAATACATGGAGTAGGCGAAATATTAAGTAAGGTGACTAAGTTCACACAGATAGTAAACTGCAGGTAAATCTCAGATCTCTGTTCATAATATATTAGAGTACAAAAAGCCCCATTAAGTTTAACTGGCCAAGATTATAAAATCCCTAGCCTATCTGTAGGAAGACCCACCTCTTCAATCTCACTGGTCAATCACCTGGTGATAGAACCACTCCTAGGAAGGCAGGTTCACCTTAAGTTATGCTAAATAGTTGGGTGGAGTACCTGTTGCATTAATGAGGTAGTGAATTTTCCTGCCTGGAATCCTGCTTTTCAGCACAAAAATCTGCAGAACTTCTGGGTGAGTCATAGTCATGTAGGTCTCTGAGAGTCTGTCTGCTTTCCTGAACTCTTCAGGAAAGTGTAATTTCTCTTTTCCTTCTTCATGCCTCTCCCACTAAACATGCTTTCTTTAAGGCTTCGGGCTGCCCCTAGCATCTTGTAGTTCTTCACTTTTTCTCCAAAGCTTCCTTCTCCCAGCCATGTGGCTGTGAGTCAGACACGTGTCTGACTCCCACTCAGGCTCTAAACCTGCATGGCTCCATGGCTTTCTTTCCTTCTTCCCACTATTCACCTCCTCAAGGCAGCTGCCAAGATGACCAGCTCGCCTGCCCTGAGGATTTTCCTTTAAGATTCTAATAAAATTGTAAAACCTTCCGTTCGGGTCCATTCTTAAATTCTTTTATGAATGAGACTAAGAACCCTCTAGGGGACCCTCTTTCTCCCTGTGTCAAAAATTTCAAAGCCAAATAGGTTGACAGATCCCTAAGACTGCCTCACATGCCACCAGAATCTCTGGCCCTGGTGGAAATGGATGGTTTATGTCTTGATTCTTTTGAAATATTTATGGATCCATTAATCTACCGAGTGTTGCAATTTACTGGCAGGTTGTATGTACCCATTGGCACCTTTTTTTCTTCATTTATTACTTAATTAACTTGGGTACTTATTTTATGCAGGAGCTAGCAAATTGAGACTGGAAAAGCATACAGCTTGGAGAAAGACATACAAACAAATATGGCAGTGTAATTGAAGTTGGAGCAGAGGTAAAGCATCAGGGTCAGCAGACAGGAGCTACTGCCTGCACTGAAACATGGGGAGGACAGCCAGCGAACTCAGCAGGATTTCATGGCCTGTTCAGAGAGGAGCAGCAGTTTCAACAAGGGCTGGAGACAGTGTAGGAGATGAGAGAAACGGCACAGGATTTCAGGGTCACTAGAGACCCTGTGTCTCTTGGTAGAGGGTATGGTCTTTATCCTGTGGCATGGGACAGTTTCAGATGAAGCTTGCCATTTTTTAACCAGGTAGAATTTCTATTAGTAGATGGCAAAAACTGTATCTACATTTGGGGGAGGGCTATCCTTTTTGATGACAGGTTAATATTATATAGGGTGCTAGGAACGTAGCTTACTGGTAAAGTACTTGTCTAGCATGAGTGAGGCCCTCTGTTGGGTATCCAGGACCGTAAAAATATTATGGTCCTGGTTAGAGTTTATTGCCAGCTTGACACAACCAAGAGTCACCTGGGAAGAGGGCGTCTTAGTTAAAATTTCCCAGATCAGATGGATCTGTGGTCATGTCCTTGGGGAACTGTCTTGATAAGTAACTGAGGAATGGGGGTGGGGGAGCCCACTGTGGGTCATGCCACCCAGGGGTAGGTGGGTGTGGGTTATATAGAAAGCTGGTAAAGTAAGAGCCAGGGAGAGTGAGCCAGCAAGCAGCCTTCCTCTCTGACTTCTGCTTCAGTTCCTGCCTCTGAGTCCTGCCTTGGATTTCTGCCCTGACTTCCTTCAGGGATGGACTGCTACCTGCAAGAGTAAGCACAAATAAATAAACCCTCTCCTCCTGTAAGTTGCTTTTGGTTACTGTTTTACCACAGCAACAGAAACGCAAACTAATCCAGTTAGTTTACATAATAGAGTTATAATAATTGTTGTGGAGTAGAAAATGATTATCTCCTAATATGTATTTGTTTAACAAATGCCCAGAAAGCTAACTCTGTAACATACTGTATCATGTTTCAATGGTCCTTAATCCCATCCTTCTGTACTGTCAGCCCTGAACACTGAATGGTAGGTAGTCAGTTTAAAATGCATGTCTGAGAGGTTTCTTGATTCTGAATACTATGTTCTTGTCAGGGACTGCTGCCCTTACAACCACCTCTGCCCTGGAGGTTTACCTTCTGTGACAAGGTTGGTCTTCACCCCATAAATTCAATGTGCTGACTAGCTCCTTCACATTATTTTTCATTCTAGCCACGGGATTCCTTTAGAAAGTAAAACTCACTAAGGGAAAGGATCAGGGAAGGTTTTAGGACTGAGCACTTTATTTCATATTCTGTAATAAAACCTGATACTTGCAAAGTTTAGTTATGTTCTCAGCTAAAGACACATCTGCATTTTCTCCTTTCTATGTTTAGTTCACGGAAGTCCCTCCCTGCTCCTGTTCCAACAGGCTGGGACATTAGTACTGGATCCTCCCTCTCCTACTGTGCCATCTTCTCTGCAGGGATCTGTACCCTGCCAAAGGTACCATATGGCATGGTGACTCAGGAGACGAAAGAGAGGGTGAGAAGAAATGGTGACAAAGGTCTCTGTGTTCTCCCCTGACATCCTTCCTTTTAACTCTCAACTGCGGATCCAGAGAACGGGAATTTGCTCTTCAGAGTGCAAGAATATGAGATGCTTTCTTGCTCTCAATGTGGCCCCTCACCTTAGACTGATTATTTCTTTAAACATACCTAAATGTGGCTTGGCAATTTCACCTTCCTATGCAGCTTAAGTACACGCAAAAAGGACTTGGAGTGCTCTGAGTGTTTGATCTCAAGCTTTATACAGCTTCTGCCTCTCTTCGTCCTGGTTCCAGATAAAAGGGAACCAACTGTTTTCTTGTTAAAGATCAAGGTAATCAGGATGGCAATTCAGGACATGACTCTGATCTCTGCAGGGAGAAAAGGAGGCCATGTGACGTTTTTCTATTAGGCGCAGTATGTCAGGTTTTTGTGGCTGTCAGACAGGGCATTTCATTTCAAGCCTATTTGTGATTTCTTTGTTGTTGTTGTTGCCAGTCTTAAATTCCTGGCACCATCCTCAATAAACTGAAGGAGACTGTTAGTATTTATTCCCATGCTAAGGGAAGAGCTAATGTTTCAAAGTCTTCCTAGACCCCTGCACTATTCTTCCTAAGTAGTGACTTTACTTATTTTCTGTAAAATAATACTGTGAAGTAGATGGTTTGTTTCCATTTCACAGATGAAAATCCAACATAGAAAGGTTAAGTAACTTATCCCAGATATATCACTCACACACATTAGTGGATCTCAGGTTTACATCTAAGCAGCTACAGTCAAGACATAAGCTAAGGAAGAATGGCTAGAAATTTAAAGAACAGCTCTTCCTCAGTCCTAGGCAGGTGCACGGTTTGCATCTGAAAGTGAGTGCTTCATTACATCACACCTTAGTCTCAGCCTTGAAAGCTAGCTTGCCTTGACGCTTAGGGTCTTAATCTTTATACATGCTATCTGTTTGGTCCTTACCTTTATGGATTAGAGTCAGCTGCAATGGAGAAACAGACTGAACAGAAAGAGACAGGATCTGTGAGTGCTGAAGAGACCTGCAGAGACTCAGCCTGAAGCAGGCTCCTTTCCTCTGGGTATAGTGGGCCTTCTTCCCTTGCATTTCCCTTCCCATTTTTCTCATTTATGGATTTGTCTCACTCTGCCTTTATCCAGAATGGAGAGGAAGAAAATACTTTTCATGGGGGAGCAAACCTGTCCTTCCCACAGAGAAAATTCTACAGCGTATCACAAAATTAGGTGCGTACTCAATCAGAGCTCCTGCGCCCAAGATTCTTATTTCATATTGCCAGGTCCATAAAGACACAGATGTGCATGTTGGTGCCAAAAATAATTCAAAGGCACACATCTGTTAAGAGTGTTGGGATCTTGAGCCTGGAGAGATGGCTCAATGATTAAGAGCACTGGCTGCTCTTTCAGAAGACCCAGGTTCAATTCCCAGCACCCACATAGCAGCTAACAACCATCCTTAACTCCAGGTCCAGGAGATCCAAAGCCCTCTTCCATTCTCCGCAAGCATTGCACAACACGGGTGCACTTACCTGTACATGGGTAATTCACTCGTACACATAAAATAATAAAAATAATAAAATAATTTTGGGATCTCATAACAGTGTCTTAGGAAGGGAATCCAAACTGTTTCTGAGAACAGGACAAGGTAGGCATCATTCAGGAACCCTGAATGTTAGTAAGGAACTGCCCCTTCCCAAATATCGTGCAATACTGAAGACTCTTTAGGGGTGGAGTAGATTTTGGATGGAACTACACTTTTCTTATTAATTAGCAAAGGGAAAAATTACTCTATCATTAAGATAAAGAGATCATTCATTTAGTCCTGAATTGCCCAAGCCTTGGGAAACTACAGAGACCAAGGGCCCACAATTTGGGGACTAACTCACCCTCCCAACCCAATAAACCGTAGATCAAGGACCCACTGGCTGTTAGGTGTGGAGAGCCAGCTGTAACTGAAAGCACAGCTGAAATGAAGGACTAGTCAGTGTTAGGATCTAGCAGCTTGTTTGAGCTTCTCAGCATCATATTAGAAAATCCCTGGTAGATCTTCCGGGCAAACTTTTGGCTTTGAGAAGACCAGTTGACAGTGGTTATACTATCGCCACTAAAGTCATCACCAGAGCCTTACTGGAAGCAGCAGCCAAATGGGCACGCTAAGTTGTGCTAAGCTAATGGGTTGTGAGGGAACAGCACTTGCCTCTTTGATCAAGTTCATGAATCTGGGCCCAAGGCGCCATGGCTTGTGTCGATGGCACTGAAGGGAGCTGACAGTCAGCTGCGAGGCACGGTGGGAGGCGATAGCTACCATGTACACAGCATCATACATCAGAGCTGCTTCCGTCTGTGGAGAAAAACATGCTCCATGTCAATTTCACCTTCATTACCTGGCTCTACTAGCATAATTGCGTAATTGCCATCCCTGCTTCGCTTCTTGCTGTACCTCTGATCTTAAAGGCTGTTTAGTCTTCACCTAAACCGTTTTCAGTCACTAATAGGTATTTTTCTCCAAAATAATATCTTATACTCCAGATTAAATTGGAGTCCTGTATCTGCTTGGTTTTGAGCTTTTAAAAACAAAACAAAATAAAACAAAAACTCAGATCAAACACAAAAGCCTGGGTTCAGGAAAAGTATCTTTAGAGTGTTTCCTGTGTTACAGCCTGGTGGTAACATTGAGTTAGAATCTACTAACAGACATTATTCCAATATCAGATCTTGTCTCTCAGCCCTCCCTCCTTCCTTCCCTCCCTCCTCCCTTCCGTTTTCCTTCCTTCCCCTCCCTTCTTTCCATTTTTCTTCCATCCCTCCACCTTTTCCTCCCTTATTCCCTCCCTCCCCCCTCCCTCCCTCCCTTCCCTTCTTCTTTCCTTTCCCTTCTTATTTCATATTTGTAAGAAAAATATTCTTCCAAGTGAACCAGTGGTTTCCAGATAAGGCTGCTGCGCTAGTCACTTTCCTTCCTCACATTTGAGGAGGGCCTGGTCATGGAATCAAGTTCAATGACAAGTTTCTGGAGATGCTCTGAGGTACAGATCTAAGGATCAGAATGAGCTTGTTCTTGCCATCCTGTGTCACCCAGACAGAGACTGAAAGTAGCTACTCCTCTTTGAGGCTGGTTAGCCCTCCTTCCTTTCCTCACGAAATTTTTCTCATTTTCCAAATTTCATATAATACAGTATTTTGTCAGATATACTGCCCTGTGGTTGGGATAAAAATCTCAATACCCTCATATTTTACTGGAAAGCTTTCGTTGCAACTTCAAATATATTAGCTCATTTGAAATTCTCAGTAATTCTCCAAAGTAAGCAGAACACATAGATAAAGCTACTTATTATGTGTAAAGGCTGACTTCCAGGCAGAATATTGATTTGTGGAGGGACATATGTATATAGCTGGAAAATTCACCAAGTGAAACCTAGAATCCAGGTTATGGGAGGAAATTATTCATGTGGGTTTCCGCAATTAGCTGATTTATTCACTGCTTAACATTCATTATGTCTTGATGGAGGTGGAAAGAGAGGGTAGGCATCTCATCATACATACATACATCATACATACATACATACATCATACATACATACAGCATCTCATCAATGTAGGAAAGGATTCCTCTGTTTTCAGCTCTTATTGTTCTGTGCAGTCTCTGTCATTGATCTTCCATATGTTCCTAGTCATTTGTTTCTAATACTTGTTGCTTGGTTAAAAAAAAAAAAAAAACTATTCTTAAAGGCAGAAATTCTTCAAATTCAACCTTTCCTGCCTAACACAATTCATGTTACATGAAAGTTGTTTAATAAATGTTCACCAAATGAATTAATATTTTTTCCTTTTGGCATTGTTTGCATATTTTGAAATTTTATTATTTTTAACTTTTACAAGAGAATTTTATACATGCACATAAAGTGTTTTGATGAAATCTGTGCCCACTCCCTCCCCTCCAACTCCTCCCATATCTCCCCATCACTTCTTTTTCTCTTTCTTTTTTTCTTCTTTCATTTATTTATTTTTATGGGGCTTTTGGATTCTCTAATAGTCCCCCTCCTGAAGATGTAACCCTAAAATCTTTTAAGGATTAGATACTTTTGATATTTTTGGCCTTTGGAACAGAGTATGTTGCTTACAGTCCCAGGGACATTTTGATTTTTAGTCAAGAAACTGGCTACTTTTCTTTGGGGTCTTTTTACCCTAACTGCCTAGCCAATTCCTACTTCCTGTTCTTACCATGCCATCCTCTGAAGGGGTTACCCAAATTGCCAATAGAGAATAGGGATGCAGACTGCTCTGGCTTCTTCCATGCTGAACATAGGCCAATAGGGAATAGGGATGCAGACTGCTCTGGCTTCTTCCATGCTGAACATGGACACAGGGTGAGGCAGTTGGAGTACCCCTTCAGTGGGCCTATCTAAAAGACTTCCAAACTGCATAACTCTTATCTCTAAAGGGAAAGGAAAGTCCTTGAATCCTGAATAGGAGATGTGAAGGAGAAGTAAAGGCAAGAGTAATTAGCATTACAAGTTCTAGACAGGGAACTTGAACAAAATCAGAACAGGGCAATTTTCAAATGTTCACATGAGAGTTCATTGGAGTTTCTTGACAAGGGCTTCCAAAAGCACCCTCTGCTGGGTTTCTCTTCATTTTTCTTTTGTCTTCCAAGGCGGGACTCTAGAGTGATGGATTCAGGATTTGCTTTCAGGTATATATATCCTATCCTTAAAATAAAATGCATTAAGTATCATATAACCTCACGCTTTAATGCAAACCACTCTACTTGTGGGGTTCGATGCCCAGTACCCACATGGCCTGTAACTCCATTTCCAGGGGAGTCTGACACCCTCTTCTGACCTCCACAGGCATTGCATGATATGGGTGCACTTACATACATACAAGCAATAAACTCATACACAAAAAATAAAAATATAAATAAAAATTTTAAAATGCTTAAAATGTTGATCAGTTCAACACTGATATAATCCATTTTGTAGATGAGAAAACTGAGGCTCCCAGAAGTTAACTGGTGCACATGTACCCTGCTAATCACTTAGATTAATTAGAGTTTTAGGACAGAATCTAAGCCCCTGCTTGTCTCATGCTAATACCCATGTTCTTTGCCATTCTTCTCTCCTGACTAGGCTTAATTGGGAAAAAGTGAGTCATTGGCACGTTGAGACTTTGTAAAATGAAATTAGTGGTAACCACTGGTGTTTGCTGTACAGTAATTCTATGACCAGTCCTGTTCATGGTCCTTTGCAAACATTGAACTTTCATCATCCCCTTTACTTCTTCATGGAAGAGAAATTAAGAGATTAAATGGTGTCTATTAACTAATAGTGAGAAGGGTAATATTCAGATCCCCAGAGTTGGTGATAAGAGCCCATTTGTCTTGTCTGATGATTTAATTTAAAAATTGTATCTTGATAATGGTTAATAGTCATTAACAATTTACTACAAGTATCTTATATATGCTATCTCCTTTGATTGTTAAATGTTTAAATTCTTTTCTATTCAATGAAAATTCATCCATATATACAATATATTTTGTTCAAATCCACCTCTGACACCACCACCCCCAGCTTCACCCAGACTCTCCTGTATCCCCTTCCCAAATTCATACTCCCCCCTTTTAATAACCCACTGATTCCAACTAGTGCTGCCCTTATGCATGTGGAAGCAATCCACGGGAGCATGGGCAACCTAGGAGAGGCCACACTCCTGAAGAAAACTAATTCTTCCTCCCCCATCAGCTATGAACTGTCAATAGTTCCCAACTACGGATTAGCTTTGTGAGTCCCACTCCTTAATTCATGCTGTAATTTTAACTCTCTTGATCTTGTGCAGGAATCCACAAGTACTGTAAGTTCATGAGTTCATGAATGCAATGGTCCTGTCATGTCCAGAAGACACTATTTTGTGTCAGTCCTTCCTGATCTCTGGCTCTTATAATCTTTCTACCTCCTTTTCCAAGATGTTTCCTGAGCTTTGGAGGGAGGGGGTGATATAAATGTTCGATTTAGAGCCAAGTCCACAGTCACATATTCTTAAAACTTTGGTTATGAGACTGTGTGTTAACTGACATCAACTACAATGGGAAGCTTTTCTGATGAGGGGTGAAAGCTGAACTAATCTATGGGTAAAAGATAAGTATAGAAAAGGTGGTTTGATACTATGTTCATTAGCAAACTAATAGTAGTACATTCACCCCTAAGGCCTGTAAACAGATTTTTGGCTTGATTTATAGCACCAGGCATGAGTTTCCCTCTATAGAGTGGGCCTTAATTCCAATCAGAAAGCTCTTGATTTACCCCCATTAACATTCATGCCACTATTTCACTAATGGATATATCTTGCTAGGCTGGTCCTTACTGTAGCTTACAGGGCTCATAACTGGGTATAATTACTGATAATTTTTCTCTTATAACAGGTTTCTTAACACCTTCAGGCACTATGAAAGCTAGTCAGTGGGGTGTAAACTTCCAGGTCAGTACCAGCTTGATTTCTCCATGTTCTGTGACTAAAGTGTGCAATGCCTTCAGCAATAGGGTCCTATTATCAGGTTCTGGTGGGTGACCAAGAGCAATAGCAATAGCCTGTATTGTTTTGTGGGAGTCTCTGGGACTCTCCTGACCAAAACCATGAAGGGAAGTATCCTATTCCTGGCACAGGACCTTTTGTTTAATAACTTGTGGCTTCTGGGATAAGCATTATCCCTTTGTGTAGAGTAACGCTATAGAAGGTTAGAAAATTGTTCATGTGGTTTTTAAAACCTTTTTTAAACATATATTTTTTAGGAAGCTTATAAAATAGTAGATTTCCATATGTTGTGCCCAGAGAATGGACCCCCAAGAACAACCACGCAATCCAGAAGGCATGCAAGAACAAAGAGTCTTTATTTGGGCTTAAGCTCGGACTCTCAGACCAAACTAACGTGGTAGGTCCGTGTGAGAGGCCCGATTGCAAAGGGAGGGAGCTTTTTATAGGTTTCAGACAGAGGGAGGAGGGGAATAACAGAGTCACATCTTGATTGGTCCAAGGAGCCCGCACACGCCAACACACTTTTGAATTGATTGGTTATAAGGGATGCAGTCCTGGGGGCTTCTCATTGGTGGGTGCTACCCTCAGAGCTGTGGAATGTGCTGACTGTTATCTGTAGAGCCAGAAGTCTCTGTTTCTACCTTATAAGGCTGGCCTCCTGGGGTGGGGGTGGCAGGTGGAGATTATGACATGTCTGGGCATGTTCAGGCTTGCCTGAAACAGCTAGTCAAAATGGGGTCAATATAGTTTGTCCCTTCAATCAATCAATCAATCAAGCAGTTTACAGAAGCGAAAAAGAGCAGTTAGTCCTAAAGAGGGGCAGGGGTCTCAGGAGTCCAGGGCAGGGGGCCAAAGAGGAGGGCTTCACACATATGGCCATTTCAAACATCGTTAGTGTTATTTCTCTCTCTTCCACTTCTTCCTCTGCCTAACCCTCTTATCCCCTCTCCATTTAAACGTTCCCCCTTCATATCACCTGTTTTCTATTATCCCTCCTTAAGTCCTTTCTCCTTATCAATGGCCCATTTTCTAGTATTTGTGTTAGCATAGGTATGGCAAGGGCCAAGGCTCTAGGAATACAAAGACAGCCTATTCAGAAAAGATATTCCAAGGGCTTACACATGGCCCCCCATAGGACAGTCAAGGGTTTCTCCTTCCTTTGGAATATGTGGCATTGTTTCCATTTCACAGAGGAGAACCGAGGCTAAGGGAGGCTGAATAACTTGCCTAATGTTGTGAAGTCAGTAAGGAAAGGAGTGAGAATTCCAACTTAGAATGCAAATTCAGGCTTCAGAGGTGGCCCAGGTAACCACTATGCTATAACATCCTGGTTGTTTTTGTCAGTAGAATATACATTTCAAAAATTTGAATGTGTAGTTTTACCCTTGATATCCATGGATAATTGGCTCTAAAACCTCCCTTGGATTTTAAACTCTGAGTCACCAAAGTCTCTTATCTAAAATGGCATAATATTGGTACATAACTTAAGAGCATCACCAAAACACCTTAATGCATCTCTAAATTGCTTATAGTATCTGAAACCATGTAAATGTTCTCTAAATAGCCGATACATGGCGTTGTTTAGGGAATAATGACATGAAAAATACTTTATATATTTAATATAGACTCAATCATTTTTCTCTGGATTATTATTGATGTGCCAGTGGCAGAACCTGGAGACATGGAGGGCTCATTGTATTTATCAATTCACTAAATGATTGGTTTGCAGGAGAAATGTGAAAAGTCAGAAGACAGTTATCTGAATATCCCCTAAGCTTAGTTTAGAAAGGAATTTGACTTCCCTTCTCAAGGCTGTTTTTATATGG
The DNA here is from genome assembly GCF_000622305.1 of Nannospalax galili. Taxonomy (NCBI): domain Eukaryota; kingdom Metazoa; phylum Chordata; class Mammalia; order Rodentia; family Spalacidae; genus Nannospalax; species Nannospalax galili. Next base: position 7,557,927 of record NW_008340872.1, on the reverse strand, counting down.
GCATGGCCAATAAAATGGATTGAAATTATAGATCTGATTAGTGTTCTTTAAAGCCAAAGAGGAAAATCATTTTATTCTAAAATATGCTACCCCTTGATATCAAGTGTTTTCTTAGATGGGGAAAATGCTCATCCTAACCATTTTATAGCTGTAATAAACCACCTCTGCATTTCCATCCCTCTCTAGTTTGTGCTGGAAGACTGCATACTGAGCAGAAACTTTTGAGTCATTTGGGGTAATAGGTAATATCAAAGAAATTGGTCTGAGTTTCAGAATTCCTTTTTCCAAATTTGTTTGTGTTCACATTTTATATATACAGCAAAAGTTGGGTATAAAGTCATATTGTTTAATGCCCAAGAAAATCTTGCCATACCAACATGGATCATGAAATAATCATGTTGAAAGCTGGCTTCTCTTTATCTAATACATAATATTTTAGCTATTAAAACAATTTACGATAAAGGATTAACTCAGTGAATTTAGGGTGTTCAAGTCCTGCACATTCCAAATGAAATACTGAGTAGTTCATGACTGGTTTTGTAAGAGACAACATATAAATCCCCAGAATATCTTCTGAAATGGATGTCTTTGTATTGCTGGAGTCATGTGCCATGCTGGATTTATGGTAAAAATGAGATTGTGGTGATTGCTTGCTTTTGTTGGTCTGAGGTGCTTGGCTATGCTGTAGCAATTTGAGGTCTAGAAAGCCTAGCGACTAAGGCAGTTATATAGGTAGACTACACCCATGTGGTTGATCTCTAATAATAATCTGGGCATCAAAGCTCTGTGAGTTTTCCTGATTGGCAACATTGCACACTATAGTTACAAATCACTGCTGAGAATCAAGCTCCTTCTATGGACTCCACTGGGATAGAACACCTGGATGCCCATGCCTGTTAGATTTCTGCCCTCTGTAAATTTTTCCTTTGCTGATTTTACTTTCTATTCACTTTTCTTTAATAAGCTGTCACTGTGAATATAATAGCTTTTCTGAATTCTGTGTCATTCATGCAAATCATGAAACATTAGGGCAGGGCAGCAACTGCCAACACACACCAATGAGATGCCCTGTCACCTTAAAGGCAAGGGCAATTGGCTTATTGCATCCCCACAGTTTTCTGCCTGTATGTAATTGTTGTTGGAAAAACCTGGAGGAGGTTGGAATACTGGAGAAAAACCTAGTCTTCGGAGAGCACATGGGCAAGAGGCAAGAGGCATAGGTTTCCTGTTTACTCTCTGAATTTGGAAATACTAACTTGATATAGATGGAGGAGGGACTTTTCTAGAAGCAACCCCCAAATGATACCCTATCCCCCTAATTTCCTGAACTGACTCTCTAGCTTGGTGGTGTTATTTCATCCATAGTAGAAAGTCAACAGAAATCTTCTACTTAGTATAAGGCAGCTAGATTTTCTCTTTTCTGAAATGTGTCTTCTTAAAGTGATGAAGATGTTGGTAAAGTGGGAAGAAGAGGAAATTGCCCACAGGAGCCCTGCTTGGGGGTGGTGGTGTACAGGCTTGTAGGGGCAAGTCTGCTGGGAAACCCCAAGCAGTAGAGGAGGCATTGCTCATCCACCCCAGTACCAGCTTGCTCAGCAGGTGGGGAAGAGCTGCTCACTGGTGAGTGGGGTTTGGAAATGGGCTTGGGGAGGTGATGAAGAGAGCAGCACAAGCAACTCTGAAAGCTCAGTAATTAGGAAAGCAATCCCAGAAGACTCAGTGAGAGGTTGCTGTAATTTGAGCCTCAAAGAATATTTACTAGCTTTTGGGAGAGCTCAGGAGAAACAGAGGAAAGGAGGCTATAATTAGTGTGGGAAAACATGCTGGAAACATGCCATTGGTCATTCAAGGTCACACGAGAGTCATTCTGGGCCCCTGACACAGAAAGGAATGTGCCTCTTGGGAATAAATAATAACATAATTAAATAAATAAATAATGCAGTTATTCTCTGTCCCAGTTTCTCAAGTAGATAAATGTCTGATGAATTAATTAACACTTCACTGGAAAACACATGTTGGGGAACCCTGCTGCTAGGGTTGTAGTCCTTCATGTCCCGATAGCTCTAAGGGGCTCCGCGCTATATGGACGGACTCCCTTTCTCAGCAGGGGCCTCCTGCTTTCTGCCTGACTTACCTGGAAAGTGCCGCCAAGCACGGATGCCTGACCTTATTTGGAATATGATCTTTGGCATAGTTACCCGGAGTAAAAACTACCCCCAGGTTCTTTCTATATGATAATTAGACATTGCCAGATAGATGATAGGATCCTACTGCCATATGTAAATAAAGCATACTATGAGCACCTATCAGCTGAAGCATTGGCTACTGCCTCCACACTATATTTTCCCTAACCCCCACTGAATAAACGGAGCTGTTTCACTGAGTCTGTAGCTGTTTGTATTACTGAACCTGCCTCCCCGGAAGGGCTTTCTTCCATCACTGCTTACTGGCCTTCCTGACCAGCCCTGATCTCACAGAGAACCACCTGCCTCTGCCTCAGGAGTGCTGGGATTTAAGGAGTGCATTACCACTCCTAGCTTTTTTTTTTTTTTTTTTTTTTTTTTTTTTTTTTATCTGAGACACAGTCTCCCAGTAGCCCCAACTGGCCTGGAACTTACTATGTTGATCAGTCTGGTCTCCATTTCATGGAGATCCATTTGCCTCCAGAGTGCTGGGATTAAGGGTGTGTGCCACCATGCCTGGCTAAAACATTGTTTTTAAACTAAAGATGTCTGTATCATTGAAGAAGAATATGAATTACTTCTTGGCATGTCAGAATATCCTTTGTCCTTTTATTGACTAAGAATTGACAAAAAAGCAAACATTATTAAGTAAATTCATTTCTGGACTCCAGAAGCTGTGTGTATGTTATCTAAGGTGTTCAGAAAACACTGTCATACTATTATACAGATTTACAGACCAGCAAATAGGCTCAGAGAGGCTAGGTTTCTCAGGTCACTCAGTCAGGGGCCTTAGCCAAGACCTAAACTCTGGTTCCATTATTGAGAAAGACGCTACCCTTTGTTTTGTTTCTAGTGCAGCTGTTTCTTATCACGAAGAATATGAGTGGAGGCTCAAGGTGGTCATCCAAAGATGTCTTTCCTATAGACCATGATTACAGACGTTACATGTAGGAGAGTAGGATGAAGCCCTGTTTCCACCTCACCCTGTGAGTGCATCTGTGAGCTGGGAAGGAAGATATATGTAGGAATCTGTGGTTTCTGTCTCATGGGCACCACTGAACCACACACCATCATGATCTAAAGAAAATAATCTGAGTATAGACCACACCCTCTCCCCATCCAGGCAAAAATCAATAGGTTGAATGAGCCCAAGTGCTGAGAGAAATTTAAAATAGCAAAAGGAAACACGGTCTTTAAAAAAATCATCCCTAACTTTAGGTGTACAAAGTAACATTTCAGTTGGAAAAATACCCTTGTTTTCAATCTCAAAATGTTTTTGAATAGTGAGTTTCACTGTTCTTGAACTCTACTAAGAAATAGTTTTCTTAACTCAATTTTAGCTATATTCTAAAAGTAGATATCTTCTTTAATTAAATCTATTTCAAAGTCTAGATTTTTTTGAACTTGGTTATGACTGACTTCTTTATTTTCAGATGTAGATGTGTTTTGACATACATAATAATAATAATAATCTTTGAAGATGTTTTAGCATATGAAATTCTAAGAAAAATCTTTAATGAGTTATTAAAAAAGTAGGTATGTCGATGGGAAGTCAAAATACATTTCCCCCATTATATTATTTTTGAGTTCTTATATTCTATGTTACATCCAATGTCTGTCATATATAAATTTGCATGCATGACACATGTAAGGAAATGGCTATGGTGGATTCAGGGCCGTACACCTTGGGAAACAGCAGGATAGTACATATGATTTTCGAGAATGCGATTCTATCATAATAATGGAATCACTTATGATTACTTACTGTTCTAGTTACTTTTCTGTTACTGTGATAAAATGCCCTGACCAAAAGCAATTTAGGGAAGAAAGGGTTTATTTGGCTTATAATTCCAGGCTATGGTTCATTATTGGGGGAAGAGAAGGCAAGAATATAAAACATCATGCCCACAGTCAAGAGCAGAGAAAGACTAGACACTTGAAACCTCACTTGCCTCTTGGCCCTCAGCTAGCTCTCTCCTCTATTATATAGTTCAGGATCCCCTAGTTCAGCCTAGGGAATGCTGCCACCCACAATGGGCTGGGTCTTCCGACATCAGTCAACAATCAAGACAATCCCCTAAAGACATGCCCAATGCTCAAACTGATCTAGATAACTCTTCATTAAGACTCCCTTCTCAGATGATTCTAGGTTGTATCAAGATGACAGTTTAACCAGCACACTTACTATAGTAATGACATTAATACTGGTCAGTTGATAACTTTTAAAAAATAATTTACTTGAGAATAACCTCTATTTTTGTTAATAAGCCATGTTTCTTGCTTAAAGGAGCTTTGCACTTTCAGAGGAATATTTCAAGATTACGTGAATATTTTTCTTTTAACATCTTGTGTTTTGGTAGAAACTTAATATTTGTTTTCTGCATTAATGAATTTATCAAATGCATACTTACTGAAACTTTGTGCTAGGCCTTTTCTAATATTGGGAATAGGTCCCAATACAAAGTATCTGCCTTAAGGTGTTTTTAGATGAAGGCATTAAACCAACAAATGAAAATATGAGATATTTCAAATATTATGCAGAAAATTAAGATGGGTAAGAGTAGAAAGAATAACAGGGGAAACTGTCTAAATATAATGCAGTCCTTTGAAGGCCTTGCTGATGAAGTGGCTGACATTCATGTATCCTGGATAATGAACAAAAATGAAGATTTAACAGGCCCAGTGTTTTTTATCTTTAGGGTAGAGAAGACAGCATTTGGATTGAGGGAATGTGAAATTGAAGCTTTCTTAACATTGGACCTAGTAGAGCTGGGGACATGCGGTATGTGCTCTTGACTCTGATTGGTCCACTGAACATCCTTTTCCATGCCCTTTCACCCCTCTTTGACTCTATGACTGGGTAAATATTGGTTGACACTACACCTCCCATAATCAGTGCCAAAGCCATATAGCTGTATGGCTTTTAGATCCAGTTTTTAGTAGCTGCTTCTTTATCACTATTGTTTGCTTATATTGATGTGTCCTGAAGTAATTATTGAACATGCTTTTACAGTATTCTGGTGAAGCAGCCTCTTTTGATGTTATAGATTCTCAGTTTCCATTTTTAAAAATTGTATGTATGGTGTATGTGTGTGTGTGTGTGTATGTGTATGTGTGAGCATGCCACAGTGCACATGTAGAGGTCAGAGGTCAACCCCAGGTATGTGTCCTCATTTTTACTTTGCCTGAAGCAGGTTTTCTTTTTTTCTTTTTTTCTTTTTTTTTGCTGTCTGCCAGTTTGTGTCTGGGAGAGCTGGCCCACTGCACACTCTGGGTTAGCTGACTCACTGAGTATTCTGGGATAGCTGGCCCACTGCGCACTCTGGGATAGCTGGCCCACTGCGCACTCTGGGATAGCTGGCCCACTGTGTACTCTGGGCTAGCTGACCTGTATGAGATTCTGGGGACTTTCCTGTTTTTGGTTTCCAGCTCATCATAGGAACACTGAAGTTACAAATGCACAAATACACTACTGCACCTGGCTTTATGTGGGTTCTGGGAATTTGAACTTGGGTCTTTGTGCCTGTGTGGCAAGGATTTTACCACTGAGCCATCTCTTGCCCATCCCTTTTCCTTAAGTAGTTCGTAATTATAGTAATATTAATGACATTAGCAATAAAAGCTCTCTTGAAACCCCCTTCATAGGCTGGATAACTCTAGGCAGAACACAGCATCTGTTTCCACAAGGTCCCAGATCTACCATGCTTCCTGCCCCTGAGCTGCCTTTAGCCTGGATGACTGGCAACTGCATCAGGAAGTAGCATCATCTTGTGTCAGCCTGGTTCTGTGGAAACTGCACATCTGCATTCTCCCTGTTCTAGTCTCATCTTGGTCAATTATGGAAACTATTTTGTCAGCTCCATGTAATTGAACACACAGCTTTTATTTTTTAGGCAAATTAAACTATTCTTATGATAGATATTTTATGTTTGGCATGAAGCTATAGTCTCTGTGAAAATAGCTTCCAACTCTAACTCCCTAGTGATGCACACAGGCACAACTAAGGCTTATTGGAGAGCTTATCTTGTGATAGAAACTTTGCCAGGAAGGTGCCAATCCCCTCCCTTTCAAAAATCTAATATTTCCAGGACATTCTTTATGTGTTTAATTCAAAGCAATGTTTTAAATCACCCAAGGCTCATTCGTACCAAAATACTTTCCATCATTATCTCTCAGACCACCGTGTGTTTTAGAGCTATTTCAGGTTTGCAAAACAGTCAGGGACTCTGAACATGGAATGATCCAGAACCACTTGATTCATTCGTGTGTTGCCTTTATTTCATTTGTTCCTCAAAGGAAAAAGGAAAAGAAAGTCCCAAGTTCATTTTTCAGTGAGATGATGCCTTTCAGTTGTCAGTAAATTGCATCTTAAAAGCAAGAGTGCTTCTTTGGATGATGGAATCAGAGAATGAAGTATTACTCCAATTTAAAATGCTATTACCTGCCTGCATTCCCAGTATTGTTCCCCTTAGAAGCACTGTTCCTACATAGGAAGCCCTTTTTAATTATTTCCTGCTATTTTCTTCGTCACCCAGGGAGGCTCATTAGAGAAATAAAGCCAGGGTAGGTACATTTGACAACAAGAGACAAATTGATGCTGCCTCAGAGCTTGCTGTGAGACAGTCTTCAAGTTTCTGTTCCAGAGAGTACCTCTGACTTGCAAAGAGATAGGCTTGGATTCTGTGTCAGGAGTGACATATGGCTGGTGTTCAGCACTGTCAGTGTCTGCAGAGGGGTGCCTATATGCAGCCAGGACAGGAAGAACGTGAACTCACAGTCCATATGGAAATCTGGTATTTTTCCACACCTGTTTCCATAAGCTAGTACTGCGTAATGTTTATAAATAGATTGTTCCTCAGTCCTTCGAGCCCCTCCCGGGGACACGTTCCCACCCGTGGACTCTCTTTACTTATTCTTCCTTTTCTTCCTGCTTTCCCTTTATTGGGTGATAGTTACTCTTGTCAACTTTTTTGCTTTAGACAAGTGAAAGTGGAAAGGTAAAGATAACAGCTTCTAATAGTAGCTAAAAACAGCCTTTCAAAATACCAAGAGCCTCCTCCTTTCTCTCTTACACACTCTCAAGGCATGTGCTATAATACTGCTTCCTTGCAGTGTAAAAGGCATAGAAGATGCTGAACCTCACCTCTACGGAGTTCAAACACGATAGAAAATGACTTCACTAGAATTACTCACTGTCTCTTACAACCTTCCTGCTCCCTCCTCCTTGATGATCTCTAAGCCTTGGGAGGAGGCAAAATGGGAGGAATGGACTTAATCAAAACACACTGTACTCTTGTATGAAGTTCTCAAACAATAAATAAAAAATATATCTAAAAAATGAAATAAAACTCCTTACTGTCATCATGCCATCCAGAAGCCCAGTCTCAGGCCTGGGAGGGGCCTGCAGTCTCTCCATGGACCACTTCTCAATGATGGATGACACGTGAGGGTTGTCAATATTCAACAGCCGAAACCCAGTCATATTGACACCGCTGTATCTATAGAGCTCCAGATCCAAAGCAAACAGGTCCTGTGTAGTGTTAAGACAATAAGAGCAGAAGTTAATTAATTAATTTGTATCTAAAACATCAATAATTAATTGTTGATGTTTTAGATACAAAATAAAATCAAGGATTACAAAAGCAACAAATAGATCAAAACACAAATGGCAGTATTATCATACCCTGTTTATGAAAGTCTATTTCCCATTGTTTTTAATTCACATGCTCACTGAGACACTCTAAGGCAGTGAGCAGTTTTCATTTTTTAATTCATTTTTTTGCATTATTGTTAAGTTGGGATAAACTAAGAAGAGGCATTTGCCAATAATTAGTCTAGTTTCAACCAGCCTAGTATATGCTATTCTGAGAACTAAACACTCTCTTCCTAGAATACAGTCTTAGGGAGACAGAAAGGATCTTTTTGTCTCCTTGCTTCCATAATTCTGTTATAGATGGAGAAACAGATTCTCAGGGGTGACAGGACCAGGCCAAGAGTGAACCACTGGGCAGTGACAGGATGAATCTTCTTCATCTCAGTCTGTTGCTTCAGTATTCTGGGTCATGACAGGAGGTGAAATGTGAACACTGCACATGAATTTGAAGAGAGAGAACTTCTGGGAGGAAAAATGGCACCTTCTGGCTCACTGATCGTAACTCCTATTGCACTCAATGAGAGCTTATAGAATATTCCCTGGATAGGGCTCAGCATAAGAGTCTTATCAAAGGATACACTGGACCCTGTGGTTGTGTGGGTGTGAAAACATCTAAGAGAGCTCATTCCATTCCCAATATGTGCCTAACCACCTCAGTGCTTTTCAAAAGAGATGAAGGTGGGCGTAGACAGGAAGTTTATCAGTTGCCTCGCATTTCAAACAGACTCATCATCCATTTTTTCTTATATTAAAAAGTTAGAGTAAAAAAATCACTAAACATATATCACATTTGAGAATAAACCCAACTTTCAAAATAACAGTTAACGTAAAAACATTTCCCTGAAATTGCCTAACAATTGTAATGACTAGGGCAACTTCATTTTGTACAAAGTAGCCACCTTAGACTTTAAAAATCAGAGAAGCAGCCAGCTCAAGGTCTCAACTTGGTTCCAGTAAGTCATTTTCCCTCAGAAGTTTGTTTTTCTTTTACAAATAGCTGACCACAGAAAGGAGTATCACCACCCAGACATTGCAACCTTGCTTCTTGCCCACCCAAGGGAAAATAACCTAAATAATATCCTGTCTTTCTTGGTAATATTCTGAAATAATAATAATCAGAAAGCCCCCTCCTGTCAAGGTCTGTATACATCTGTTAAGAAAATGATTAACAATTGCTTGTTTTGGCTTCTGGAAACTTGCTCATTGCTGCATTTAAGGGTCAGCGTGACCCCTCTGTTCTTGCAACTGCTGGTACCACAGGAATGAAGCAGCTTGTGGTTGGTTTCTGCCTTTAAAAGACCCCTTTCCCTCTACAGCATTCTCCTTTATCTGGTCTCTGGAGACTGTCAGTCAGCTGTAGCTCTAATAAAATTTGGCTAATTAAAACCTGAATTGGGTCTAGTGGTCTTTTCCTGGTGATCTCGAACTCTGTAACACAGTCAAGCTGCTTTCTGAAGAGGAGTCCAACATGGTCCAGCTGTGGTGAGGACAATGGTGACCCCAAGGCAGTGGCCTCAGAACCCTTTACAATTGACACTGCAGAAGATGGAGACGGACTGCCTCTGTGGAAGAACTCCTCTACTTTGCTGTCCTTTCTTTTCTAAGAACGCTTTGAATCTATTTTCTTTAATGTATAAAATGTTCAATGTGCACAGAGTTCTCTAAAACTTTACTTCTTGAAAGTATCCCGGGTCTTAACCCCAGGATCTCCTGGACACAGACAGCAATGGTACTTATCAGATCAAAGAATGCTATGGTGTATTTCAGTGGCCCTTTGAATGGGTATGGAAATTATAGATGGTGCTTCTTTATGAATAGCTTTTATTTAGTGAGATTTCTCCCCCTTTCGGATGCACTCTCATTGATGCTTATTTTAAAAAAGAAAGAAAAGAAACTGGTTGCATCACAGGATTGAGATGAGTTTTAGGAGAGTAAAGTGAATCTCCATGACAATAGCTGGGCTGTGACCCTGTAGGGACCAACTGTGAAAGACATTTGCAGATGCTTCCTATCCCAGGGAATGTACTCTTGGGATGCACTCACCAGGGTTGTGAAGAAGTAGTGATAGTACTCAGTCATCATGCCCATGAACAAAATCTGCAAAGAGATACGAGGGGAGAGAGTCAGAAGCAGACTTATAATAATGACTAATGACCAGTAATGTGGCTGCAGAAACTTAGAAGCACAGAACTGGAAGGGAGTTTAGAGCCCCACAGATGGTACATCTGAATCCTGAGGCCAGTAAGTGGCTGGTGGGAAGCAAGGTAGCCTACCTCTAGCCTATTGACCTCTAGCCTATTGACCTCCCTCTCATTTTATAACATGATACTGTTGGACTAACATTGGAGTAGTTGGTCTCATGATCAAATTTAAAAATAATTTCTGTTCAAATTTTATATTTGAAGTTGTTGATGATGGCCTGGGGATTTGTCTTTTCTGTTGTCTAGGTTTCTCAATTCTCAATCCCACGCTTAGACATGTAGCATTACAACTTGGTCTTGGTCCTTAGCATCAGTAGAACTCATTCATTGTATGTCAACGTGGGAATGCTGGTATGCAGATATATGCAAATGAGGGTTTATAGTAAATGTATCGCTGAAAAATTTCTTACTACCCCTTTCTCAGCCTATCTAGCAAAACTGAGTTAGAAAGAGAGTATTTGTTCACAGATGGATGAGGATTAGCCTTAGACCAAGTTCACACTGTCTTTTAATTCTTTTTCTTTTTATTCCTGGTACGTTTTTAACATTGTTTCATGTATCCTAGTAGCATTAGTGAGCATCCAAATCTCTACCAGTCTTTAGCCAAGTATATTTTATTGCACATTTCTTTATTTTCCATGAATTTTTAGCATGCAAAACTATATCATTATGATGCTTTCATACATACATATTTTCTTTACAGTTACCACCAATCACTGCCCTCTACCTTCTTCATCCCTCAAATGGTTCCCACTCTGCGTGTACGTGTGTGTATAAATCTAGACTTTATGTATGAGAGAATATGTTTCTTGGATATTATTATTATGACCTATTTTGGATCTTAACAGTTCCAGAAGTTCTTTGTGTATATTGTTTGCACTTTGTGAAGGAGAAGAACTCATAGTAATACTTGGTAGGTAGGTTATTAAGCTATAATTCTACTTTTGTGCTCAGTACAGTAGAAAAAGTTTCAAATGACTTCTACATCTTCTAAATTAGTGTATGATCTCCCTTGCTATCTAATGGGTAGACTTGGATGCTACCCATTATTCTTTCTATTGAAATGAATTTAAAAATCCACAACTTGGCTGGGTGTGGTGGCGCATGCCTTTAATCCCAGCACTTGGGAGGCAGAGGCAGGTGGATCTCTGTGAGTTCAAGGCCAGCCTGGTCTACATAGTGAGTTCCAGGACAGCTGGGGCTACAGGGAGACCCTGTCTCAAAAAGACCAAAAAAATAAAAAATAAAAAAAATAAATCCACAACTTAAATTTCTAAAGCCGTTTTCTCTACAACTCTGGTCAATTCTATATATAAGTCAGAACTCATCTGGGAGTTTTAAAGTTATAACTTCTTCACCTCCATCACAGAGCTGTCCTGGGTGGGGGGAGTGTCAGAGAGGAGCCTGCTATAGTGGAACCTCAGTGATATACAGGAAACATGTACCTTGGCATTAAAGAACAAAGACATTTAGAACTTCATTTACATATTTAGGCACTTTACAGGACCCTGATAACTTGTGCTGCACATTGCATAGACATGCATTCATCAGACTTAGCATCATCTCTGTTGACATGGGAACCAGAGGATATTTAGTGAAACTGTAATATCTGGTGAGACAAATGGCGGGAAACTCACCATGACTCATGGGCCAATAGCCTCTTGGCTACTCCTCTGGTGTTAAGGTTAGGTGCACAGAAGGAATTTTTAAAAAGTGGACTTGTTTTAGGGCCATCAATAATATTTAGAATGGCGCATGGTGAGGTCTTGTTAGCTGACCTCTTATATTACTGGAGCATAAAGACCTGGCCTGCCAGCCTCGGCCAGGAACCCAATTTTTCACTTTGGTCATTAGTATAACTGTAGCTAAGACTATACCTTCAAAGGGCACTGCATACATTCTATGTTAAAATATAGAACTGGACACTGAGGTTTAAAATATTGTTCCTAGAACTGAAAATAAAATCAAAAGCTTCCTAAGTTTACAGCTTTAATTTGGGCAAAATTGTTCTTTCTGAACTTCATTCTGGAAGCTTTTGATCTCCTGTTGAGAACATGAGCACTTTTAAAAAAGAAAAACAATCATTTAAGTCATTATTTTTATGATTGTTTTTATAATTCCTGGAGTCAAATGTTTATTTGCTATGCATGTTATTCAGTGTTCGAAATGAGACGTGGAAACAGTCAGTAGCAGCTGGCAGGCCTGCTTTTATTGCAGAAGGAACCCTTGGGTCCTCCAGGTGTACTTTGAAATTGCTGTACCCCAAAAAATCTCTGCCTTCTTTCCTAGCTCAGTGCCTGGATCTTTACCTCTCTGACCTTTCCCTGGTTCTCTTAGAAATTAAGAAAGAAGTACAGAGCTATTGATCACAACCCTGTCAACTTTGGGAACATTCCCAACCAATTTTGTCTTAAAGACAAAATGTGACAAAGCCAATAGCCTCAAAGATTGTGGCTTTTAAACAGTGTCTGTTGTAGTGGCTTGTAGGCTGGTTGGGATGAAAAGCCCTGCCTTCAGATAGTGTGCTTTATAAATGAACGCCTTATATTAACATTATGACTTTTTCTTTGGGTGTTTGATATTTCAACTAAAAGTTATTAAAGGATTATTAAAATGTCACTTCAGGATAAATGTCAGTTTTTAAAATAAAAATATATACTCATGACAGGGAAAAAAACCCTGACTTTTTCCTATGACTGCCTTCTTTGATTTCTGATTTCCTATTTATCTGCCGAATTGCCACATGTGCTCGCTTTACCAGTTAGCACTGTTGGAACTAGTTCTGCTTCTATTTAAATCAGTGTGCATATTTTACTAGGTTAACATTGCTGAGAACTACTTGTGTTTAAACCGATGTGCATATTTTACCAAGTTAGCAATGATTGGAACCACTTCTAGTTCTGTTTAAATCATTCTCAGTGGTACAAAACATTATGTTACAAAAACTGCTGTCTAACAAATGTATCGAGTGTCCATATTTATAATATTCATTTATATTTATTTATTCTTCTTAATTGCTTCTATGAATAGGTTCTTCTTTCCTAATCAAATTATTATTAAGTAACTTTTGATATCTTATCATTGATTTATTAAAAAACTCAGCCAGACATGGTGACGCAGTTTTGAGAGCTCAGAACCGAGGAGGCTCAGGCAGACAGTTTGCAAGTTTAAAGCCAGCCTGAGTTAGACAAGAAGAAGCTAAGGGCTTGGGAGGATGAAATCTCTAGTTTGGATATCATTAATTCTGTGTATTGGTTTTCTAGCTTAGTGGACACATGACATGATTGTATTTCCTGGCCCTTGTGCTATTTTGAGGCCATGTATTGGTTCTGGTCAACAAGACAGGAGCAATAAGGACATTTGCCATATAATTAACTCAAGCATTTTAATAACATGATTATCAGTGTCAGAAGAAGTTGATTTTTTTCTGAATAAGTTACAATTCTTTTCTCATTCATAAGTACCAGGATCTTGTAAGTGATCTTGTTAACACATTTGTTTTGATTACTAGGAAGGTTAAGGTCAAAATCATGGGCTGTCCGTTAGCAACTAGTCAGGAACACAAGGTATGTTTTTCTTGCATGGACTAATGCTGTCTAGTTTATGTTTTTCTTAACTAACTTTCCCTTCCAACTCTCCACTCCTTTAAACAGTATTATCATTCTGTTTCAACTGCATCCTTCTATGCTTCCTCAATTCTTTGTAGAACAAAGATGCTCTAAATAAGTAATCATGGTTGGGACAAGCTGAATACTTTATTTTTCAATAAAGAAGGTGAACTGTTCAGATCAAGTGACCTGGGTTGGGTTAGTGTAGCAAAAAAGTCTTTTAACCAAACTCATTCTCCATCTATGCCAGTGATAACTCTCCATGGTAAGTCATACTCTGTACTGCTTGAGGATCAATTATAAGAACTCAAAAAGACCAATACCAAAAGAGGTAAGACCTGCATCTTTAGGACATTGCATTCTAGCTAGGTAACATATCCTTAAGACAAAATGAAGAAGAGTGGTCTTCATCTATGAGCAGGCTTCCTTTGTATCATGGTAGGCTGCATTAGGAAATGGTCCTTGACTACTCTTTTGTTTCAGTGCCTAGGAAATTACCACCATCTTCTAGTTGTAGTTATAATGGATTTTCAGATAGCAGAATTAGAACTCAGTGCTATTTGGTAGTTCTCACAAAGATATTTCTAATGATTCCATTGAAGCCCAATATACCCTAGGACACATCTATTACTCATTAACAATGGTGATATCACATTGGTACAGCTGCCTTCTAAAGTTTTTGTAACCCTCATAAACCTTGTATAAAACAGCATTGGTCCAGCCCTGTTGTCCTTGACAAAGACAAGTGCCTAGATTTTGATATATAACTATCAAGTAGACTGAGCATCACACAGGTCATACGGTCATATTTTTGTGTAAGATCTCATAGACATTCAGATGAAGAGGACCTGGTCTTATAAGGCAGATGGAGACCTTTGAATCCAAGCCTTTCAGAAAAATTTCTGAGTATCTGAAAAAGCCTATAATTTCAATCTGATCAATTCTCAGAAAGAAATGGCATGTTACAGAGACAGCAACAAAAATTATTCTCCACAGATTCCCAATATCCATCGTTAAGGGCAATTCATGTGTCACAACTAATGGGCATTATGTGGTTATTGTAGAAGCAAAACCTTAAAATGGAGCTTGGAGTTTTCATAGGCAGTTTTGAGGGTTTTTGTAATATTTATATAGATTTTTATTACTGCTTCTTTCCATTGAAAAATAGGTGTTCTGGAAGTTTCTATTGACTCTGCTGAGGTATATTGCTACTTTTATAGCCTTTTCAATACAAGGATAAATTCACAGCCACTAGACATGGTTTCTAGTCAATAATTTCAAGTGAATAACTTCCAAATGTGAAACATGCAATGTGGCTCAAATAACAGCCTTACTTCAAGACGGAAATACGTTCTTTCAGCATAAGAATCTTCAGGAAACCAGTCGGATGACATCAAGTCTCAGAGCAGCAATTTTGAAATGAAATTTTGAGCTCCAGGGTGTAGTTCTTTTTTATTTGCTAGCTACAGCCCTTCCAGCTACAACTACACTCTCCTTTGAACAGGGTGTTCTTTGGCCATATGAGTTTTAACGTCAATCATTAATAACAAGTGAAGTATAAGTAGACATTTTGACATGTTTCCATCGTCAATCTTTTTTGCCACATTGAGTGAACTTACATCTAAAAAGGACAGTGGATTATATAGAGGATAGTACTGGGTCCAGAACCCTCTGAGATATAGAACAATACCTGTTTCTGAAGCAGGTTGAATAACGGTTCCACGAGGGTGCCTACATCCTGACCTTGGAACATATACACATGTTCCTTTACATGGCAAAAGAGACTTTGCACATGTTATGAGATGATGGGTTTTGAGCTAAGGTGGTTGCCATGAATTGTCTGGGGAGGCACAAGGTAACTTACAGGGTAGAAACAAGAGGGCCAAAGACAGAGTGATGTGTAAATAGAAGCAAAAAGAAAGAGACGGAGTCACACGGGGCCATAAAGCAAGAAATGAGGACAGCCTTCGATGATGGAAAAAGCAAGAAGTTCGATTCCCCTGTGTACTAGTTACTTTTCTGTTGCTGTGAAAAAACACTGTGACCAAGGAAACTTACAGAAGGAAGAGTTTATTTGAGCTTATAGTTCCAGAGGGATCTGAGTCCGTCATGGCAGGGAGGCATGGGGGCAGGAAGTGGCCAGAGCAGAAACCTAAGCACTCACATCTTCCAGCAGGTATAGGAAGCAGAGAGCTACTGGAAATCTGGCAATGCTGTTTCCAGTGATGTGTTTCCTCCAGCAAAGCTGCACCTCCAAAAACTTCCCCAAACAGCGACACCAACTGTGAACAAAATGTCCAAACACTTGGAGCTTATGGGAGACATTCTTATTCAAACCATCACACCCTGTTCAACACTCCACCTTCAGTGAAGACTTCTGACATCCAGGCTGTAAAAGAAGAAACTTTCCTTATTTTAAACTACGTGTATTACAGTAACAATAGAAAGCCAATATATTTCATTCCCACATCTTTTCATGATTGCAGTGCGTGAGAAGACATGGCCTTTGGTACACTAGCATGAAGCATGTGTACCAAGAAGGAAAATAAATTTTCTTTTTGAGATTGATACATGTCTAAATCTCTCTGCTCCCTCCCTGATCATGTACAGCTAACAGCATGCAAGTACCCAGAGACAAGCTGACCTCAAAGAGACACCAGAGTCTTTTATTTCCATTTGAACATAGTACTATACCATTTACAAACTCAGTCCTGTTTCCCTCTGCTTCCCAGAAAAAACAAAAGAAGGACAGGATATTCTCAAAGCATTCGTGAGTAGAACCACTGCACTATTTGGGAGTGTTTCCCAGTTAACGTTTTTATAAGCTTCTCT
Source organism: Nannospalax galili (assembly GCF_000622305.1). Classification (NCBI taxonomy): domain Eukaryota; kingdom Metazoa; phylum Chordata; class Mammalia; order Rodentia; family Spalacidae; genus Nannospalax; species Nannospalax galili. The sequence goes on along the minus strand of NW_008340872.1, from coordinate 7,541,450 downwards.
CTCCAGAGATGCTCAGAAGAGACAGGAAGCTGACTCTAAAGGATTTCAATAAATGGAGTGGAAACCAGTGAGTTAGCTTAAGAACATGATTTTACTAGAAGAGCCAGGCTGCCTTATCTAAATGTTCAATGGATGAAGGCATACTGCTTACAGGGTGCGGGTGGGCTAGGACAGAGTAGAGCAGGAAGAAAAGATTATACATGGCAGCGTGAACCTGGCAGTCTAGCAAAGAGAAGGTTCTGAAGTTTTTGGAAGGTTATATGACCTAAAATTTAGACATTCCTGAACATTTAGGTAAATGCCATCTAAGAGTTATGCAAAAGAAAGAACACGGTGGCAGAAAACACTGAATAAACCCTAGGAAATGTGAAGTGAGCACCTGTTACATGCAGGGAAATCTTTTTCTGATAAGTTTTTCCATAATGATGGTAATAAAAACTATACTTCAAATTTATCTGAAGTTAACCTTCCAAAGGGGAGGCAGAGCATAACCATTCAGCGGTACGCTAATGAAATGTCCGTATCCCAGCAAAGTGCTCCTAAGTCTAGAACCTGGTTTTCTGTGTGACATTCTGTGTATCTGACTTTGTCAACTTTCTAAAAGATATCAGTCTTGAGGAATAATTATTTATGTCAATGCTTCTCTGTGCATTAGAAGCACCAAATAAACTTTAAAAAGTTCCCAAGGATTATGTCACATCTTTAAATATTGTGAACCATCTGGTCCAGGATGAACTGTAGACAATGCATAATCACTACATATTCTGCAGATGACAGGAGATGCACTAGTGCCAAGAACCACTGATTTGTGTTAACCAGCCTCATATTTCTAAACTTCAACACTTAAGGCCAAAACTACCATTTCTTACAACATGTGGATGATAGTGACAGATCATTCCCATGCAGTTAGAGAGGAAGTAAATTTGAGAGCTAAGGCCCAGTTATAGTGTTTAAATCCAAGTATGGTTGCAGTTCTGGGCTTTAGCACTGTATTAATTCATTACTTGATCATAGAAAGCATAGGTAGTAGAAAACTCGGTCATTTTCACGAGTCTTCCAGGAGCCCAAGTGAAGCCATAAGCTTGTGTGAGAGCAAAGCTAGATCCACGGGGGTTGGAGCCTAATCTTAAGAACTGAATCTTTTAAGCCCAGGGGGCACCACAAGCTGTCCATCTACTTTTGAGGAAGCGTCCAGTTCAGACGACTGGACTCTTCTGTAGAAGGTTCAAACTTCTTTGGACTTTGGCTAAGACATAGCTACCAGGAGGTACCTCAATGATTGTTTTCCTTCCATAGCAATTCAGAGAAACATTGATTTCTACTAAACCAGCTCTTTTGATGTTAGAATTAATTACATACAGGCTTTTGTGTATGGTTTGAATACCTTTGATGATATCTGGGAAGAACTTTAATCTCCTTAGTGGATTTATCTTTCATTAAGAAGGGATAGCTAAGGGCTAGTGGTTCAGCGCATTGGGAGAGTGCTTACTTAGCATGTGTGGGATACTCAGTTCCATTGCCCACTGCAGTAAGGAAATAAATATTCTTTGTAACAAATTACTGATTTTTCTTTGTTAGGTAAAGTTATGAACTGGTTAACGAACATTTCTGAGTGCTAGATGTTGTTTTGGCAGCAGGCCAAGGTATGAGGGGGTATATTCAGGACATGAAGCCATATGCCTTTTATTATTAAGGCAGTGACTTAGGCCAAGAGCAACGCTCAGGGATTTCAGACACTAGGGGATAAAGTCAGAGGTTGTACTTGAACAGAGTTTTGAGACTCCATGGAGGTTAGATAAGGAAAAAGAGAGGGAAGGGACTTGTGTCCGGGAGATCCATTATAGTAGTTCTGAATAAAGATGGCAAGAGAATTGGAGAAAAGGAGAATGAATCTCAGACACATCGAGAAGGTGCAGCTTCCAACATTTGACAGCTAATGATGAAAGATAAATGGAGCCAAATGAATTTTCATGTTTCTGGCTTGTGTAATTGGATATCTTTGGTCTCTAAGACTGGAGTGAAGCAGGAAAAAATAAAATGCTTGGGTTGGGGAATGGGTGGTGTTAAATCCAGCATGGTGATTCCACATTACCCAGCATGACCATCAGAGATAAAGACCTGACTTAGCCTTCATCAGATATGAAGACCTAGCTTGGCCTTCAGATATGAACAGCTTGTTTGGCCTTCATCAGGTATAAAGAAGAGGTTTGACCTTCGTCATATATGAAGACCTACTTTGACCTTCATCAAATAAGACAACCTGGTTTGTCAGGCTAAGGGGAGGTCTCAGCCTTACTGTTGTCATATAATGTAAAAGATGATACAGTGGTGTAGAGTCAGGATCAGGAATCACTGAGTTATTCTTAGTACCAATGATAACAATTGAAAACATGTGCAATGTCTTATGTATCAGTGTTGGCTTAACAGTCTATATGCACAGTCAAATGTAGTGTATTCTCTGCATGATGTGAGGTATGTGATATCACCCCTGTGTACAGAAGTATAAAATAACAAATCTCCAGATCCTCTATTCCTCTAAATATAATGTCATCACCCACTGTGTTGGAGTTTTATAAAGGTCTCATTCTTCCTTTATCAAAGCACAGTATTGGGCATGTAGAAAACACTCCAAAAATGTTAACTGAATAAAAATGGAATTTATATTTAACAGGATAACTCTCATGACAGGTAGGGCCTGGTTAACAGTGTGGGGAAGGGTGGGAAGGATTTTTTTTTTTTTGGTAAAATTTTGCATTTGTAGAGAGTTGAAGAAGCAGATATGCTTTGCATAACAAATGATTCTTTTCCTTATTTATTCTGGAGCCTTCATTGAAAATTTGAAATGTGTTTGTCTCTCTTTCCACACAGAAAAAGGCCCATTCAGTGGTAAATCTCCACAATTTTGAAGAAACTGAAGTTCACTGTTCTCACCTCTGTCCTAAGATGTACCCCAGTACACACGATTACAAATTCTTTGCCTAATTGTTTCTAAAATACTTCCAATACCCTCGTACCGGGATAATTTTTTCCTCCTATTAAAGCCAGGTTCTGATGGGCCGGAATGAAGCGCTGCAGCCGCCGAAGAGCGCACGCGCCCACATCGACGTCATTTTGTGGCTTCCCGTTTCAAGTTGGAATATACTTTAGTCCTTTTCTAAATACACGTTTTAGAAACTTGAGAATCTTCCAATGGGAATTTTGTACACTCTGAATGTGGGTAATTCGAACACATTTTCAGTAAATCATTGGCTATCCGTAAAGGCCAATTAATTCTTGTATATATTTAAGTAACACATTCCTATCTATGAGCTATTCCTTACAACTAAAACTAACTATATGCTCAAGGGCTGTAAGTACACTTTAATATCAGCCAGAGAGAAACACGATTAAGATGAGATTGTGCTGCCAAAATAATTATATAATATACTGCAAATTATCATCCAGTTAGTGTAAATTGAGAGACATCATTATTACATCATCAGGATTTCTCCATAGTAATGAACTTATCAAGTAGCTGGCTCAAAGACCATCAAAGGACTTGAGGGACTTAAAAGAGAATGTATTGCTTAATTAATTCCCTTTTCCTCAGACGACCTAGGAAGTCCAAGGCCATGTGCAAATTCTTTATATCTAGATACTGGTAAGAGGATTCAAGATCAGGAGAATGCATGGAATCCTTGAACTGAAGCTATTCCTAGTCATGTGTGGATCCAGTATGTAGATGAGGTGACCGACCTGAAGAGGAACCAGTAGATTTGCTCCCCAGGTTGTGCCTAAACGACCCGAACAACTCAGACAACCAGGACGTCAGATCCTGAGCTGAGTCTTAGCTCTGTCATTCCTTTCCTTTGTAGCATGGGATATTGTGAAGGATAAAAAGAGATCATTCCAGCTGGAAGGATGACATACACCAGCAAAAAATATGTGGGTATTATTTATTTTAGGGAAGGAGCAGAATGTACCTGTGGATTGCGTCACTTTCTGCTCACTGGGATTCTAACCCTGGTCCCTTCCTTGTTTAGAAAATGACTTCACGGTTTTGCAGGCACTGGATGGATATCCTCTTGTGAGATTCATTTTCAGGTTTCCCTTTGTCCTCAGAGGGCAGAGATTTGGGGCTTTGTCGCTATTGTTTTTACTGTTGTTTCTTTGACACCTCAGTCAAAGAAGTGCTGAACTATAGAAGGAATTTTCCTGCTATGTCTCTACCACGTTTTCTACTTGGCTGTGGGACTGTACATATATAGGACTATATATTTAGGCTTTGTATAAAGATAGAAACAGTTGAATATCTGAGAATAAAAAGAGACAAGTGCAAGCTAAAATAGAATTATTCTAGATTCTACTACAGCTGGCATCTTGTACATAGCAGAATACTGGTGTGTTTTTCTTTTGAGTCATTAGATAAGTTTCAACCTCCATCCTGCCACTTGTTGGCTGTGTTATGTTAGACAAAATGCAAAATCTTTCAGAGCTGTCTTGTGTATAGAAGTCTTTCTTTTTAAAAATATTTTATGTATTATTTTTATTTTATGTATATGGATGTATCGCCTGCATATGTAAGTGTACCCGTGTCATGAAATGCCACAGAAGTAGAAGAGGGTGTTAGATCTCTTGGAACTGGAGTTAGGACTGTTGTTAGCCACCATGATGGTACTGGGAGCTGAATCTGGGTCTTCTGCAAGAGCATCCCGTGCTCTTAACCACTGAACCATCTCTCCAACCTTAAATTCTTTCTTTTTAAGAATGTTCTTTTCTTTTTTATGGACTAATAATTTTGTTTTTTATTTTTTTTTAATTTTAAAAGAATTTTTTGTGTATTTCATACAGAACAGCTCAAACAATCCTAATCATCTTTATACCCCCATCCCCACTGGCACCCTCCCATAGCCATTCTGCCCCCACTGGAGCCCATATACTCTGTCATCCCTGTTAAGGCTCACTGGGTTGTCACTGTCCCCAGCCATTCCCCAGTGCAAGTCTCTCTACTAAGTCTAGTCAGCCTATCTAGAGTCCCTTGTTCTAGGAAGACCAGCTCTTCTTCATCTAGCAGCAATCAGTTGCGAACATTCCTTCAGATAAGATTGAGGTCTGCTGTTCATTTTCCCAGTTCTATGCTGGGTTATTGTCTGCTTGACTTTGCATGGGACTTGTTTGTGCTGACACCATTGCCATAGAATCATATGAGCAGGTTCCCAGGAGCTTGTAGGACTTTGTTTCCATATACTCATGCACCTTCTCCCTGGCTCTTACAATCTTTCTACCCCCTCTTCTGAGATGGTCCCTGAGCCTTGGGTGGGAGAAATTTAATAAAGGGATCCTGTCCAAAGACCAGCATTCAGCAGGCTCTTGATCTTTACACTTTGGCTATTTGTGGCCTTTTGTGTTCCTGACCCTCTGCTGCATGAGGGAGCTTCGTTATTGAGAACTGAGACATTCCTTAGTATCCTCTTCATTATCCTTGTTCTATGTTCCCTGAGCCTTGGGTGTAGAGGTTGCACTGTAGATGTGTCACTTAGGCCTGGCAGTTCATAGGCAATGTCCATGTGTGACCAGTTGTGGTACTTGGTAATAGTCTCTGACTGGTACAAAATGAGCTTCTTTGATGAATGGTGACTGGGATATTTGTCTGTAAATATAAAGATACATATTTTGCATATAGTAAGAAATCACATTAGCAATGTGATGTCTTGGGGTTTTCTCTAAGATCTATGGCCCCTCCAGCCATGTGTGTTAGGTTATATTTACATCGTCACACTTGAGTATCATCCCTTTGAGTGAGCGTTTAGTCAAATACATCTGACAGAGGTTTAATATGCAGAATATATAAAGAACTCAAGAAACAAAGAACCAAGAAAGCAAATAACCTAGTTAAAAAAATGGGCTAAGGATCTGAGCAGAGAGTTCTCAAAAGAAGAAATAAAGATGGCTAAGAATCATCTTAAAAGGTGTTCAACACCATTAGTAATTAGGGAAATGCAAATTAAAACCACTTTAAGATTTCATCTTACCCCAGTAAGACTGGCTAAGATCAAGAGAACAAATGATACCAAATATTGGAGAGGATGTAGGGAAAGGGGAATGCTCATCCACTGCTGGTGGAATTGCAAACTTGTGCAACCTTTATGGAAAGTAGTGTGGAGGGTCCTTAAAAAACTAAAAATGAACTTACCATTTGAATGCCCAGTTATACCACTTCTTGGCATATATCCAAAGGACTCATCCTATTGCAGAAACACTTGTACATCCATGTTTGTTGCTGCTCTTTTCACAATAGCTAAGAGATGGAAGCAACCTAAGTGTCCCTCAACTAATGACTGGATAATGAAAATGTGGTTCATTTATATGATGGAGTTTTACTCAGCAGTAAAGAAAGATGAAATAATGAAATTTTCAGGTAAATGGATGGAACTAGAAACTGTTATGCTAAGTGAAGTAACACAGACTTGGAAAACCAACGACGTATGTTCTCCCTCATATGTGGATCCTACCACCAAATCCTTGTGAGTATATATCCAGACATAACTACAGGAAACAGGATAATGAAAAGCAACCAGGGAGGTAAAGGATAAAAAGAATCTGAGAGAGAAGAAAAGTAGGAAACAGGTGTTACTAAGGCAGAAATGGGTAAAAATGGGGTTATTTAAATGTGAGGGGAGGAGGGCAGGTTATGCAAAGAACCTTGTGGATAAAGGGAAAGAAAAAGCGCAAGAGAGGTGGAACCATAGGTGATGGGTGTCACCAAGGGAGAAATGGGAAAAGGGGGCACTTTAAATGGGGAAACCATGACAGAAGAGTTAGACAGTAAGAGATATAAATAATGCCTAGCTAGTTTTAAAGGGTACATTAAGTGCAAAAACCATGATGGAAGGGTGAAACAATGCGAGAGAGAGAGAATGCCTAGCTAGTTTTAAAAACCAGAGTGAACCATATTGGTCCAACAACGTACTGACGAATTAGACATACATTATCTCTATGTGAGTCCATGTATACAGCTAGCTAAAGGCTACATAAAAAGAAACAGTGCAAGACAGGAGCTATCTTCCTTTGAGTTGTTGGCCAGGGTGGTCCAAGAGACTCCCCAAATTACTCAGGCTGTTGCCACAGCCGTTGATGGCCTCTCAGAGTGTGAAGGTAAGACCCTACTACTGAAGACAGAACATACTTTGGACACAGGATTTGGAGCAATAGAGATGCAATGGACCTGCATCCACTTCCCCTGAAGGCGGCTCTCATAGCTTTGGAGAGCGCTATGAAGGTGCCAAGGGAAAACATCAATGGATGATCCAACACCAGCTTCAAGACCAAATAATGACCTCAGCGGCCAGCACAGCATCCATCATTCGTGCAGTAGTGGCACTCTTATCTTGGGGCAATCAACAGCTACCTAATTTGAGAATGTTCTTTTTTATAATTAAAAAAAAATTATGTGCATGAGTGTATTGCCTGCATGTCTGTTAAGTGCATGTTAAGTCCATGTTGTGCAGTGCCTGCAGAGGACAGAAGAGGGGGTCAGATCCCGTGGAACTGGAGTTAAGGATGGTTGTTAGCTGTCATATGGGTGCTGGGATTCAAATCCTGGTCTTCTGCAAGGACAGCCAGTGCTCTTAACTGCTGAACTCTTTCTCCAGTGCATGCGAATGTTCTTTACTAGAAAAGATGGATGTGAAGATCTCACTTAGCAGACACAGGTTTGCAATCTCTTAGCTTAGCATAGCTGTGCTTGGTGTGATGTCTTCTGTCCTGAGAGATGAAGACCAATGGTATGAAACTTATCTAATTACCTCTGCCTGTCCTCAGCACAACCAGTAGGCACAATGCGCATGAGGCAAGAATCAATGCACAGAATTATTTGATTAATCAGCATTGCTATTGTACTTCCTAGTAGAGAAGCCAAGCATTACAAAGTACATTTTCTCCCTGGCCTTATTTTTATGCTAATTGAAAGGGAATAGAAAAGGAGAGGTGGAATGCAAGAGTGTGCACATGTTGATAGGAAAAAAATGCAAGATCATTTTATAAAATATTTTCATTCTAAATGTTTTGTGGAGACTAATGACTCAATTCTAGCTTAATGCTCTATTCACTGCCACAAGCATTGTGTGCGTGTGGGAGGGACCCTCCTCTGAATCATTCGTTCATGTAAATAGCAGACTGCCTGAATTGGAAATAAGGTTGCTCAAGATCACCCCCTGGCGGCCTTCCAGCTCAGAAAGCTGGCAGAGCACCAGGGCAGCTTCCTTACTGGTTAGAGCCACTCAGCACCCCTTTCTGTCCACCTGAGAGCCATGAGCGTGTAGGCTGGAGTGCTTCTCAGCTCTCCTATAGAATCTAAAAATGATTTGAAGGTCTCTGAACAGCCAAACTGATTTCCAAGGGGTAGCTCTCTTGTGTTCTACTTTCTTAATAATGTAGGATTTCAAGATTGAATAAAATCTGACTTTGAGGAAACCAAGATACTGAGGAATGACTTGGTCAAATGTGCTTGGCAAAGTTGGAAGCGTTGCATTCCTGGCACACTATACACTATTATTTATTTATTTTTTAGAATTTATTTATTTTCTGTGCCAGTGTTAGAGATGGAGCCTAGGGTTTCATGCATTGAGCTAAGCACTCTACCGGTGAGCTGCTTCCCCAACAGAATTATACTATTCTAGATAGAATGGAAAGAAGGCAACTTTGGAAATTACCTACTGAAAGCCTCTGACACAGTTCCTGGCTCATTAATGTCTTCATTCAATAGAGCGGAGTGGGACCCTCAGTATGTGTCACATAAAGCAGTAAGTGCTAGGGATTTGAGAGAGAGGGGAAAAGCCTCTTGGAGTTTACCGCCTGGTGGAGAATACAGAGAACTTGAGGGTACAAGCGCTTGTTAATTACAGACTTTTATTGCAGTCATGGAACAAACTGAATCGAGTTCAAGGATGTAGGGAAGGAGAAAGGCACTCTCTTTTATCTCATGTGAGATAATCGAGGATGTAGCTGAGGTTCAGTGTAGGGTGGAATGAATGTTCCAGATTCTAGCAACTGAGTGCAGAAGGTATGTTATGGGAAAGGGAGAGTGTGTCACCATGTGACCAAGCTGGATACCCATTTTCCCAGGTGGATTCACCACTACATGTAATCTTAAAGAAGATGAGAAACAGGCAGGCTCAGGTCTTTCAGGCCTTGGGCACTCAGTATAGAGTAGATGAAATGATTATGATATCTGAACATCAATTTTCAATTACAAAAGAGAAATACTACCAATGGTGTCAGGGGTTTGGCATCATTAATGGAGAAGTTGCTTAATGCTCCACATGGAACTGGGCTCAAGTTGAGAGTCCGTATATAAAGTCTTCCTACCCTTCTTTGTGTTTTGCGGGTTCATTTCCCATCAGCCACTTCCTCAGTTGAATCAGTCCATGAGAAAGTGTGTAGAGGTGTGAATAGAGTCAATGAAAAAACAGTAGGAGTTTTGGCCAATGGGGTAAGGGAGTGACACTGTAGCAGGAGAAGAGGCCAGTATGCTCAAAAACATGTTTGCTGGGAAGTGGTGCATGAAAAAGGTGGGTGTCATGGTCGGCTTCCTTTGTGAACTTGACACACCTGGGAAGAGGGAACTACAACTGGGGAATTTTCTCCATTCAGCTGGCATGTGATGTGTTCTTAATTGATAATTGATGTGAGAGGGCCCAGCCCACTGTGACAGTACCACTCCTGGACAGGAAGGTGGTCCTGGGTTGCATCAGAAAGCCGGCTGAGCACAGGCCACGGGAAGCAAGTCAGTAAGCAGCATTCCTCCACGGTACCTGCTTCAGTTCATGCCCCGATTTTTCTCAGTAAACTACTGTGTAAGTCAACTAAATACACCCTTTCCTACCCAAGTTGGTTTTGATCAGAGTATTTTATCAGAGCAATAGAAAGTAGGACAGTAGGGGCTGGAATTGTGAAGAGAGTACCATGTGACCTGTCTGTTGTTGGGGGAACCCTTTGAGTACTGAAATTTGTGAAGACAGTTTGTTCATAAGAAAGCTGTGCTCTTCTCCAGCCTAATCAAGTCTTGACATTTGAATTTTGAGCTAATTTTGGGGAAATAACTTTTCAGATTCTCATCATATAGTACTTGTTCAATATGAATAGAAATAATTACTTTGCCAAGTGATTAGCATGCCTAAGAATAAGTATAGACTTTTCTCCAGTTTTTCAACTTTCAGATAAATGTCAAATATCTTCCGTAAAGTGCATTTAATTTCTTTTTTCTTTAAGAAATATTAACAAGTGAAGGTTCAGAGCAGAGCAGAACAATGGTGGGAAAAGCCAAGCTGATCTGGGGAGGGGATGTTCTCAGTGTTGATTTTCGTTCCAAAAGGGACTCAGGGAGTATTAAATAAGAAACAAAGGGCAACAACAAGAAAGGTAGCTGAGCAGTCTCCTCTTTTCAGCAGGCTCCACTGACAATCTTATTAATAAACTGATTAGGAAAAGTAAACACAGGATGAAACATGTAACAGAGGTGGGAGAGAAAAAGGTTTGTACCATGGCTAGTACCAAGCTGAACTGGTAGCACTTTCCCAAAGCACCCCCACCCCATCTCCACCAGACAGTTCTTGGGAGTGTGCCTCTTAAAGATGTGATTTATGGTTTTGGGTTCTTAGTTTTGGGATTTGTTTTGTTTTGTTTTGAGATAAAGTCTCCCTGTAGCCCCAGCTGGCCTGGAATTTACTATGTAGATGAGGGCAGCCTCAAATTCACAGAGATCCACCTGGGTCTGCTTCTGGAGTGCTGGGAAGAAGGTGTGTGCCACCTTCCCAACCTTGATTTGTGTTTTAATTGTTCTTTGAATGATGTAATTGAAAGCCTACTGGAAACAGCTACTTCTATGAAAGGGTCATCATGTTTATCAAAATAAAAGGGAAAGTCTCAGAGCCCTTCCCCAGATCTAGCATGACTTTCCCTTGCTTATTTTAGGCCTATCTTTTGGGAAAGATGTGGTCAACTATGTAAATCAAATGGTATAAAATAAACAGGAGCCTCATTAGCAAATCATTCTCTTGAATATAATACAAGTCCCCAGTCTCTATGTAAGGAGCTCCAGGGAAGGTTTACTTCTTTGCATTTTGAGGATTACACATAAAATCTTGGTGTTTTTTCCAGTTCTAATTCACACCTCATTGAACACTTTAATGGCCTATACTAAAATTTGTAAACAGTCTTAAGATACAGGACTGCTGATTGTATTTATTCACCTTTAAAGTTCTTTAGTTATTGATGTCTTTGCAACATAGTTGCTTCTTACTGAGAGATTATAACACCTAAAGATTTATTAATGCAGTTATTGTTTAGAAGTGAGCAGCAAAGACTTTCCTGACTACTTGGAGAGAAAAGCTCCAGGTGGAGAAAACTGGGGGTGTGACTCTGGAAAATCGTTTGACGTTTTTCTGGACGGATACAGCAATGAATCTTATTTCAACTCTAAATTTAACCATATTTTACGATTGTATTGGTCTATATTCTGTTTCTACAAAAAATCAAAAAACAAAAAACAAACCTATAGTTGGGTACTTTAAAAGAAGAGATTTATTTAGTTCGCCTATTTGGAGGGTCCAAAGTCCCACATTAGGCATCAGGCAGCTCCATCTGTCTGACATCTGATGAAACCTTTTGGAAGATGACATTACAACACAGGGAGCACGTGTGGAACAACTCAAAGGGTGGGAGAGGAAGCTGAGGAAATTCAGAAGCCAGGCATGTTATTATTTCCATTTTGATAGCTCACTGTTGTAGAAACAAACCACAGTCCCATCGAGCCTTTCTGAGGGCATTATCCCAGTGACCTAACCCATCTTACACTAGACCCCAGTCTTTAAGTTTCTATTCCCTCAATTCTACCACTCTGAGGACTGAGTTACCAACACACAAAACTTTGAGAGACACACTCAAACTATAGACAAACTGTAGGCAGACTTGGAGCAGGGTGTTTAATACAATCATCCAGTGGGTAATACAGACAAACAGCTGGCTTACTTGACTGTGTATGTCTAGTATAAGCACAGCCTCAGTTCTGAACTTAATGGCTGCCAAAAGATGCTCCACAAGTACAGCACTAGAACCCTGGAGCAGAAGAATACATGACTGTACCAGGAGATAGCTCCCTGGTGGTTCAGGAATCCATCCTCCTCCTTTATCTGGAGGGGCTGGTGCACTTACAAAATTATTATCCATTAGCAACCTCAGATGTTTTAGACTGAGGCATACAACAGAACTTGCATTATTTTAGATAAGAATACTGCTTATGTGACAATGTCCTCCAAATTTAATCCCTTAATCTTTTTATTACTACTTCTATTTGAAAGTTCTGACTAGTCTTTCTAGTCTAGGTGTACATTATAGGATATTGTGTACAACCTCTGGCCACAGCCCACTAGTTCGAAGTACAGTACCCTAGTCCCGAATACGATGAATTTTTCTGTCCCCAGATGTTGCCAGGAGTCTCTGGGAACAAGAATTACTGAAGTGAGAATCGGCGATCAGTGCTCTATCCTTTACAAAGACCAAATTTTCTTTATTGTGTGTAAGACCTAGCAACTGCTGCTCAGTTACTGTTATTGTAATTTGTTATGAAGATTATTGACACCTTTCATCTCTGAAGGATTTGTAATTGACTGTTTCCATCCACATACTCTGGAGAGGAAGGCAGAACAGCTTATTATTCATGGCAAGAGAATATACTTTTAGTGCTGAGACTGCCCCCTTCCTCCTTCCCTCTTTCCTATTGTGCTTGGACTCTTTTGGCCAAGACCAAAAGAGGTCTTGACATGGGGAATGTATTTAGGGTAAGTCAGGTATTTCATAAATGCAATCTGGCTGGATCTTCTTAGACGATGTAAAGAAAATAGATGTTTGGGCCACTGTCCACCCAGCACATACAGAGCAGGGCATGTCACACCTGGATCTGAACTCATCTAGTGTGAAAATTGCAGGCTTCAGCCCGTTTTGTACTGCTGTGGTCGCACCAAAAAGCACTAAGTGAAAACCAAAACCAAATGGTGTTTTTCGAGAGAGGAAATGCATTTCTCTCTTACAGTCCTCCCCATCCCTCTTACCTGCTTCAGGATGTCAGCAGCTGTTTCGTGTGAACAGTCAAATATCACATAGAACTCCTTGCCCTTCTTCATCTCCTTGAGCAGAGGCTTGGCATCTTTATTCCCTGAGGGCAGCTGGCGGATTTTGATTTTAATGTTATATCTGGAGGGAGCTTTGATGAGTTCTTGCAGGCGAATTAGACCTGCAAAATGACATCAAATCATGCACCAGAGATGGATCTGTGTTGTTTATTGCCATTTACATTCAAACACAGAGCATTCCCAAAATGTATAAAGTGGCTGCCTGCCTAAAGTTTACACAATTGACTTCCCATTTGTCATTCCCCCTTCTCTGGTAGATTGCACTGCTACTTTCCCTTTGTGGGTACATGTGGCTTGCAAGCACAATTTTCTCAAGTGCATTTGAACTTATTTAGAGTGCAATAATCCTCTCCACCTTTCAACACTATAACTATTTAGCATATGAAGTCTATGACTATGAAACTGTGTGTATGTATGTGTGTGTGTGTGTGTGTGTGTGTTTTGAGACAGGGTCTTCCTGTAGCCCCAGCTGGACTACCACTCTCTATGTAGACTATTCTCCTAGGCTGGCCTAGATCTCACAGGAATCGTGCCTACCTCTGCCTCTCAAATCCTGGGATTAAAAGAGTATGACACCACACCCAGCTGACTGTAAAACTTTCATAAATAAAAGGTTGCTTGAAGTTTCCAGAAGTGCTCAATGAAATAGTATCTATCTTTAAAAATACATCTGTTTAATGGGGCTCAGTGGTTAAGAACATTGGTTGCTCTTGCAGAGGACCTGGGGTCAGTTCCCAGCATCCCAATGGGAGCTAACAACCAACTGTCTGTAACTCCAGTTCCAGGGGATCTGATGCCTTCTTCTGACCTCTGTGGGCATTGTACCACACTGGTACAATTACACACATTTTATTTATTATTTATTTATTATTTTATTTATTATTTTATGTGTATGAGTGTTTTGCCTGCATGTATGTAAGTGCACCCATATCGTGCAATGCTGCAGAGGTCAGAAGAGGGCGTTGGATTCCCCTGGAACTGGAGTTAAGAATGGTTCATAGCTGCCATGTGGGTGCTGGCAATTGAACCTGGGTCCTCTGCAAGAGTAGTCAGTGCTCTTAACCGCTGAGCCATCTCTCCAGCCCTTTAAAATATTGTTTAAAAAATTTAAACTTTTGAATAAGTTGTGTGTGTGTGTGTGTGTGTGTGTGTGTGTGTGTATGCACTATGCACATGTATGTCTTTGAAGGCCAGGAGAGGGTGTCGGATCCCATGGAACTGGAGTTATAGGCAGATGTGAGCCACCTTATATGTGTGATGGGAACTGAGCTCCAATCCTCTGCAAGACCAGCAAGTACTTTGAACTGCTGAGTCCTCTAAACTGTTACCTTAAAAAGCCAAAAGAATACCAGGATTTCTGGAGGTTGTTAACTTGTAACCTTATCATTAAACATTTATTCATAACATATCATTTAGCTAATTAGCTGGACTGCTCTGTATAATTTTTCAGTGCTAGCCCAATAAAGTATTTGTAAATGATTCATTATATTTCTTGCTAATACATATTGAATTGGTAAATTCTTACTTGATTAACATGTATCACAGAAAATTTGGAGATTAGATAGTGAAAGCAGAAATGTTATTTGGAAGTTGACTGTTGGGAGTTGTAGTGAAATGTGTACAGCTGCCTAAATTGGCAGAGTGTTTGCTTTACCACAGGTCTGTATCTACTGAGCTGCTCCTTTCTTTAAGAGAAGTTCATTACTAGGCAAGGCGTATAGCCATGGAAAGGCTCTATCTTACATCCCTGATGTTGACTGGTGTTTGCTACACTGCATGATGCTGTTTCTGTCTCTCTCAAGGACTCCTATCACATTGGAAAATTGACTTTTTAAAAAAGTATGCAGTTCAGTGCCTTTCAGATGTGTTAGCTACAAGTAATCAGCAGGGAATATTAAACTTTATGAGTGTTCAGATGGAAATACGGGAGGCAGGGTGCAGGGTACCACACAGATTCCAACCCCTTCCAGAGGAGATGCATTTGTTTCTTTCTCTTTCATTTATTTTGTAGTTTTGTTTTTTTTTTCTCCCAGTAGTCACATTTGTTGCAGCTTATATTGCAAAGGCTTCTCAGACACCAGGGATAGGTGTGATTCTTAAGTGCAGCCAGCTTATAACCACACTCCTTTTCAGAGTTAAATGGACAGGGCAGTGGAGATGAAGGAGATTATTGGAGAACCAGCACCAGGAGTTAGTGTACATTTTCCCTTTTCATAAAAATGGAAGTTATTAGAACAGTAGTCTTCCTGGACTCTTGCTCCTTTTTAAATCAGTCAAGTACCAGAAATGAACCACTTGTTTCCTTACTTTCAGAGTCTTTTGTTCTGAACCACTAAAGAGCATTAAAAGTGTGTGTCGGGGGGAAGAGTTGGGCGCATGAATTTACACATTTGTTATTTGTTTTATTGGTTAAACCTCATAATAGTGCTCCGAAGCAAGTGTTATCATCTTTATTATTTTAGATACAGAAACCAAGGCCCAGAGCAATTAAGTAACTTATTCAGGGTTACAAAGATAGTTAGCAGAAGCCACAGATTAAAATTATTTGTGAGTGCAATACTCTGTCTTTCCACTTCACTGTCCTCCCTTATAAATGCCGGTTATTGGTGCTTAGGGAGCAGATAAGCTTAAAGGGTCAGATGAGATGGAAAAAAAGATAGAATCAGGAACTGATTTTCTTCTCTTCTCTTACCCAGGCTTTGTGCTCTGCAGTCACATAATTTTTTTCTTTGTTGTCTTTTTTTTTTTTTTTTTTTTTAACTTGAGCGTGACCACTGAGGAGAGCTCAGTGTGGCCTTTAAATAAAATGAGGAAAACATTTTAAAAGTCCATTTCCTATGCTGCAAGGAGCCGCTCCTTTGTTCTTTGCTGAACTGAATGTCAGCCTTGAAGTGCATCTTCCCAGCCAGGACTCTGATGGCATTTAAAGCAGGCAAACTCGCTCTCACTTCATTCATTCACTTTCAGAGGAAAATGTTTCCTGGGTGCTTATTAGCTCCCAAGCCTCGTGCTACACACTGCAAGACCAGCGCACTCTGTTTCAAGGAAGTTTTCGTACTACAGCGTCTCATGAACTGGACTGGGGTAGAGCCCAGGCTGCTGCAGACTGGAGTAATTCTCTAAAGGTCAGGTACCTGATCATGGTGGGTTCCAAGCTTAAAGCCAACTCTATCCACCTGTTTCCCAAGTAGAGCTCTTTCTACTGGATCAGGGGCCCTGCCTGCCTTTTGTATTTCAGATCAACTAACTGGATGAAAAGTATAACTAACTGTAAGCAAACAAACAGACAGAGCATACACAGAGAGAGCAAACTGAGAACCAGCTTAACACCTTTGACTTGGCATGCAGTGCTCTACCTTGGCAAATTTTTGATCAATTCTAATTGGGAAAAATTTCTCTTTATGACAAAGATATCACTATGCTCTTTTTAAAATTAATTTTATTTTCTGTGTATAAGTGTACTGCCTGCACGTGTGTGACCATAAGTGCACCAGGGTCCTGCAATGCCCTTGGAACTGGAGTTAAGAACGACTGTTAACCACTATGTGGGTGCTGGGAATTGAACCCAGGTCCTCTGCAAAAGCAGTCAGTGCTCTTAACTGCCGATCCAGGTCTCTAGTCCCCATCACTAAGCTCTTACAAAAGAAAAACAAGAAAACTCATTTTGCCAGTCTATAGGTGAATTTGTCTTGGGGAAAGGGAAGAACAGCAGACATAAAGATTACAGACCCAAGGGCTAAAAGAACAAAGACCAAGGAGAATAATTTTACATTTCTCTTCCTAGGACAGTTGTTTGCTTAGCAAAGCCTTTCTGCCTTCATTAGCAAATGATGCAGCATTTACAATTTAAAAGGCTTTTTTTTTTTTTTCAGCTCACAGCAGAGAAAATTTACTGAAAGCCCTCTTTCCTATTCGCATTGAGCAGCAATCCATCAATCTTTTAACATTTCATTGTAATGACTAGTTAAAAAATGATTTGCTAGCTAAACAAGTAGTGACTTTAGGGAAAGGAAATTGATTTAGGTGCTGCTCCTTGCTTTGCAGTTACCCTCTTTTCGGTGCCCCTCTTGATCAAGTGACCCAGCCTTGCCTGGACCCTAGTTGCAAGGAACAGCCATGGTGCATGCTGAACTAGTAATAGAATTGTTTTCTAACCCACTGAGGTGGAGGCACTTTCAAATGAAATGTCGATCAGGGGCAAACCATAGAAATCCAAGTAAGTGATATTATATAAAACTCTGATCTCATCTTGACTCTTCAAAAATGTCAATGTTACCAGTGACAGGGAAGTTTCTGGACCAAAGGTCACTGAAGAGATTGCACCATGAAATAAATGCAGTGGATGGTGGTGTGGCCATTAGAGAAAAGGGAAGGATTCATGTACATATTTGCCTGGCAGTATTGTAGCATTGGTAAGCTTCTGACATTTGATGCACCCTAGTGTGGCTATAACAGGAGAAAGGGCTTTGTTTTAGAATATGCATGTGAATGTAGTAATGGGCAAAAAGGTAAGAATATCTATAGTGTACTTTCAAGTGGTTCAGTGAGGGAGGGAAGGAGGGAAAGGGAGAGGGAGGAGTAAGAGGGAGGGAGGGGGAAAGAGGAGGGAGGGGAGAGGAGGGGAGGGGAGGGGAGGAAAGAGGAGAGGAAAGGAGAGGGGCTCCACCTTGAGGATGGATATGGAGAAAGTATCTCACAGACTGGTTATGGACCACTAAATTGAAGGAGAAGGAGATTTAGGAAGGCTTCTCCCTAAAAAGAAAGAATAGGACTTCTTTTCTAAGAGGACCACGCTGCTTCTAGGAACCTTGCACATGCTAAAGCAAGAGATCTGCCCCAGAGCAAAATTCTCAGTCATTCATTTTCTTTTTTTTTAAGAAAGTGTATAGAGTATAGAATATTATATAGCCCAGGATGAATTGGACCTTTTGCCCTCTTGCCTCAGCCTCTCAAATGAGGCTTGTAAGAGTGTACCACCATGCTCACTGTGTAGTTATTTTTTAAATATTTTTTATTTATTATTTTTATTTTATGTGTATGAGTGTTATGCCTGCATGTAAGTAAGTGCACCCGTATGGTGCAATGCCCTCAGAGGACAGAAGAGGCTGTTGGATACCCCAGAATTGGAGTCATGGACAATTGCTAGCTGTTATGTGTGTGCTGGGATATGAACCCGGACCTTCTGCAAGAACAGTCAGTGTTCTTAACTGCTGAGCCATCTCTCCAGCCCAGTGTGTAGTTATTTTTATGTTAAAAGAATGAAAGCACATTCAGGCCAATTTTGGTCAACTCATAATAGTGGCCGAATCCAGACGAAGGTGCACCGGAGCTTATCTATGCCTCTTGAACTTTTCTCTAAGGTCAAAGCTTTTGAAATGAAGCTAAAACTTACAAAGAAATATGAGAACCTCCTCTTATCCCCACTCCCAGGAATGCAACCAGTAACTCCATATCTGAAAGCACTTTAGGAAAAAGCCCGATTGTTTCATATGCCTTTGACTTAGGCTACATATAGGGATAACTTTCAAAATGTCCACATGGCCATTTCTAAACAGTTGCTTTGGCTGCCTGTGTTCTCTGTGTGCTCAGATAAGGCACAGAAGAATGCTGATCTGCATACATTGAGAAGCTGGGCCAAGAGGTGGAAGGCATATGGAAAAGAAAAAAAAAAAAAAATTCTGCTATTTGCAGTAGATGTGCAAAAATGCCCCCGTGCCTTCTTAAATAATAATAGACCTTGCTATTTGCATTGCTCCTCTTTTAAAGTGTGCTACATGACTTATAAATAGCTCACTAAACCTAGAATATACTCTGGAAGTGTACAGGTGCCAGAGCTATTTCACAGTGAGGAAAGTGAGGCACAGTGAGGTTAATTGTCTGTATCAGCTCTTAGAATGAGTCACAGAAGTCAGGAATTGGAAAGGACCTTAAAGGTCAAAGCTTACTGGATGCAGGAGTCCCCTCTCACAGCTGTTGCTGAATCCCTTTCTACTTGAGAGATTCTCTCCTTTACACTGTGGTCCAATCTATTCCTCGGTAGGTAGCTTTCCTTATATTTAATGAGTCTCAGTTCAAAAGGAAAGTACCTCGGTTTTCTTGAGTCTTAATCCAATTCCCTGTTCATTGAACCATATGAGTGGGTTTGATGCTGTAAAAATGAAAGTAATAAACCACTGGGACCCAGCGATCAGATCACATATTTTAAATGTTAATTTCTTCTTCATTTGAACTTAGAAACATGCAAAATGGTATTTCACAAACATATACCCACATCTAATAGGATCCTTCAGGGCATCTACGTGTAAAGTGGAAATCCTCCAGGGGGAAGGAAAAATCAGAGCTGAGGATGGAAATGGGATACGGAGGAGTGAAGCACCCGAGGGGGCAAACGCTTCTTAGGGAAGATCTTCTTCATACATACGACTTTGCAAAAAATGCAGCAAAAAGGTTAGTTGGAGGCATTCCTAAAGAAAACCTGTGTCCCTTGGTCATGAAGGGAGGGAGCTCAGAGAGGAATTGTGCCAAATGTTTGAGATTAACCTTACTGCAGTAAGCTCCCCTGGTATATTTTCTTCCTGAATTCCAGATAATAGTAATGATACTTGGCATACAATATCTAAAGACTGGATTCCCGAGTAGGATTCCAAAATATTGCAGAGAACTGGGCTTGAATGTATGACGGTTAGAGAAAAGTGCAGGAAAAGAGATAAACAAGAACTCGAATTTGCTGCCTTGTTAGGACTGGTAACAAAGCCTTTTTCCATCCCTCCTCACTGCAGTTGAAATGGTGGGTTGGTGCATGAGGAGTGATTTGGTCAGTGTTGTGGTTCTAACAACGTGGTGGGTAAGTGATGAAAGTGGAAGTGCAAAGATTCAGCACCTTCTGGGTACAGAATTTCTCTAATTTCTGCTGTAATGCCAATCTTTCTTTTATTTGATTCCAAATTACCTTACCGTCTTTCCTTTTCCTTCGGGTAAATGGAAGCACATATAGTAGACGTTAAAAAGCTTAAAGACAGCGTTTGAATACAGGCAGAAGAGCAGCTATTCAGCTCTATGCAGTAAGGTTGGACATATTAAATAAGCTAACTAGGACTTTGTACAGCACAAGGCATGATATTTAAGACTTCTGTTGTTATTTTTGTGGTTGTATTTCTTCTATGGATTCTTCCAGGATTTACCTTTTTCAATCACTGTCATTTTTTATTCTTATTTCAGATTTATTCTTGCTGAATAGATGATGAAAATGTGGTATATATACTCAATGGAATTCGATTTAGTCACCAAGAAGCATGAAATTATGAAATTTGCAGAAGGACAGAATTGGAAAATATTATATTAAGTGAAGTAATCCAGACTCAGAAACAGAAATACTATATATTCTATTTCATATGAAGATCTTAGCTTTTAATTTTTATATATGAATTTATGTGGGAATGAGTATGGATAGAAGTCAGGAAGCCAGAGAGGACCTACGAGAAAGGAAAAAGAGGATTTTTAGGAAGGGTACCAGAACATATGTAACAAGAGGGACAATGTGATGGCTCAGTGGGTACATTAACAATAGATAAAAATAAAACACATGTGGTATGAAAGTGAAAAGGGAAACCTGGGCGAAGAAGGCTAAGAGCAGGGAAGGGACCAGGGGGATGTGGTGGGTGGGAGGTTCAATCAAAACACCCATTACCTTATGTAATAAATAAAAAAAAGTATGACACTATCCTTGCTGTCAAACTTGAGACTGTGGATGGTGCAAAGATTAGTAACCACTGCAGACTACACCGTGGCCATCTCATATGGCTGTAATGTGTTAAGAAAAATGGCTTAGGGAAATCATGAAGGAAATCATCACCAAGCAAGGAGAATACAGCAACCAAACATCTCTCAAAAGCATGTGCAGTGACTCTAGGACTGAACTGTCTGTCAGGAACTCATTTCCTTAATGGGCTTAGCCACTGCTTCCTGCTTGCTGAAGACTCTCAAATTTATATCCAAAGTCCAAGCCACCTTCCTGAAATCTGGACTTATGTTTTCATTGTATATCCACAACTACATCCGATGTTTATAAGTGTCTGAAATTCAAATATAGCAATTCCTGACTGGATACCTAATATGTGTGATAGTTTTAAACGTCAACTTGCCACAATCTGGATTCATTTGGGAAAAAGTATCAGTTGAGGAACTGTCTAGATCAGGTGGATCTGTGGGCATGCCTGTGGGTGATTGCCTTGATTGTTAATTTAGGTGGGAAGCCTGATTGTGAGAGGCGCCATTTCATGGGCTAGGCCCTGAACTGTGTAAGACTGGAGAAAGCTAGCAAGCAGGCAGCACATATGCATGTGTAACTCTGCTCTTGACCGTGAATGTGACTAGCTGTTGGACTTCCTGCCTTGATGCCCCTGCAGTTTGGACTGTTACCTGGACTTGTAAGCCAAATAAACCCTTTCTTCCCCTAAGGTGCTTTTGGTCAGGGAATTTAATCACAGCAACAGAAATAAAACTAAGGCAATATCCATCCCTCTTCCTACAGGCTAGTTGTACCTGAAACCTTGACCATTTTTGATGGAAATTCTTATCCTCTGGCTTGTGTCAAAGATGAAAAGATTAGCCATATTTCATTTGCTTCCCTCTTTGATCTCCATTCCCTCAAGATGTTGTTATTGTCATGCTGGGTTTACTTTTTGTTTTTAAATTCACAGATGTGAGAAGTCATACCCTGCCTGGCCACAGCATTAATATTGTCCTTTCTAATTTTTGAGTTTTTGTTTTATGTGTATGAGTGTTTTGCTTGCTCATATCTAAGTACACCTGTGCAATACTTGTAGAGGCCAGAGGAAGGTGTTAGAATCCTTTGGAACTGGAGGTAAGGATGGTTATTAGCTGCCATGTGGGTTTGGAGAACTGAACCTGGGTCCTCTGCAAGAGCAGTCAGTGCTCATAACAGATGAGCCATCTCTCCAGCCACGTACCTTAAATTTTCTTATTTGAAGAAGTGATTAATACTTCTAAGATGGAATACAGTCTTCCTGTTCTTGCCTACTATTTTAAAATAAACTTAACATATGGCATTTGGCTTATGTCAAAGGAATGCAATATGTTTTTCTTGACATATGACTCAACTGAAATGCTGAGGAAAACTTTGCTACCGCAGGAGAGTTATGGAGACTCACTGCCTACTTTCCCTCTTAAACACATCAGTCTCCTGAGGCAAGTCTCTTACCTGAGATGCCCCACATGTCTCAGATAAACGAGGTTTGTAATTCAATTCTGTGCCATGCAGATACAGAGGCAGGTGAGGGAACTAAGTAAGATATCTTTAAAAAGTACTCAAAATAGGAAATAAAATGCTTGTAAGTTCGGAACACCCATGATGATACTTACACAGCTTTCTTAAAGACTCTTCACTATTTGACCCACCATTCAAACACACCCCATGCTACCACAGAAATGGAAGCAAAAGAAAAGGACCAGAAACATAGAACAGCTTACAAATCGGGACTACATTCAAACATCCCTCAGGGTGTGAAGCTAACTCTGTAACTAAAGTGTTCCAAAACTTGAACTTAAAAAAATTATTTTATGTGTGAGTGTTTTGCCTGCATGAAGTGCAGTCACATGCCAGGAATGGGTATTGAATCCCTAGAATTAGAGTTATGGACTACGGTTAGGTGCTATGTAGATGCTGGGAACCAAACCCAGGTCCTCTGCAAGAGCAGCCAGTGCTCTTAACCATTGAGTCATCTCTCCAGCCCCACTTGATGACCCCTTTCTTACTCTACTGTTAGCACCTCCATCTCCTGTCTTGGTTTCTGTAGGAGCAAACTAGTGGTTGCCATGACTGCTCTGACCTCTCTAGAGTGTCTTCTGAATACAACCACCAGAATGATACATTAATAATGTTAATTTGATCCTGTTCAAAACTCTTGCCAATGACTTTCCATGTCAGACAGCAGAAGCTCTTCTCAGGGCCTCTGGTACCCACCAACATCCATCAGGTCCTTTCTTCTGACCTTTCCCACCACCAGACTCCTTCCATGAAGCACTAATCCCACTGGCCTCCTCACTAGCTCCACAATATACTAGGCACAGCTTCACCTTCAACATTAGCTGTTACTTTCCCTTCAGCCCTCTGCTCCCAGGCACCACGTGGCTCACCTCTTCACCTCCTTCAATTCTTTGTTATCCTAATTTTTCAGTATGAATGACCCTGAACTCTGCCAACTGCTTTGTCTTCCAGATTTCCCTACTGTGTTCTATTTTTCTTTTCACCCACATTACTTAGGAAGAGATTCTTCAATTAATTTTGACTTTTTAAAAATTTAATAAAAAAATAAGTCAATGGCATTATAGAAACAAAAATAATATTCAAGTGCAGGATATGTGAATATGACTTAAATGCCAAAGTGTTTCAGTTTCAGCTACAAAAGAAGAAAATTAAGAGTCAGAATAGAGATGCCTACTGTTGACAGAAACCTGCAGGGCAGGACAACGGCCCGAAGACACTTTGGCTAAATCCTGTGGAGGATGAAATGGAGCGGCTTTGACATCACTGAAAGAAGGCACTTCTAGCCCGTATGACTCAGAGAGCATGTCTTGCTTTTTAAAAGACTTGTTCCCTAGCCCTGTGAATGCTCAGGCCTAGACAGCAGGACTCTCACAGAAGGGTCCTGTGGTGGATTCGCACAGTGCCTGGTGTAAAGACCTGAACTAACTTCCAACTCTGAATCAATTACTTTCTTAGGACCCAAGATCCCATTGTACTGTACCATCTTGGTTCCACCCTTTTAGAGCATGTTTTTTTTCATATTAAATAATGCTGATCCACTCTGTACTCTGCTGATATTTATTGAGCATTGATTATGTATTGGGGATCTTTCTAGGCACTTGGAATTCATTAGTGAACCAAAACAAAAGAGAAAAGCCTGACATTTTTGAACCTAAAAATAATTGAGGTTCAAAGGAAAACTAAAGAATGAATCATTTATTCTCCCCCAACAAGGTGATGTTTTTCAAATGTGTTAATGTGGCCGAAAAGAAAAACAGAACACGTGGAAAATTTGAGCCAAGTGAACAAGGGCACTCAGATACCACTCAGAAGTCCACAGAGAACGAGACAAAGATGAAGAAACACTAGTAAGAGTGAGGAAGCATCTGTGGATGGGAGGCAGAGCCTCACACACAGATAATCCTCGGGCCTTAGAAGGTTACAAATGTTAGATCTTTCTCTCTCCTGGCTTGTTTTCTCTTTCTATCCTTTATTTTACGGTTTATATCTTGGTAAACGAGAGGCCCAAGGCCAAGTCTAACCAAGCATATACATTTCTGTAGATAAAGTTTTATTGTAACACACCATGTCCACTTATGTACTTAATATGTATGGCTGCACCAGCTAAGTAGTTGTGTTCAGGACCATATGGCCACAGTGCTACACCCTGTGATTTGCTCTCTCTGTAAAAAGTTTTCTGCCCTTGCATCCTTCTGGAATGGCTGAGTCTACATTTTGCTGAGTTTGGCCTTGAGAAAGCAGAAAGTGCTGATTACACTCCACACTGCATTTGGTGCTCAGCTTCTCAGCTCTTTTTGATGTGTGTGAAGGGAGAGAAGCCAGCCTTCCACCAGGGGTCTAATGGGGCAGAGAGCCGTCCAACAGGCAGCAAGTTCTCAACGCCTCACAGGGTCATCTTGGATAGAGCATCTGAGACAAATGGGTGACTGATTAGAATACCCAGGAAAGAGGGAGATGAGGTGATTGGAAACTTTATTCATTCTAAGAACTCTCCAGAGTCTTCCTACATTGTGACTTGTGGAGGACAGAATTCTGCCTGCTAGCATGCAGTGTATTGAATTTTGTCCTTGGAGACTTCATGCTGCTCCCATTGACTTCAATGGGACTAATGGGCTATTTTGTCCCACGACATCTGTGCTGGCTTCAGGCTATTTAACAAACTCTTAAACAAATCCCAATAAACTACTCTTTAATGGGTACTTAATTCTGTTGTGGGGGTGGGTGCTGAGCACACCTAAGTCCTTTCTTTTCCTTCAGGTTTGCTAAGTTTCTTCCTTTTTATGACTTGGTAATTATCGCACCAGAGAACCCTTAGTCAGGCAGTACTAAACCACTCAGAGTCACAGGATGTTGACTTTTGACCATCTCAGCTGATCACTCTACTCTTTGGGTTCCAATTGATTACTCCTTTACATTTCGTAGGTGAAATCATTTTAACATGAATCATCCCTAGCTTAATGGGTAACATACACAAGCATTTGGGATTTTCGATTTCAAGAAGTATTTGTTGAACATCTGAATTCAGGTGAACTTAGCAAGGAGAAAAAGTCATTCTAGTTTGTAGGAAAAGAGGACACAAAGGATGGGTTGGTGTTTCTGCTGTTTTGAATGGCTTTCCTGATGTTACAGGATGGTTAGGCCATTCATTTTTGTGGGATCCATTCACTAATTATGTTTTACCTAACTACACTGTATATCTACAATACTCATATGTTTTTTGAGCTCTCTTAAACCCAGATGTTTCAGTGATTTGTTTTCCTTTAAGATGATTTTGTTTTGCTGAAGGTGTGTACATGAAGACTCCACAAAGGCCTTATGTAATGAGAAATAGTATGATTTTATTAGCTCATGAAACTAACAAACATGGAAGATCTAACTACCCTTATGTTTACAGTATAATGTTCTACCTGAATATGCTTTAAATATGCTTTGTGGAGTGCATTGGATAATACGTTTTCATCCCGCACAGCAAGCAGGCGAAACTAAAAATATAACTGCCTGTGGCTTATTCCTCCCAGTTGAACTCTTTAGAGCACCATACTTACGAGTTATATGTCCAATCACCTACCACATTCACTTCTTTCTTAAATGAGAAGAGGCATGGCACGGGAAAATACAGAAACACATATTTCTGAACATATATGTTATCTGGCATTTAAAATGGAACCGGAATTTAGTGGCCAGTAGGAGAGGCACAGTACTCTTCTTGAGGGAATAGTAAGTACTAATGCTTGGTGAAAAGGGCAGTAGAAAAATGACAAAATATGAAAAGTTTTGGAAGTGCTTCCTTTTACTAATTTTCACTACTAATTTCATTAGTCTCACTATGAGCCCCGCAGGATCAAGAACAGTGCTGATCTCAATTCTTTCAATCAAAGATCAGATGGTCAATAATACTATATTTTCCTGCATGAAATAACTAAGTTCTTTTCTATGTGACAGAAATTAAAACAAAGTTCCGGTTGTTAGGAACACTCAGTCTCATAGCCATGTAAAGCACATCACTAAAATAGAGCATGTTATCCTTTAGTTTCTCAACTCCCACCCTCCCTCTGGTGGTCCCAGAGATATTGAGGGAGAGGTAACCTTTGTATGCAATCATGGTGAATGGGTGAGTTCACTATACTGTGAGGCCTGTGGAGGATTATCTCTCCTGAGTGTTGAGATCTGGCTGTGCCCCAAGTGTAGTTATGCCATTTTTTCAAAAAACAATGTTTTTTTTCTTTCTTTTAGCCTTTCTTGCCCTGGGAAATCCCCAGTCCCAGAGAAACTGTCTACCAGTTTCCCAGCTTTGGCCTTTCCGGCCTCTTTAAAACGCCTCTGTAGCCTTTCTATAACATACATAAACACATTTAGAGAGAGACTTACTGTCTAATGTGTAATGTATACTCTGAAAGTTAACATTATTAACTAAGTTTGGAA
This sequence comes from Nannospalax galili, assembly GCF_000622305.1. Taxonomy (NCBI): domain Eukaryota; kingdom Metazoa; phylum Chordata; class Mammalia; order Rodentia; family Spalacidae; genus Nannospalax; species Nannospalax galili. The sequence goes on along the minus strand of NW_008340872.1, from coordinate 7,514,576 downwards.
TAAAAAACACCCCAAAAAGTAAACATCTGTGTTCGCCTTGGTCAGGGATAGCAAGGAAAGAGGGACTACCTAGCCAACGAAACCATGGTGCCTTGTGAATTTATTGATATTCAATAAATTCTGACATCGTGGAATGACACAAACTTGTTTGTCTGTTTCTGACATAGTACCTTCAGTACAATATGGGGCCAGCCTCAGAAAGAGGACTTAGGAAGAACTTGGGATGCTTAAGAAGAGGGGCAGAAAGAGCGTAAGAGCCAGAGGGGCAAGACACCTGCTGCCACTAGGTATTCTAGACCTGTTAGGGAAGCCGCACCCATGAAATTCCCACAGTGTGGTAGACTAGCAAGATATGCATTTAATAACAAAACCAGTTGACATACCAAGGTGAATGGGGGAAATCTCAACGGATCCCACCTCAAGATGAAGAGCTGCAGGCAATCAGTGGATGTTGAGGGAGGGAGAATCAATTAGTTCCCTGTAAGGTTATCTATCTAGGGTTTAGGCGGCCCCAAACACAGTTACATAGAAGCACCTCTGAATGGACTGAGTGCATTACATATATGTGTATCTATAAATGTATGTATGTATGTATAGCTATAAATGTATGTATGTATGTATGTGTATCTATAAATGTATGTATGTATGTATAGCTATAAATGTATGTATGTATATGTAATAATAATCAAGGAAAGAGACAGGAAATTGAGAGGGAGTGGGGAGTTGTGGGAGGAGTGGGGGAGACTGGAAGGGATGGAAATGGTGTGTAGATGCACTGATGTATGATGTTCACAAAAAATAAAAAGAAATCATGGACTTTGCAGCTCTTGTGAGCAGTGTATAAGCAGTAGAGGAAAACAGCATCAGAAAAGCTTTGAGTTAGATTTGGGACTTTAATATGGGGACATGGGAGAGTCACTGGTTGACTTTAAACAAAAGGGAGGAACTGGAAAGATGGTTGGGCTTAGGGATATGGCTTAGTCAGTAAAGTGTCTGGTCTGAAAACATAAGGACCTGAGTTCCAATCCCTAGCACCCAGGTAGAAAGCTAGCCATGGTGGCCTACATCTATAACCCAGTCCTGGAGGTGTGGGGGTTGGGGGATGGAGATGGGAGGATCCTTGGGGTTCTTCATCCAGCCAAGCTGAATTAATGATCTCCAGGTTCAGTGAGAAACCCCATCTCTAAAAATAAGGAAGATGTTGGCCTCTGGCCTCTACATATGTACACACACATACATGCACACATACATGCACACACACACACACACACACACATGCACACACAGTAACCTGAACTCTGACAAATCCTGAAACGTAAGCAGAAAGCCAGTAAGTAAAGTCCCAGTAAAGGCAATGTCAAACAGGGGATGGTCAGAGGAAAGTAGCTAATGGTAGTTAGATACTGAATGGGTATTCTTCCATCCTGCATCCTAAAACAAAGCAAATGGAACAAGCTCCTACCCTTTTTTAAAAAAGAGTAGTTTACTGCACATACTGCCACAGAGCAATGGGCTGGATTAGCTACAGTACAGCCTGCAACTGCAACCCAGGCTTTATACATGGCTTAACCCTGGGTTTCATAGTCCCCTTCTCAAGAAATGGTTCCTTTTAATGGCATAATCCCTAACTGATATTTTTGTTTGTTGTCTGATTTGGACAATCTTTCCTAGACATATGAACGGCTATTTATCAAGCTAGACTCTAATTTTATGATAATTATAATTGCAATCACAATTGTAATAGTTACACCAATGAAATTACACTTTTCAGACTATAATTAAATTATAATATATAGCAATATAAGGTGATATATTTTAAAAATACACCCAAATTTGTTGATAAAAGGATCATCAGAGAAGATCAACACACCCAAAATAATTTAGTTGGTTATACATATCATTCCCAAATTCTTTTAGAATTCTCAGTTAGCTTATATGAGAGAGCATTGATCTACATAATACTGGGCAAGTCTCATGCCTGTCCAGGACTGACATGGCCTGGCGAGGTCTTGTGTGAGCCATACCTGTGCTGTCTTCATACACAACAGTCACTGTTTTCCAGTTGTAATAGAGGACCAGATCCAAGACAGCCCTGCTGATAGCTGCATAGTCTGGATAGAGGTTGATGTAAAACAAATCTTTGTTGTCCACAGAAGGGTGTTTCCAGCGGGTTTGAATGTGTGGAACTTCGAGGGCGTTGCAAATAGATTGCACAGCACTGACGGAGGAGCTGTGGGAAGGACCAAAGAGAGCAGCCACACCAAGAGCCAACTGGTCGCATGCTGATGATATCCAAAGACACAGAGGGGATGGTGAGGGAGGGCGGGGAAGGAGGAGAGAAAGAAAGAGTTCTGTAAATTTGTGCTTTTCCTCATGTGACTCTCCACTTAACTCTTGGAGAAACTCCTATTGTTTCTATCTCTGTGTTAAAGCCCGCTCCTTCCAACCTCCAATATTCTTGAGCTACAAATACTGATAAATGTAAGTATAGAACTGATTAGCAATACATCACAGGACCAACTCCTTGCAAATAAAAATGAGTTACCCGTCTCACTTCATTACCTTCAATCAGATGGAGGCTAAATCTTTTACTTGATCCCCAGAGCACTCTGTGAGGTAACTAAGAAGCCATCTGTCATATAAATGTCTTAAGAATTAAGTTCCATCATATGGCAGGGTGACAATGAAGAGATTAGTTCGGTCAAAGAATTCTGAGGACCTGTTGGGTGACTATAAAATGCTTTGGCTTCTGTCTTTCCAAAACTTAGGTAGGAGTTTCAGGCTATTGAAATATGTGGAAGAATACTCATCACCAGTAATGATACCAAATTAATTGCAGAATAATGGGATGGCATAGCATAAAGGGATCTTTAGAGGACATTTGGTCCATCCCACTCATTTTCTAGGCAATGGCTTAGTCATGGTCACTGGACAGTAGCAGAGATGCATCAGAGCTTGGGGTCCCAGCTCAAGGTCAGGCCCTTTTCTCTTTGCATGATCAACTTAACAAAAATTGAAATCATATATTTAAAATGTTATTTGTAATATTTTGTGTTACAAGAACATGTGTATTCATTATGAAAATTTAGAATACTGAAGCTGTTTGAAAGACCAGGTGGTTCCATCATTAGTCCATCAACTCGGGATAACACTCGCTGATGTTTTAGAAAATTGGGATTATCACGCAAATGCAGCATGATATATTCCTTTCTTCACTGAACGGAAAAGCACGCCTTTTCCCCCAAGGTAGTAAAAATTTCTCAAGACTGTATTTCTTTTAAAAAATATTTTATTTATTAATTTTATTTTGTGTTTATGAGTGTATTGTCTGCATGTATGTAAGTGTACCCATATTGTGCAATGCCTGCAGAGGTCAGAAGAAGGTTTCACATCCCCTGGAACTGGAGTTACAGATGATTGCTAGCTGCCATGTGGGTGCTGGGAATCGAACCTGGGTCTTCTGCAAGAGCAGTCAGTGCTCTTAACTGCTGAGCCATTTCTCCAACCCAGAAGTCACTATACTTTTAAATTAATTGATATGTATTAGCCAGATTCCCTTCCAGAAAGATTGGGACTATTTATCCTCTTCTACCATGAGAAATAGTCCCTATTAATCTTATTTGGGTGGGTGTCAAATATAAGTTTGCATGCATTTTTCATATTTAAATTTTAAAGGTATTTAGAGTTGCCAAGAGATATTGGCTGAACATCCTAATTAAATAACTAGATTTATAAATGAATTTGTGTTAGGTTTGTATAATAATACAATTTTATAAAAAGCTGAATTTCTCTGAGGTAAATTAGAAAGAATAAAGAGTGAAAATTTGAAAGATGTTGCAGGTATCTAAGGAAGAGCAGATGTTGACAGTCGTTTTCATGGAACCCTTTCGGACAGTGTTGGTTGGTGCTGAGTTTCCATCGGAGCCATGAAGATGCAGTTTTCTTCCATGAGTGCCGAAGGTGTATCTTGTCACTGGTTCATTTCTAGATGTGTTTTCATTAGCCAGACAAAGTGTGAGTTCAGGAGTATGGGAATTGTTTTATGCAGCGTGGACAATGAATTGAGATTCCTGTTAATATGTAACTCTGGGATGCTAATATTTCTTGACAGAAAATCAATCCTTTTGAGTTCTGTTCACCAGCAAATTACCAGTGTTAAGAAGCTTTGGGTGTTTAATTTACAATATGACAGTTTCTTCAAAACAAACAAACAAAAAGCCTTCATTTCTTTTATGTGGGTTGAAGTATCATTGCTAAATGTTGTTGGCATTGTATAGTGTTGCTCAGCAGGGAGAGAGAGAGACAGAGAGAGAGAGAGAGAGAGAGAGACAGAGAGACAGAGAGACAGAGAGACAGAGAGACAGAGAGATCTGATTTAGCTAAAGTCCATATGAAGATACTTTATAAGCTTTAAAGTACAAATCTAAATATAAAATTTTATTGCTTGTTTGTAGGCAACTCGGACCTATAAGGCATCTTTAACTCCATCCATTTTTTTTTCAGTCATGCCCAGGTTGACCTCAAACTCAACCTAGCCTCATTGGTGCTGAGATTATAGGTACATATTTTCATGCCTAACTGCCTTCCATCTTAATAAAAAAATGGATTCTTATATAAGATCATGTTGCAGGCAGAAGAATAACATGATTGTATTAATTTTCATCTGCTTGGTAAGAAAAGTTTTATATTTTGTTGGTAAGAGGACTATAATTCTTGTAGGCAAGTACATCAGGCAGCACATTCTCTGATCTAACTGGGTTGTTTCCGTTAACATTCAGTTGCTTGGAAGTCAGCATGAACATAGAATTCATTGTGTTGTGTTATTTGTGTGTCTGCAAAATGCAAGCCATCTTCTGAAAGGAAAACAACCGTTTATAGACATAAGATGGACAGCAAACTTTTGTTCACATACAAATCCTTTATCTTCTGAATAGTTTCTTTGTTGGAGTCCAGGCTTTAAGTATATGGACTCATTATTGAATCGTCCCAGACGTGCCCAGGGGATGTCTAAACCAGCCTTTTAACTTCATAAGAATCATCCCACACAATAAAGTTTGCAGCATTTGTGTTCAGAAGAAAAAAGAGAATCAAATTCTGATTTGTTCTTCTAGATTTAATTTTCATATTATGATTTTTCAGAAAAGAGCAAAACACAAAAAATTAAGGAGGTGTCAGGTAACCCAGCAGTGTGCAGCCTGCTAGAATTTAAGATGTGACTTGTGTGTGTCCTGGGCAGTTCCACATGTTTACTGGATGTGACCTTCCACAAAGTTTCATTTGACTGCACTGTACAATTTCATGGTGGTAGCTCAGCTTCAGGAAGGAAAAACAGATCAAGCTTGACATTTTCCATTCACAGCTGAACCAGTTAATCATAGAGGAGAGGGTACTGAGGGGTGAGCTAATCAGAAATGCCCAGAAAACAGGGCTAGGCAGCGTCTATTAGGTGAGTTCAGATTGCATTGATCAGTGGCATTGAGGAGCAGGATTTCCTACAACCCATTTTCACTAAGATGTCCACTTTGAAAAGGGGCAGGAACGGAAAAGAATGTGACTGGTGCAGCAGACTGATCACCCAAAAAAGCTTTTTAAAATGGGAAAATAGTTACCTCTGCGGGAGGCTTCAAAACTATCAAAAAGACTAATTCTCTGGATGTCATAGGTTAATGTGGTGTTAGGCATCAGGGTTCGGTTTCGGTTAATGCTGGTGACTGCAAACTTGAAAGCTAATTCTTCAACATTAACAGGTTCATTTTCCACAGTTTCAAAAATCCCTCCTGCAGAAGCAAAAAAGATGCATGAGAAGCATTAGTTACACTGCACACACATCACTGTCTTAAAAAATAAGAATATAAACTACAAACAGAAGACCCCCAAACAGTTAAAGCCTGGGATGCTGAGAGTAGATTCCGAATCTAAGGCTGAAAGTTATCAGCATCTGTTACACACAAACAGATATTTCTAATTACAGATGTATATCAAGGTTTTAAATCCAATACTGGATTTTATTATGCCTCTCAGATAGCAGATATATCCAAATATTTCATACCATGAAAGTACAGATGATAATATGGTGCAAAACAGTTTTCAGTAATTTGGACAAGAATCATGCTTTGCTTGGCATAACTTAAGCTTTATCCTGGTAAGACAATCCTTCCTTAGGATAAAAACTTTTCTGTTCAAAAGCATAGATTCTAGGGGCTACAGAGATGGTTCAGCAGTTAGAGAGAATGGCTCTTGCAAAGGACCCAAATACGGCTTCCAGCACCCAAGTTGGGCAGCTTATAACCACCTGTAACTCTTGCTCTAGGGCATTTGACACCGTCTCTGGCCTCCAAGGATACCCGCACTCACATGCTTACATAACCACACATAGGCACACACAAACACATAATTAAAAATCAAATAAATCTTTACAAAAACCCAGACATTCTGGACATTTGGGATCATCCAGGGGTGAACTGGGGTCAAAATGAAACACTTCATCTCTTACATTTTTCAGAATGAAAACGTTTTCTAGACTTCCTGGAGTCATATTCTGCATTCTGATACAGTCTAAAGCATATGGGCACATTAAAAGGATTATTTTATCTTTTTGAAAAATTGCTTGATTATGCCCCAGAGCAAACTTGAAATCTAACTATGGGAATATATATTTCTCTGGGTCTTAGGTTCTAATATCTTAAATATGAGCATGGTTTTCAGAAGAAATGACATCACACATTAGTGCTTAGGCTTCATCAGAGACTCCAGCTCTGACTTCACTTGAAACATTGGTGTTAGGTAGAGATGATGTAGATATAGTTAAATATACATTCTTAAAGTTGTTTAAGAGCTGCTTCTGAGGTTATCGCAAAAGACACAGAACCTCCACTTAGTTTACTCCCTGATTTACCTAAATCTGTTTTCTTTGAAAATCCATACTTTATGCCCATGTCATAATGAATTCTTGAAACTAGTAAGCTGCTATTTATTTACTTTCATTATTTCTTACCGAGTCAATAGTAGGTGTTTCCAAACCTATCTATGCCATATTGATTTGTCAGTAAGTTTGCCATAAGTTCTCTCTTGTTTCAAGGAAAAAAGAAGACAAAACATTCTCAAATGAAAATGAAAAATAGGCATTATGGATATGATTTGTGTCCATTCTTCCTTAGATGGAATATATCAATGGACATACTCTAAATAGATATAATTACCCTAATTCTACTTTGAAAGACTAGCAAACAAATGCTCTTGTATAACTTTCCATTGAACTGATGTTCTTTATTAAGAAACTACAGTGCTTTGAAAGCAAGAAGGCATATAGTGATCCAATTTGGCTCCTTTTGCTCCTTTTGGGCAAGTTTCTGGCATTTATTAACCAAAGTCACACATGCTTGGTTAGTTTCAGCTGTCAACTTGACAAACTTGGAAACATCTGGGAAGAGAGTTTTAGTTGAGCGACTGTCATCATTTGGTCTCTGGGCATGTCTGTGGGGGATTGTCCTTATGTGAGAGTCACCATTTCATGGGCTGGGTCCTGGACTGTGTAAGATTGGAGAAAGCTAGCCTAGTGCTGAGTAGCAAGCATGTAAGCATTTCTCTGCTTATAACAGCATGAATAATTCATGTATAGATTACTTCCATGGTTTTCTGGGAAATTACAGTCTATATGTTGATGTTCTATACATTTGTTCCAAAAGTAGTAGAAAATACTTCTATTTTCCTCTGTTAGACAATCATAATCAGGGAATTGGGGATGTATTACCAGTTTCTCTCAGAACTGTGAAGGGACAGAGAGGAGGTGAGCTCAGACAATAAACCCTGGGTGGTCAAAGGAAGATGTATGTAAGACGAGCTTATTGCCATGGTCAAGGCAAACCACACAGACGATTCCTGGTGTTGGAGTTTCTGTAGTAGTCGTTAGAATTATTTGTTTACTTGTCAGTGTCTCCAGTCCTAGCAGAAGCTCTTTAGCAGGGAGTTAGTGTCACCCAGAGTCACCACCGCTATGGAGACCAAGTCATCTTAGGATATTCAGGCTGCAACTACTTAGAGAGGAAGTGAATCTCTGTCTGTATGTGTGAGGGCAGCCTGTGGGAGGGCACAAACTTCTGGACAGGAAACAGAAGCTCTGAATTTGGGACACTGGTTTTACCTCATTCCTCTCTGAGGAGATTTTTAAGTTTTTGGGTAAAAGTCACTGTTAAGTAGCTCTTTTGTGTATTTTTATCAACCTTATAATATATATAGGAGATACTATTCCTGGTTTTATAAAGGAGAAAAAGAACAAGCATATTATACATTTTATCTAGTTAGTTCAGTCACAAGCCTTATCTGTGACAAACCTGGGTGTTCAATTGTCCAGTGTATCTATGTGTGCCCATGGCTCTACTTCATCAAGTTATTTCTACCCTTTTTCATCTCTAAATGTGGATAACGGTTCGTCTTATAAGACCCTTGAAAACACAACTATTCCCCCAGAAAATGGTTGATATTGTTGAACATGGGTGATAAAAACCAGTGGTTACCACTTTTGCAACTTACGGCTCCACTCAAAAGTATTCCTCTCATGTAGAGTTGTCATTTACAGAAAGCTGGATGTTCTCGGGTTTAAGAAAATGATGCATTTGTTTTTATGTTTTTAAAGTGTGAATAGGTGAACTCCATGTTGGCATTAAAAAAATGTGTCATTCATTCACCAAATGAGAATTACACATGGTGTCAGTAGTTCCCCCCTCCCCACATGCTCTTTTCCTCCAGGAAAGGACACCTGAAAAATACTAAGAGTGCACAGTGACATGGGGTGTGTGGTCCTGGAGAAGTGCCAGAAGCACAGCATCGACTAAAAACAGGAGAAAGTGTTAACAGGAGCCAGACACACACAGGTGGTGGTGCAGACTGCTAAGAGTCAGCTTCCTCCTCTTCTTTTTACCCCTTAGCTTTAGATTTGAGATGTGGAGGGTTTAATACAAAGAGTGAGAGGACTCATCCCTAGGGACACTCACGATGCCTCTCTCTCTCCTTCTCTCCCTCTGTCCCTCCCTCTTTCTCTCCACCTCCCTCCTCTCCCTCCCTCCTTCTCTCCCCTCCCTCCTTCTCTCCCCCTCCCCTTTTCTCCCCCTCCCTCCTTCTCTCCCCTCCCTCCTCTCCCCCGTTCCTCCCTCCTTCTCTCCCTCCCTCCACCTTCTCTCTGTGTTCCTTTTTCCTTTCCCCGTTCTCCCCCTTCCTTCTCCTTCATGTCCCCCTCCCTCTATGTCCCTTTTCTTCCCTCGCTCTTCCCTCCCCTTTCCTCTCTCTGTCCTTTCTTCCTTCTCTGCCTTGTTTCTTCCTTTTCACTTTTTGAGATTTGTGAACAAGGAGTAGTAATGAAATATTTAAATCCTTCTTAGGGAAGGAAATATTAAAGTCCTTCGTGGGGCTAACTTTGGGCCTCAGGCTTTTGGAGTCCAGGAGTCCCACCAGTCGGAGACAGGAAATCACCCCTCAGTCGTCCTCTGCTCTTACAGCTCCTGTCCCTCATTCTCCTAAGGTCATTGCATCCCTATATTTTCACTCTTCCCTATTTGAGCTGAGCTAAGCACAACTTCTGCTCCTAAGAATTCAATGAGCTGTGGAAGAAGTTAGGAAACTAAGAAGGTAGTTTAGGCTCAAGGGTGGAACAGACGCCCTTCCAGATCAGTGGGAAGAGAAAGGGGCAAGACTTTGAGAGCTCAAGGTGATAAACAGGTTTCTCCTTTCCCTTGGAGATCTTAGGCATGGCAGATGGAGCTCAGGAGGGCAGAATCTTCCATGAGGGCAACAGGCCTGGGTGACCATGCTGGCTTTTTTACATCAGGAGTAACTGAGGCGTGAGGTGTTGGCAAACTGTATTTTGCTTTTATTACGATGTGGGTCAGGCTGAGTGTGTACAGATCACATGTCAATCCTTATAAACTAGATGGGACTGGGCAGAAAAGTCATCTGTCTTATCACCATCAGCAAGGTGAGCAACGGTCAAAAGTCTTCATTAACATGCCTAGCCTCTTCCTGGCCCTTCCTCCAAGTCACTCGCAACTCGACATCACAGCTCAGTATGGTTTGGAATCACTGGCTAAATAAAAGTTTAAAAAGTAGAAGAGGTTGGAAAGGGTGTTTCTAAATTCAGGTCTTCATGCTTATATGCAAGACTTTATCCACTGAGACATCTTCTCAGCCCGTGCAGAACAAAAGCTGAGCATGTTGGTGTGTCTGTAATCCACAGAAGGATTTGGGCAGGTAACTGACCAGTCAGTGTAGCTAATCACTGAGCTCCAGGTTCAATGAGACCCCGTTTTAAATAACAAGGTGAAAAGTGATAGAGAATTCTAGATAAAGGCAGCTAATGTCAACCTCTGACCTCTACACTCACATGCAAGGGCAGGTCCACACATGTGGACAAAGGCAAACAGCACACTCACACAAAATAAAATAATTTTTTAAGTAGAAGAGACTGGGATTTTCAGTCATGCTCTAGTTTTCTATATGGATAGTTGTGCTATTTGAAATGGAAAGGGTAAAATCATAGTTCTTATAAATACCAAAATAGGTATGAGTTCTGAAAAATGAATGTTTTTATGTCCTTAATAAATGAATATATTTAGACTTGATGTTCTGGATCCTGTGGGCCTTCTTGCATTGATTTTCCTTCATTGTGCTTTGCTGGGAAGAGAGGTTGGTACAAATAGGGTTTATGCTTATAAGAGCTCTGTGCTCTTTACTCTGTGTTCCCTGCACTTGAGCCCAGCTGCCACACACAGCCACTAAATAAAGGAGAAACAAATAAGGAATGTGTACATGGTTTTGTGTTAGTTTGAACTAAAAATCCTTTTATGTGTATATCATTGTTATGACTGGAATTGCATCCTTGTCCTGGTTAGCCTTCTATTGCTATAATAAAACATGCCGATCAGAACTAACTTGGGAAGGAAATGTTTTTTTTTTTTTTTTTTTTTAGCTTATATGTCCTGACCATAGTTCATCACTGAGGGAAGCTAGAACTCAGGACAGGGGCCTGGAGGCAAGAACAGAAGCATAGACTAAGGAGGAAAGCTGCTTATTGGCTTGCGGCTTGCTCCTCCAGCCAGTGCTCAGCCTGCTTCTTCCTTTTTTCTTTTTTCTTTTTGCAGGGTACAGTGTAAATTGGAGACTCCGTTCAAAATCTCATTTTTGAGAACCAATTATTAATCATGCATGGAGAAAAAAAACTTACTGATTACATTTAGAAGGAAACCTTCACTTACAATTACTGCCCCCTTTTCTGCCATCGCAAGAAGACCACTTCTTAACTCTCAGGTAGCATTTCTCCTGCCAGGGCAAGATTATGACCTTGTGTGTCCTGAATATTCTGTAGCTCTCCCATTCCCACCCCCAATACAGCATTCAAAATAAAACCGACCTTCTACCAGGAATGATTGTTTTATATGTATGCACAAGCTAAATTGGGCTCTTCATCAACAAATAAACAAATATGGGCATGTACCAGTGTTTGCTTTGCTGAACTTCTAAGCACTAGAATCTGGAGTGTGAATGTATAACTTAGCCCTGTCTGTAGCACCTAGGATACATGCCTGTCCTCTGACTTTACCTCATGAAATGACTGACTCAACCTAACAAGGTTCACCTTGTGGGATATGTCCCGTGGAGATGGTAAGAAAACATCAAAGAGGATCAAATACCAATGTTTGGTCCAGCTGCCAATGTGGTAGTTCCCTAATAATAAGATGAAGGCATCACGGACACTAGATGTTTATACATTTTTTTAACTTTAAAAAAAATTTATTGAGAATTTCATATATGCATATAAGGCATTTTAATCAAATCCACACCCACTCCCTCCCCTCCAACTCCTCCCATATCACTCCATCACTTTTTCTGGACAACTTCGTGTACTCTTTTTTTTTTTTTTAATTATAGGGTTTTTTGCTACTCCAACATTCCCCCTCTGAAGAGATAACCTTAAAATCTTTTAGGGATTAGATAAGAGCTCCCAAATACTTTTGACACTTTTGGCCTTTGGAACAGAGTATGTTCTAAGAGGCCCAAGGACATTTTGACTTTTAGCCAAGAAACTGGCTACTTCTCTTTGGGGTCTTTTTACCCCAACTGCCTAGACAATTTCTACCTCCTATTCTTATTGTGCCATCCTTTGAGGAGGTTACCCAAATTGCTGAAAGGGAATTGGGAAACAGACTGCTCTGGCTTCTTCCATGATGAACAGGGACACAGACTGAGGCAGTTGGGGTACCCCTTTAATGGGTCTATCTAAAAGACTCCCAAATTGCATAACTCTTAATTGTAAGGAGAAAAGAAAGCTCTTGACTGGTGCCTAGGAGATGTGATGGAGAAGTAAAGGCAAGAGCAATTAGCATTACAAGTTCTAGACAAGGAACCAGAAAAAATTCAGAACAGGGAAAATTTCAAATGCTCATGTCAGAGTCCACTGGAATTTCTTGACGAGAGCTTCCAAAAGCATCCCTCTATTGGGTTCCTCCTCATTTTTCTTTTGTCTGCCAAGGCTGGACTCAAAAGTCATGGGCTCAGAATTTGTTTAAAGACACTTTGATAGCTGTTGGAGTGGCTAGAATCCGTGTCAGTTCCCTCTCAAAGACTTCTAGATAGGGGGAGAAAACAAATTTAGACATCATTTTAGAACAATAGCAGATTGTCTCATTTAGCTACAGGTGGGCACTACAGTATTCTAGACCAAAATTTGAAGTCTTACATCTGAGCAGCACTTTCTCATTAGAAACAAAATCATCACTGAGAAATAATTCTCTAAATAACATTTTATATGGACTTAAGCCTAACGTCTGGGAAGTGTAATCCCTTGAACTTTTAAAGAAATATATTGATCACTTTAATCTTTAGTTATACTTTCCTTTCGGGTGTTTAAGACCATACAGTTGGCCAAAATAAACCAATTTTATTTTTCTCTTAAGGTTGTTTGAGGATCTGTTCCTCAGGGGTCACATGGGTTTGGGAGGAGCTCCTGGCTCCTTTCTTTTACCCGTTCCATCTATGTGAAGATAAGTCCTGCTTGACCGTGGCTGGCTTCATTTGGAAGCGTGGAGACAATGTTCCCTCTGAGTTGACCTTCCTCTTTGTGGTCTGGACACTGGTTCAAGTCCATCTGGTGGGGGACTCCATGGCCTCCCTGAACAATGGTGACTCATCACCATTACATTGAGAGATGCTCCATAGTCCCCTGGAACTTAGCTGACTTTGGAGGGCAAGGACCAAAAACTATTCTTTATATCCCTCTGACAGATTAGTATAGGCCTCAAAGTATGGCTATTAAACATCCAAGAAAGTTAGTTCCACCAGTTTGGTACTTTAAATTACCATGAGCTATGTAGATAAAGCTTGGGCAAAAAACCAAACATTCTCAGATAAAACTTGACTAGACATATATTTTGTTCCTTAAACTAGTTGACTAAACTATGACCTTAGAAATTTTAAGATTAAACCTGACCCAAAGATACCAAAGATCGCTACAATGAAAATCTTAAATCATTAAAGAAAGGGATTGAGGAAGATACCAGGAGATGGAAGGACTTCCAGTGCTCATGGATTAGAAAAATTAATATTTTGAAAATGACCATTTTGCCAAAAGCAAGATATATATTCAATGCAATCCCAATCAAAATCCCCATTATATATGTCACAGAATTAGAAAAAAACCACCCTTAAATTCGTACAGAAGCACAAAAGACCCCAGATATCCAAAGCAACCCTGAGCACAAAGAGCAACACTGGTGGGATAACTATTCCAGATCTCAAAGTATACTACAGAGCTATAGTCATAAAATCATCATGGTACTGGCACAAATATAGACACATAGATCAATGAACCATCACTGAAGACCCAAACCTGAGTATATGCAGTTTCAGCCACCTGTTATTTGACAAAGGTGCCAAGAACACACAATGGAGGAAAGACAGCATCTTCAACAAATGGTGCTGGCAAAACTGGATCTTCACCTGTAGAAGTATGAAACTAGATCCTTATCTTTCTACTTGTAAAAAAGTCAACTCCAAATGGATCAAAGACCTCAATGTGAAACTGGAAACCCTGAAACAATTAGAAGAAAATATTGGCAATAACCTGCAAGATATAGGTATAGGAAAGAATTTTCTAAATTGGATAAAAGTTGCTCAGGAATTAAGGTCAACAATAAGTGGGACCTCATTAAACTAAAAAGCTTCTGTACAGCAAAAAATAAATAAATAAATAAATAAATAAAGTGAAGAGAAAACCCACAGAGTAGGAAAAAAATCTTCACTAGTGACACATCTGACAGAGGTTTAGCATCCAGAATATATAAAGAACTCAAAAAACAAAGAAGCAAGAAAGAAATGACCCAATGAAAACATGGGCTAAAGATCTAAACAGAGAGTTCTCAAAGGAAGAAGTAAAGATGCCTAAGAAACATCTTAAAAAGTGTTAAATATCATTAGTAATTAGGGAAATGCAAATTAAAACCACCCTAATGTTTCACCTTGCTCCAATCTAGGATCAAGAGAACAAACGATTCCAAATGATGGTGAGGTTGTGGAGAAAGGGGAACGCTCATTCACTGCTGGTGGGATTGCAAACTTGTGCAACCCCTATGGAAAACAGTGTGGAGAACTCTTAAAAAACTAAAAATGAACCTACCATATGACCTGGTTATACCACTCCTTACCATATAGCCAAAGGACTCATCCTATTGTAGAAACACTTGTACGACCATGTTTGTTGCTGCTTTTTCACAAATAGCTAAGAGGTGGAAGCAACATAAATGTTCCTCAACCAATGAGTGGTTAACAAAAATATGGTACATTTACACAATGGAATTTTACTCAGCAGTAAAGAAAGCTGAAATAATGAAATTTGCAGGTAAATGGATGGATCAAGAAACTGTTATACTAAGTGAAGTAACACAGACTCAGAAAAACAAAAGACATAGGTTCTTCCTCATTTGTGGATCCTAGAAACAAATCCTTTTAAGCTCCATGTTCTTTTAAGATGTTAAAAGGATATGGGAATGGCAATATTTTCCAAAATAGAAAAAATGAGAAAGCCTAAGCAAGTGATGAAGGTCTGTGTAGGTTTGTTATGATATATAAAGATGAGACAAAGAATATACACATAATCAGCCTGTCTTACACAGTCCAGGACCATGGGTGGCACCGCCAGTGGACTGAGCCCTCTCACATCACTCAACAAATTCAAGAAAATGTATCACAAACATTCCCACAGGCCAGTCTGATGGAGGAAATCCCCAGTTGTGGTCCCTTCTTCCAGGGTGTATCAAATTGACATCTGAAGCTATCTAACACAGTCCTCCCCAAGTTCATATATTGAAGCCCGAACCCTAATACCTAGGACCTCTGAACTGACTGCATTCTATAGGAAAAGAAACAGCTAGAATGATCCCTGATCCCTACCTATCCTTTTAAGAAAAAGAAACTGGGGGGCGGGGGGGGGAGGGGAGCTGGAGAGATGATGCAGCGGTTAAGCGCACTGACTGCTCTTGCAGAGGACCCCTGTTAGATTCCCATGTCAGTACCCACATGGTAGCTGACAGTCATCCATAACTCTAGTTCCAGGGGATCTGGATACCCTCTTTGTGGTCATTGCATGACATGAGTGCTTCTACCTACATGCGAGAAATACATTCCTGCACATAAAAACATAAAATAAATAATAAATAAAAGATAAAAGAAAAGAAACTGGGACGCACTGTACATACCTATATGAAGTCATGTAGAGGGCAGTCCACTGAGGACAGAGAAAACTAAGGTGGCTGTTGTCAAACCTGCCACATTTTGATCCTAGACTTCCAGCCTCCTGAACAGTAAGAAAATATATTCTGTCATTTAAGAGAGTTAGTGTGTATTGTTTTTGTTTCTGTTTTTGTCCAGCCCCAGGAAACTAGTAGACTCATCTTTTCTTCTAACCCCACATATTTTAAAATGGGGAGTTTTAGTGACAATCACCTTTATCCAAGTAACACTATCTTCTTGGAACAGTCGTATAAGAGGAGCAGAGCGAAGTCACTAAAATTCAGGAGACATAGTTCCACTATCACAGCACATTTCTGTTAGTGTTTGGTAGACACCTACACTGCAAGGACAAAGAGGGAAACCACACGGAGCAGTAACTTGCATGTGGAGGAGGTTGCCTTCAAGGAGGGTGGTGGGTGTGAAGGGTGGTCAGCTGAGAGATTTTGGTTTGCACTGAGTAATTCCATCTAGACTTAGAAAAGACTTGTTCACTGTGACAAATCTTCCTGTTGGCTTAACATTGTGACCACTGTAAAAAAAAAAAGAGCATCACTTAGAGAAGGCTGAGTAAATGCTCTATTTCATGAGCCTGCTGGATATACACCCCCCGGCAATGATGCATTTGTCAGCCTTTCCCCACTATAATAAAATATCTGAGGTAATTTATTTATAAAGAGAAAAATGTATTTGGCTCATTATTTGGGAGATTCCTGTGTGTGATTTATTGGTCCCATAGCTTTGTGATTATGATGAAGCAATAGATCACAGTAAGAGGGCTTGGCAGGGCAAAGTGCTCATGTTATGACCAGGAAACAAGAGGGGAAGAGAAGGCACATGCCCTCTGAGGACGACCTAAGGACTTCCTGTAAGGTTCTAGCTCATAAATGCCCCAGCTCCTCCTAACGATGCTCTGGAAACCATATCTTTAGCACACACACACACACACACACACACACACACACACACACACACACACCCATCTGAGATGTAGAAAATGGTGTTAAAACTTTTTACAAGTCACATGCTGTACTTAGAGAATCATCATAAGATGGAACACAACAATCTGTATGGAGATTCCCCGTCTGGCTCAAGGTCCTACTGATTTCTTTCTTTCCTTTTTTGTGGTTTTCAAAGATAATCAGTAGCCTGCTTTCTAACCTGCCTTCCAATCACAGTTTCCATGGAGTAGGAAAAGTATAATGTGGTGGCTATTAAGGACCTGGCTGTGCACATATGCCTTAAAAAGAAGCAATTATTATAATATTATTATAATTATGTAATAATAATTATTGCCCATTATTTCCATCCTGTCTCTTTCTAGATGGGGGTTGAACTGAATGATGGGTGGGAAGTAAGAAAATTACCCCTTTCCTCCCTCCAAAAAAGTTTAAGAAACTGAACCAGAAAATTCACTCCATTTAATGATGACATCAACATTGGAAAGTTATGACTTTAAATCTTATTCCCATAAAAGGAATATTCTTTTGCCTTGCCTTATAATACTGAGTATATATTCCAATAACATCAATTTTAGAAATGCGATAGATGTGCATCGTGTATGCATATATATACATTTATCTTTGACTATGTTTATGTATGTCATGGTCAATGAATCTATTGCAGAATTAATTCATTCAACGACTTGTTCTTTTATCTACTCTTACAAAAGCTTTGTGTGTTATAAGCCAATGTTGTATGAGGCACTAGGAATATATCAGTGAACAGGAGAGATGAAATAAATCAGCCAGGTGTGCTATCACACTGTAACTCAAGCATGTGGCAGGCAGTGGTAGGCTATTCTCTGTAAGTACAAGGCCAGACAGGTTGACATAGCCAGGGCTAGAGAGTGAGCTTGGGGGGGGGGGAGAGGGAGGGAGAGAGAGAGGGAATGTAGAGAGAGAATGTGAGTAAGAGATTTCATTCTAGATGGGAGTTGGTCAGAAGCAGGAACAGGGCACTTGATGTGTTGGCATGGGAGGCCAGGAAAGTCCTCACTACAGGTGCAACTTCTGAGTAATGACCTGAAGGAACTGAGGGAACTGGACTGAAGATACTGGGAGAAGGGCACTCCACCCAGAGGGAGCAAACTGTTAGAAGGCACTCCTGTTTCTTGTCATTTTTGAGTTGCTGAATTTGGGTGAGCTGGACTTTGATTGGTAGTAGATGAGTTCAGAGGAATGAAGGAGGTAGATTGGAGCAGATCACAGGAACAGTAACAGGACTGTGACTTTTATTCTAAGTGACATGGAATGCCAGTGGTAGGCTTTGAGCAGTGCTGTTAAGTGTCATATATTGCTAACAAAAGAAGAAAATAATATAAAAGTCCACCAAGAGCAGAATAAATAAATTGTGGTATGTTTGTACAATGCAAAAATAAACACATCTGTATGTGTTGTGCTGTCCAGAATAAAATAGTTAAGAAAAATGAAGCAATATTAAAACATTGATGTTAGGTAATAGATATTCATATTATTTTCTACAAATCTTCTATTTGAAAATATTTAATAACAAAAAGTCAAAATAGAATTAAACTAGGGAAATAGGACATCTCTGTCTTATAAGCTTACATATTCCCAAAGTTGTATTTAATGACAAGAAACTAGATACCTTAAAAATGTTACATCTAGCAAGAGAATCATCATGACTTCCATATTAATAGTGAAGAAAACGGAGGAAATGGGACGAGAGCAAGCACAGGGAGATCTGTACTTGAACCTGTTCCACATAGCCTGTTATAATAAGAAGCTACCTCAGTAATCCAACTGAGAGATGATGGTGACTTGGTTCAGATTTTGACTGTTGGGGTGTATGACATGATTGGAAGTAAAAAAACAATCTGAAGGTAGGGCTTGCAGGATTTTTAGACAAAGTAGAAGTAAGTGATCTTGGCTTGGGGTGTGACTGTTCTGTGATACTTGTGAGATGTCCAAGTGGAGTTGTCAGCTAAAAAGCTTAACAAATGACTAGATTTTATACAAGTCATTCCTCAATGTGTCATTGTCATTGAGACGAGATATAAAAAGCTGTGAGACTGGAGCACATCACAGTAAGTGTAGACAAGCCAAGAACCAGCAAAAACTGGAATAGGTAGGATTTGGAGGAAGTGAGACATTGTCAATTCCCTGACTTTGAATTTCTGGTCTCTAGAATTATGAAAGAACAAATTTCTGTTATTTAAAGTAATCAAGTTTGAAGTAATATGTGGTGTGTGTGTGTGTGTGTGTGTGTGTGTGTGTAGGGCTGTATTTGTGTATGCACACCTGTGCAAGAATGTAAGCATGCATGCAGAGGTCACCATTTTATACTGGTGCTCACTCCATTTTTTTTAACTGATCCTGGAATTCACCAACTCAGCTAGGCTGCCTCGCCAGTGTGCTTCAGGGATATGTCCGTCTGCCTCCTCAGTACTGGGGTTATAGTGCCACATTTGATTTTTACTGGTGCACTGGGGGTCCAAGGAGGTTCTCACACTGAGTAATTCATCTCCCTATTTCTGACATCATTTTCTAATGCAACCACAGACTACTAATCCAATAAGTAGATGGACTTATTTTTAATTATACTATTAATTGATACATAATGATGATGCATATTTATGTAGTACATAATTATATATATATATGTAAAATGTGTGGTGATCTAATCAGTATAATGAGCATATCTATCACCCCCAGCATTTATCATTCCTTTTTTGGTTAAAGCATTTTAAATCCTCTCTTGTAGGTGTTTTAAAGTATATAATAAATTGTTAGCTACAACCACCTCAGTATGCTTTGAACACTGAAATTTATTCTTCATATTTAAATACAGTTTATAACTGTCAACCATTCTTTCCTGATATTTGCCAATGTTATATTATTTAAATTATCCTATTTCTTCTTATTTCTTCTTTGTAAAGTATTATTTTATTCGGACTTTTTGATAGTAATTTCTAGCTCTCTAATTCAGTTTTGTCCAGACACTTCTTAACTGTATTACAGAATACATCGACATTTTAAATTTATTTTCACTTTGAGTGTGCAGGACCAGTTTAGGATATTATTGTATATTTTCTAATAAAACTTGCTCAACCCTAAATAGTTGATGTATGTACACCCCCACAAATTGGGAAGTCACCCAGGAAGCAGGGGTGGCCTATTAACTGACAATCTATAAGTGAGAAGCTCCGAAGTATGGCTTCTGCTTTGCATTCATGTAGAATAAGAGCCACTGCAGAAGCTGTCAACAGAAAACAAGATGGCAATTTGATCTGTTCCTTTGCTGATAGCTGCTCCTTAAATACACAATATTATACTGCCTCCCTTTATTGCCACATCCATAATTCTACTTTATTGCATCATAAGCAATTTACTCTAGGCTTATATTCACTACACCTTTAATTTCAAGGTTATACATTTAATTTCTAAGATTCTCTTGGGTTAATGCTCTCTTCCACATTCAACTTCTTGCTGTCTAATCTTTAAACACCAACACTCTGTTAATAATCTCATGTAGAAGCATTTGGGTGGGAGGCACATGTTCCATGATTTAAAGGAAAAGAAATAAAGAGGTATTTTTAACTTTTGAGGAAGTCCTGAATAACCAGAGACGTAAAGACGTAAAGACGTAAAGACAAGGAGTGTCTCTATGGTTTTGAAACAACCCAACTTTCTACAAGTGGCTTCAGATACTAGTGTCCTTTGAAGAGGAAGAATATGTTTGAGTCATTCTTGGCCTAATTTAACTCTGTCTTTGATGCCAGGGGCTCCTCCCAAGCCCATGTGACCCCTGAGGAACAGATAAGACCTCAAACAGCCTTAAGAGTAAAAATAAATTGGTTTATTTGGGACAACTGTAGAGTCTTAAACACCCAAAAGGAAAGTCTAACCAAAGATTGAAGGGGTCAATATAATTTCTTAAGAGTCCATATGTATAGCTAAAGGCTACATAACAAGAAACAGTACCAGACAGGAGATATCTTCCTTTGAGTTGTTGGCCAGGGTGGCCCAAGAGACTCCCAGACAGTAACCCAGCATAGAACTTGGAAAATGAACAGCAGACCCCAATCCTATCTAAATGGATAATGACAACTGATTGCTGCTAGATAAGGAACAGCTGATCTTCCTAAAACAAGGCTCTTTAGATAGGCTGACTAGATTCAGCAGATGGACAAGCACTGGGGAATGGCTGGAGGACCACCAACAACACAGTGGACAGTAACAGGGATGACAGAATATATGGGCTCCAGTGGGGTGTGAAGGAAGGCTATGGGGGGTGCCATTTGGGAAGTGGGTATATAGATGAATAGATTGTTTGGGATGTTCTGTATGATATACACACAAAAAATCAACATAAAAAAGAGTTATAGTTGAAGAGGAAACACAGAAATTTACTTCATGTTAATTAGTAGAGGTGAAAAACATTACCATTGAAATCTACCTTATGACTTTATATCCATACTCAGGTACTAAGGATCCGAGTGTAACCAATAGTGACTAGTAATAATCAGATACCTAAAGATTAAATACACAG
>NW_008340872.1:7474232-7492844 GCF_000622305.1 Nannospalax galili | reverse complement strand
ATATATGCATACAAGGTATTTTGATCAAATCCATGCCCACTCCTTACCCTCCAATTAGTCAGAAGTGGACTCTTTATTCCTTTACTAATTTATGATTACTTAGGGGGTAGTTTAGTACCACTAATATAAAAAATACTATAGAGTCTTCTTAAACTATAAAGAAAATGTCATAGAATACTAGATATTCTCTTACCAAGAAATGAAATTGACATGTTGAACAGACAACTATGCTTTTGTGTTTATTGCAGCATTATTTACAACAGAGTATGGAGTTGACAGAATGATCTTGTGTGAATGGATAAAGCCTGATACCACTGTGCTCTAAGGTATTTCCCAACAGGCTGATTCTCCAGAGGGTAAAAGTCTTCACAGCAAGCAGTTGTTAACTTGTGGGTTTCCAATCTTAAGATTCTCTGTGTTGAAATTGGGAGGTTTAACAGCTTCACATGAGAGTTTTACACCAGTGTCCTCAAGCTTTCTTTTCTGTAATTTGCAGATTTCTCAGGTTCCTATTGCTGTTACGGATTGCAGCCAAGTTTTGACAGTCAATGGATGATGATAACGGCTTGGACGTCCATGGGTGAACTGTACAGTGGTTGCTTGCAGGATCAGCCCCTGCCAAGGAGGGTGCACAAGGGGGTTGTGGCACAATGGGGTAGTCACAACACCCTCCTGGTTGGCCATGCCACCTGGCCCCCTTGCCCACTTGAGTGAGTTTGTGGCCAAGCCAGTTCTGCTCTGCCCAATGCCAGGGCACCAAACCCATGCAGTTCTAGAACCAGCCTGGGTCCCTGGTTATTTTCGCTTAATTGCCAAGTTCTGAGTTTAGAATTTTGAGATCCACATGGAAGCACCAAAGTTCTGGATAAAATTAGGAGCACTGGAGTCATGTTTTAAGTCTTTGCACAGAGAGCCACTGTGCAATTCTCTGGTGCGCACAGGTGTGCCCCCTGACATCTGGTCTCTCGGGTTATTCTGTTTCTTACTTGCCAAATCCTGAGTTCAGAGTTTTAGATCAATATAGAAGCACCTATGGTCAAGGAAACATTCATCTTGTGTGATAAGAGTCCTCACATGGTCCAGCACATGCACTCAGTCTCTTGGGAGCTGGTGTGCTCCAGCCCCCTCCCCTCCAGGTTGACTCCCCTGGGGATATGCTTCACTCTATAGTCATTTTTTTCCTCTTTCCCTTAAATGTTTTTTAAAAGCATGAAACTATCTGTGACAATAACATGCACTGGCCTGGAGGGCATTTTGTTAAATGAAATAAGTCAGGTACACAAAGACCTGCACAGCATGGTCTCTTTTATTGGAGGAATGTTCCAGTGTGGTTGTCAGAGCTGAGAATAGAATAGTGGTCATTAAAGACTTGGGAGAATAGAGAGGAGGGAGATGAGGCCACAGTGTAACAGTTGGTAGAAGGAACAGCTTCGGCTATTCCACTGCATATTTAACTGGGCACAGTAAACAAGAATGCACTGTATATTCTGTTTCTGTCTACCTATCTGTCATCTATCATCCATTTATCTATCATGCATCTATCATCCACCTATCTATCAATCAATTTATCATCTATCTATCATCTCTCTATCTATCATCTATCTATCAATCTATTTTCTTACATCAATCATCTATCATAAATCATCTATCATCTATCTCTGTCTACTATCTATCATCTATCATCTATCTATCATCTATCTATCTATCTATCTATCTATCTATCATCTATCTAATCTATCTTCTATCATCTATCTATCTCTCAGAATAGTTAGGAAGAGAGCATTTTACCTGTTCTTACCATAAAGAAATAAATGTTTGTAAGGACTGATCTGATAATTTCTACCAGGTGACCGCTACCCCATATATGCATAAATCAATGTATCATAATATACTTTATATATACCTACAAATATTAAATGCCAATCAAAAAAGTTATGAAACCTAGAGAGTAGGTACAGCGTTGTTCAAAACTTGCCTTCTTTGCCAGGACTTAATACAGTAATCTGTACACAGACCATTGTCTCTGATGAATGAACCATTGTGCAGTTGAATGGATGCTCAGCCTTAGCATTGAACCCCATGAAGCTCTTTGTCTTGCCAAGACAGAGGTCACTGAGAGGAGAGTTGCTTCTGAGGTATATGTAGTGAGACCTCCTGACTTTTTTCATTACCAGCTTTGTGGTAGTGATTGCATTTTTCTCTCCCAGCTGTTGCCTCCCACTGTCCCCAGGCACTTTCAAAACACCATCCTCTTTAGGAGCTTGTGCCTCTGCAGGCCACCAGCACCTTGGGATGGCTCATGCAGGGATGGCTAAGTGTCCTACTCAGATGCAGGTTTCAGGCAGCTGCCAGGAATATTGTCAAAGAATTCATGATAAACTTTATTCTTATAAGAGTCTGGGATTGTTTTCATATCTCTTGGGAGTAGTTATATCTCTTGGGAGTAGTTATAATTTTAGCTTTTAACATCTCACTTACATGACACATATTCACATGAAAGGGCTCCTGATTCCATTTTTCTGCTTATTAAGTAAATGGATGGAATATGCCAAGTTCACAACCCAAGTTTCAAGGAAGCTATGCAATATTTCATCCCAGTTTTCTAGTTTACTTCCCCTCTGTTTCTGCTATTTCTCAACTGGAAATTCCTGCTTGCTGAGAAGGACATGCTGCTGAAAAGGGAAACTGGGGTCTGAGCCAGAACAAATGAACTCTAACTGCTCCCAATGAGCAGTATCTACCAATACATGTGCACATATATGGTCCCGGAGATGCTGTACATAAAGGATGCTCAAACATGTTTGGGAGCTCTGCCTGCTGTCATCCCATTTGGAAATTTGAATTGTACAGTTATGTACATACTGCACCCAAGACATGCAATAAAGAAAGCAATCCACTCTGTTTAACCTAGTGTTTTTCTCAAACTCACTTGATTACAGGACAATTTTCTTTGGAACTGTGGCATATAAGAGGACTGTTTTCCTGATAATCATATTTCAAAAACAATTTGATCCAGAAATCTCAATTTGGGATAAAATAATGTATAAATATCATTTTTATGCCATTTGAATGAAAAGCTAGACAGGTTTTTAATAAAAAATATAAACCATCTAATTATGACACTATTTTAGAGATATTAGCTTTGGATACATACCATAAAATTTTATGTTCTTTTTTCCATTTACACAAATACTCTAAGCATGATGATGATCTATCTTTCTTTGCCAAAGGGTTTCTTTTGATTAATCTTATCTTGTAGATACATTGCAGACAATGTGCACATCCTTGAGGCTTAATGTAAATATTTCAGTACATGAGGTACTCTATCTTTTCCCCCAATTTTTCTTTCTTAATATTTTCTACTTGGTTTTTAAAATAAATAAAAATAAAATATTCCTAAGTACTCTAGCATCTAACTAAAAATACCCTTTTGTAAAAAAAATTCATATACTGATCTTAATATTGGGCAAAATGACAAAACAAAAGTAGTATTTTATAATGTCTAAGAAAGTTACAGAAACTCAGATTCAAACCTCGGTGTATTTAGAACTCTCTTCCTTTAATATTTTTGGTTGAGGTTATGAATTTATTATTGTTCATCAAGTTATTCTAAAATCTAGAAGGTTCAGTCAAGGTGTCTGAGTGCCACTCTGAGATCTAACATGATTGAATGACATCAGCTGGTGATATGACAGCATGAAAGTACTTCCTGGCATGTCCAAGGCCCTAGAGTCTAAAGACACTGCATACATAAGCTGTAGAACAAACAAGGAAAAATCAAGTTGGTACCGACATCAAAGTGTCTTTCCTACTGGCTGGCTTTCATAGTGCTGGAAGGTGCTGTGCATGCTACCAGAGGAGAAAAGCAGTCATCAAATGTACTATGAACCAACCTGTAGAGACTAAGGGGCTGCAGGCTGCTTATCCTTGAACAGAACATCTATATCAAACTTCTGAAGGTCAGAAACATGGTGAACTAGCAGTCACATGGATGGAAAGAGAGTTTTAGAGAAAGAGTAAGGAAGTCCAAAATGTTGGGGAAGCCTAAAGTGTTAGGGGAAACATGCTTAGAAAAGAGACACTAATAAGATGATGCTATACATCAGTCCCTTCTGCATGAAATAACTACCATCATCGTGACTTCGGCTGAGCCTGATCACTAAACATAGTCACAACTGGGCTTGTTGACAGTTGTGCTCATTCATTAAAGGAGTGCCAAGCAGGGTCACTGGACCTCACCTGAGTATCCAGTCACTCTTCCCAGTCCAGACTTGGAAGACAAAAGAAAAATGAGGAGGAACCCAATAGAGGGATGCTTTTGGAAGCCCTTGTCAAGAAACTCCATTGGACTCTCATATGAACATTTGAAAATGGCCCTGTTCTGACTTTTTTCTAGTTCCCTGTCTAGAACTTGTAATGCTAATTACTCTTGCCTTTACTTCTCCTTCACATCTTCTATTCACGATTCAAGGACTTTCTTCTCTTCTTAGAGACAGGAGTTATACAATTTGGGAGTCTTTTAGATAGACCCACTGAAGGGGTACTCTAATTGCCTCACCCTGTGTCCCTGTTCAGCATGGAGGAGGCCGGAGTGGTCTGCATCCCTATTCCCTATTGGCAATTTGGATAACCCCTTCAGAGGATGGCGTGATAAGAATAGGAGGTAGGAATTGGCTAGGCAGTTAGGGTAAAAGGACCCCAAAGAAATGCAGCCAGTTTCTTGGCTAAAAGTCAAAATGTCCTTGAGCCTTTTAGCAACATACTTGGTTCCAAAGGCCAAAAATGTCAAAAGCATTTGGTAGCTTGTATCTAATCCTTAAAAGATTTTAGGGTTACCTCTTCAGAGGGGGAAATGTTGGAGGGGAGGGAGTGGGCATGGATTTGATCAAAACACCTTATATGCATGTATGAAATTCTCGATAAAGTTTTTGAAAAAATTAGAAAAGTAAAGAGAGACTAAGAAGAAAAGGAAAGCTTTTAGAAGAATTTAGAAAAGCAGGTAACCTTCCAGACCTGCATAACCATGGCTCAGTGAGCTACTGTGCTAGGGGTGCAGATTCTTGGAAGGAAAAGTATATTATCTCTTTCAAGGATGAATTATTCTGCTTATTTATTCAGTGTGGTTTAAAGTGACCCCACCTTAATAAGGGTGGTTCCTTGCCAGGTGATCAACCTGGCCCAAGTGGAATGTTAGGTCTCCATGTAGTCCAGAGATTCTATTCTCTTAACCAAAAGGAGTTTTCTATTAATGGGCCATTATAGTTGAAATAACATTCTCTCATTTCCTGGTTTTACTGGAAGAAAGAAAACTGACTTGAAATAGAATAATCAGATCATAAGGTATAAATAGCTGCAAAGGATTAAAAAGTATCTTGTACTGATCATGTCGAAATTCCTACCTTTCAAATTCATCGGGGAACTCTGTGATATTAAGTCAGTTTATGATAAGTATTATTATTTCTTTAAGTTGTAGCCCTCTGAATACTAGTGTAATTAATTTTTAAAGTTATTTATTACTTATTTTTTGTATTTGTAGTTTTAAATTGTTCATTCCTGTCCATTGCTTTGTTTTACATCTTGAGATAACACTGTTTGGCCATTGAAACATTTTAGGGTATTAGTCTTTACCTTCTATCTTATTTGAGTCATGGCACGAGGTCGTAAGAGCTTTGATATTTTTTATCACAGATCAATGTTTACATTTTTATAATGTCACACACAGGTTTTCTTCTCTTGAAACATGATATGTTTGTGGTGGTTAATATTTCTGGATCTTGCCTGTCTGAATATATGGGTGAGTGCATATATCATGGAGTTGCATGAGATTGGGTGGTCAGTTCTGTCCACTAAACTCTGAGTAGAAGTTACCTTATTGGGTACTGACCAGAAGACTTCACTGCCAGTGAACAAATCTGCAGAGCTCTTATCTGTTAGCCTCTGTCTAGTGCTTGGTCCAGTGCATAGGGAATAGCTGCTCCATCAGCCTGGTGCCCCTGAGGGACTGGATGTGCAGCAGAGCCTGCCATAGACACATGTAGGCATTAGCACCAAGAAAATACCTTTGGGTTGAATAGTTACCACTGAAAAGTCCTCTTCCTCTAGAATTGATATATACTTACAAAGAAGGATTTTTGTGGTTTAAAAAAAAATCTTTTTGTGGGTTTGTGTGAGTGTCCATGATGTGGGGTATGTGTGTGTGTGTGTGTGTGTGTGTGTGTGTGTGCACGTGTGCTCCTGTTCATGTGTGAATGTGGGTTTGCTGTGCCACAATGTGAGTGTGGAGGTCACAGGACAATCTCTGGTATCTTTTAGTTCTTGGCTTTCACTTTGAGTCAAGGTCTCCTGCTGTGTAGGCCAGGCTAGTTGTCCCAGGATCCTCTGAAGATTCCCCATCTGCCGCCCACCTTTCTGTAGGAGTGCAGAGATTGCACACACAAGCTACTTTCTGGCTTTTAAAAATGTGGGTTCTGGGGATCTGAACTCAGGTCACCAGACAAGCATTTTAACCACTGAGCCATCTCTCCAGCATTATTAGAAAGTTTTGTAACACTATAATCTACTTAAAATTTCTTCTGGTCTGTGGCAGGAAAAAATCTAAAGCAATTATTTATGCTACATAAAATTATATGCATTTATACTATAATAATTATATGTGTGTTGTGTTAATCACCATCTGCTGCATAAGGAAACTTGTAAGAGTTGAGAGCTATATTAATCTATGGCTATAACAATAAGCCATTAGGAACTAGTTTAATACTGTAACTATTTAGTAGATAACTAGTATTGGGCTCTCCCCTATGCTCTGTGACCTGTCTAGCTTCAGGTCCCTACGCCTGATGTCAACATCAGGTATGCACTCCATCCTAGGAAGCAGAATTTAAATCCAACTTAGAATGGTGGGTTACCTCCATAATATTCATACTGCTAGTCTACCTGTGGACATATCTTGCCAGTTGGTGCTGTGTTTTACAGGATTCACAGCTTGGTAAGGTTGATGATTATTTTTATAGTGTGCATAGCATTTTCCAGCACTCTGAAAGCTAGCCAGTAGAGATGAGTCTTTGAAATCAGCACCAGCTCAATTTCTCCTATTTTGTTCTATAGTTCCTAGATGTAGTATCTTCAACTTGATGATCTTACCATCAAGTTCTGGTAAGTAACCAAGAGTGGGGCAATGACGAGTATTGTTTGAGATTCTATGGGATCCCTGGTCAACAGATTCAAGAGAGGGTGTCCATTCTTGGCATTGGAGTTTTATTTTGTTAGCCTATGGTTTCTAGTAGGGGCAATGTGCCCTGTTATGAGGTAATTTCTTTTAATGTCTTTTTATAATATATATGTATATACTTAAGAAGCTTCTATAATGGTCTAATTTCTTTTAATGTCTTTTAATAATATATATGTATATACTTAAGAAGCTTCTATAATGGTAGGTTTCCATAAGACTTTTTCTAAAGGCCTTTAGTGCTTCTTATCTTTCCCCATACTCCCTCCTTTCTGTGCTCTCCCCTTCTCTACCCCACTTAACCCTTCCTGGTCTAATGTTCTCTTTCCCCTTCATATCACTGCATTCTACCACCCCTCCCAAGAAGCTTTCCCTCCCTCTCCATGAACATTTATTAATCGGTTACCTCACTCAGGCTGATTGTTGCCAGCTCCTTCCATTTACCTTTAAATTTCATAATTTCAGTTTTTAAAGTGCTAAACAATATTCCCTTGTGTATATGTACCACACCTTTATTATCCATTCATTAGTTGATGGACATCTAGGTTGCTTCCAATACCTGGCTATTATGAAAATGTCAACAATGAACATGGATGGACAGGTTTTTTTCTGCAGTAGGTTATGGAGTCCAATTTGTGTCCCAAAACATCCTTCAGTGTTGGTCCATCCACTGGAGCCTGGTTAACCTACCAAGAGTCCCATGATTGAAAGAGACTGTCTCTGCCCCCTCCCAGCAACCATCTGTTGCCACAATTTCCTTAGATTGGGTTGGAACTTATTACTTCCTTCCTCATATCTATGCTGGGATTTTTTCTGGTTTGAGCTTACATGGGACTTGAGCATGCTGTCCTATTGTTCTGAGTTCACATGAGTAACTGACCAACTGTCTGGAAAACTTTCCTGTAGTCATCCACCACCTCTGACTCTTACACAAGTTATGCCCACTTGTGCAATAGTGGCACAAATATTATGGGAGTAACAAATAACTCTTTAACTAGATGGAAGATCTGCATCCTAGGATGAAACTTATACCCAACATTGATATCAGGCTTAGGAACCTGAGTCTAGACAGGTTAAATGACAAAGGGGAGACCTTAACGCTACTATTTGACTAAATTGTTCTAGTATTAAAATAACTCGTAATGACCTAATGCTTTACCCGTAGATTAATGCATCTCTCAGCTGGCATCAGAGAGGTTTCCTTTTGCAACAGACAGAGATTAACACAGAAACCCACAGTTAGCCAACGTGTAGAGAAGAAGACAGCTCATTCCTGACTAGGATACCTGTATCAAATTCTGCCTCCCAAGGCTCAGGGATAGTTGTGGAGGAGGGGTGGAAATATAAAAACTTTTGAAATTTGAAAGAGTATTTCATTTCACTAAGAACCAGAACCATTTATATTAAGACTTTTGTATTTATTAGCTGTTTACTATAGTTTTAAGAGTAAATCACACAATATCTTTCAGGGTGGTACACAAGTTGTTCAACAGTTGAATTGGATCATTTATAATATTTCCTTTTTCATTATTATCGATTTTATTTGTGTGGATATATTTGTAGACATCTTCTTACCTCTGTGAATTGCTACCAAATACTTTAATTTTCTGGGTTTATTTTCATAATCATTTTCAAATATACATTATTTTTGCTTTTCTTAACACATTGGCTAGAGTAAGAAACACATTACAGAGTAAGAAAGTGAAAGTGAGCCTCCCTATTTTGCTTCCAATTTAAACTGAAATGCCTCTACTGTTAAATAATTACCTGCTCTTTGGAAGTTGGATGGAAATAGATGTTATATTGTTAATTTAATGTAACAAAGAAATGCAAATTAGAATAAATGTGATTTATATTCATACCTCAAACAATAGTCTTTGACTTTTATTGAATGTTTTTCAGAGTTCAATTTTCTTCTCTAACGAAATGTTTTATATGAATACAGTTCTTTACATTACTCCATCCCTGCAATTTGGAGATAAATTATATTTGATCATTGAGAGTCTTTCTTTCAATATACTGCTAAATTGGATTAGTTGATGTTTTGTATAATATTTTGCATTTTTATTAATAGATGATAGTGGCATATAAGCTTTTGTATATATTAGACTGTCAATTTTGTTATTAGAGTTATCTAATCTTAAGAAAATATAAAGGATGCATTTCTAATGATTGTATGTCTTGGAAAATATTAAAATTAAGCCAAAGTATATAGCCCTGAATGTTCTTATAAATTGTTCTTAAGATTTAAATATTTTCCTTATTTATTGGGATTCTTGAGGTTTAAATAATTTTTTTAGAATGTCTTAAGTGTGAAATATTTCATGTATTCAATAATCTATTCCAGTAACAGTTTATGTTTTTCACATAATTTAGATGGACTATAGTAATTATCGAGACAAGATCTCTGCTGCCATTGTTACATTTCTCTCAACTTCCATATTGATTTTCTTTCTTCTATCACATTAATTGTATTTTATTTGTTTATTTTTTGAGACAAGTTCTCGCTGTGTAGTCCAGCTGGCCTAGAACTTACTGTATAGACCAGGCTGGCCTTGAATTTACAGGTATCTGCTTGCCTCTGCCTGCCGAGTGCTGGGATTAAAGGGGTATACCACCATGCCGGGTCCTTTATTACATTAATTTTTTAATTGACATAATAACTATGCATGTTTCTGGGGTGCATTGTTCAGCCATTCACAGAATGCCTTTGGTCAATCAGGGTAACTAGAATTTCCATCTCCCTGATCAGTTATTTCCTTGTCTGTGGAAGCCTGACATACCTCGTGCAGTTGTTAGATAAGCTGGCAATTGTGAACTGTGGTCCTCTTGCTGTGCTGTAGAGCACTAGTACTTATTCCTGCTTTGTGACTCTGTTTTGCTGTTCATCCAGCTTCTTCTTCTGTTCTTTCTCCTTTCCATCCTCTACTGACCAGGAGCCTCTCTACCTCCATGAAATCAACCTTTTTATCTTCCACATATGAGAACAAATATGTGATATTTGTTTTTCTGTGTCGGTTTTATCTGTTAGCATAATAGTCCCTATTTCCATCCGTGTTTCCCCAAATGATACAATTTAGTTCTTTTGTGGTTGAGTAGGATTCCCTTGTCATGAATGTCACATCTCAGTTTCTGTATTGATTCATCCATCAAGGGACACCTATGTTTCCATGTCTTGGCTATTGGGATAATGCCATAGTAAACATGGGGTGCAGGTGTTGATTCATCATGCTGATTTTATTTCCTTTGGAACTATACTCAGTAGGGAGATATCTGGGTAGTAGCTTTATAGACTATTTTTTGTTCTTTTTAAAATTTATTTAATTACCACATGATTAGAAGAAGTGTTTCATTACAGCTTTAACATACTCATTAACAATTTCCAGAGCAAAGATACATCTCTTTCCAAAGTGGCTATAAAATTTTTAGGTTTGCTGTTGAATTAATACAATTATATGATATTGAACTCAGTATAAACCCTGTAAGACATAAAATTGAATGTTTTTAACCTTTAAAAAGATATCCATTTCATTTTAACATATACTGTTTCCTACAGAAAGACTCTTTTTTTTGGGGGGGGTCTTTTCGACGCAGGGTATCCCTGTAGCTCCAACTGTCCTGGAACTCACTATGTAGACCAGGCTGGCCTTGAACTCACAGAGATCTGCCTGCCTCTGACTCCCAAGTGCTGGGATTAAAGGCATGCACCACCACACCTGGCTCAGAAAGACTCATTTTTAATGCTGCAAACACTTAGATGTTTGCACATGCGTCTCTGATCTCTATGTATCTGATGATTACTAGTCACAGTCAGTTACACTCGGATCCTTGGCACCTGAGTATGGATATAAACTCATCAGGTAGATTTCACTGGTAATATTTATCACCTCTACTAATTAACATGAAGTAAATTTTTATGCTTGCTCCTCAAATATTTTTTTTATTTGTCGAGTTTTTTTTTTGTGTGTGTATATCACACGAACATCCCAAACAATCTTATTCATCTATATACCCACTTCCCAAATGGCACCCGCTCATAGCCTCCCTCCCCCTGATTGGAGCCCACACACTCTGTCATCCCTGTTACTGTCCACTGTGTTTTTGGCACCCCCAGCCATTCCCCAGTGCTTGTTCATCCACTGAATCTAGTCAGCCTATGTAGCGATCCTTGTTTTATAGATTTTTTTTTGAGTAACACAAATAAGTTAGTAGTGTCTTAAATGATTTTATGGAATGTTAGTAAGTTTGCTTTCCACATTGTCTGCACTGTTTTCATTTTTCCAAGAGTATGTCTGTGTTCCCTTTTCTTGACATTCTCACTAGAATTTTTTATTCTATTTTTGTCTTTTTTATTACAGCCATTTTAACTGGGGTGAGAAATGAGTTCATGTACTTTGGGTTTGTACTTCTTTGATGATTGGTGAAACTGGCCCTTTTTCATAGGCTTTTTCATAACTGATATGTCTTTTCTTGAATGACATCTGTTCAGATCATTTTTCAAATTTTGGTCAACTTATTTACTTTTTGGTTGCTAAGTTTTTTGAGTCCTATATTCTCAATATTAGTTTTTCATTGAAGTAATTGCAAGTACTTTGTGATTTCTATAGTTTTCTATTGTTTTCTGTTGCTGTGATAAAACACTGACTAAAAGCAGCTTGGGAAGGATAGGATTTTCATCTTACACTTCCAGGTCACAGTCCACTCTTGAGGAGGGAAGGCAGGTGGGAACTCAAGGCAGGAACCGAAGCAGAAACAATGGAGGAGGAAGGCTGCTTACTCCTTACTCCCACTCAGTTGGTTTTCTTTCTTTATTCCGTTGTTTTGTTGTGCAAAGTTCTTTGGCCATAATCCCATATGGCTGTTTTTGTTTTTGTCTCTTGTGCGTATGGAGACTTGTCCAAAACAATAATTCCACATGCCAATACCTTCAAGTGTTTTCTTCTAGTAGTTCCATAGTTTCTGGTCTTTGATCCAACTTGGGTTAATTTTTGAAGATGGTTTCTAGTAGGTGTCGAGTTTCATTCTTCTGCCTGAAAATATCTGCTTTCCCCACACCATCCATCCCTTGTAAATGTAGCCAATGTTCTGGGCACATCTGTTGAAGACCAGTTGTGTGTAGATGTATGAACTTATTTTCATATTGTCTATTGTGGTCCAATTGTCTGTGGCTTCTGCTTTCCCTCCACCCCTCCCTCCATTGCTCCTTTCTTCCTTTTTTCCTTCCTTATTTCTAGAAGTCTTTATGTACCATCAAAGTTTGAAGGATAACTCATTCTTGAACTGATGTTTATTTATGCTGTTTTTAAATTGATTTGTTTTGTTTAGACATTTATTTTAAATTGCTTCTTTGTCATATTTAATAACCCTTGATTAATTCCAATTGTATTAACTAAATACTATAGCTATTATGTAGTTATTTCACAATTCATTTGAACTCAAAAATCCTTAAAATAAGATAGAACATCAAGCTTCTTATGGTGGTTTTGAATGAGAAAACCCACTGTAAGTGCCAAGTATTTGAACACTTGGCCCCAGCTGGTGGCGCTGTTTGAAGAGGTTTGGGAGGCATGGCCTTGGAGGAAGCATGCCATTGGGGTGGAGCTTGGAGAGCTCAGAGCTTTGTCCCCATTTCTAGTCTCTCTCTCTCTCTCTCTCTCTCTCTCTCTCTCTATCTCCTCTCTCTCCCCTCCTCTTTCCTGTACCTGCTTACTGCTTTATGCCATGCCTCCCTCACCTCCATGATGGACTCTTATCCCTCTTGGAACCATAAGCCAAATAAACTCTTCCTTCTGTATGTTGCTTTTTATCACAGCAAAAAATAAGTAAATAAACAATACATTTACCATTTTTCACATTGTTTTGCCTTCCAAAAATCATAATTGAGCAAAAGAAAGCAGTAGTCCCTACTTCTCACAATAAATATTAAACTAGCTATTTTTGAGGGCTTAGTAGGAATTGTGACTTTGGAGATATCTCTTCATCTCCAGTTTGTACTTTCTGTTGTTTTAGATGCCTAACTTAAAAAATATCCTATATGCTAAAACCCAAGCATTTGTTTGACATGTTTACTTCTCTTTATAGTTTTGGCCGTATTTCATGTAGTTTGGTGTGTTTCTTGCATTTTCTTTATTTTGTAGACTTTTATGCATATATTGTTTTCTTATTGATTCAAAAGTTAGAAATATTTTTAAATTTCAAAAGTTTGAAAGGACGTTAAATCTTTCCTTTTTTAAAAAATGAAGTAATTCAAGTACAGTATTGAAAGCTTTGAAAATTAAAGTCATTAAAACAAGAAAGAATACTTATTTAGATTTTTGTCATTCATATAGTCAACAATCTCAAGATTCAGGTACATTTTCTTACTGTGTTTTTGCTCTTTGCATGTACTGGAATTAGACTGCATATAAAACAGTGTATTTTTATAACTTTTTTCTTTTTTAGGGTCTCACTATATAACCCAAGCTGGCTTCAAATGCAAGATCCACCTACCTTAGCCTCCTAAGTGTCGGATTTAGAGACGTGTGCTGTCATGCCTTGCTTGTGTTTTTTTTTTGTTATGATTTTTTCCCCAGTTTACATAATATTTATTAAAAATGTCAATCTTCCTGATGTATAGTACTCCATCTTTCAAAAAAGGGCTTGCTTAGATAACTGTAGCTAAGCAAAAGTTTTTATTCTTTGCTAGAGAAACAATTCTTCAATAAATATATCTTTGTAGAAAATACCATGTGTTTTGTTTTGTTCCTTTAATTCTTTTATATGAAATTCAGATTTGAAGAATGTGCTCACTTTTAAAGATCTTGATGCATATTTTCAGTTTCCCAGGAAAGATTCTATCTGCTTTCATCCTTATCATAAATGCATGAAAGTGCACATTTCTCTGGGTGTCTAAGCATTGTAAATAAAAAGAACCAATTCCCCATGGAAGGAGTCTGCAGTGATGATTAGTTAAAGGTACATTTTATTGACTGCTATGAGGCTGAACAATTTCCCACAATGTACTATTGGATTTCTTTGGTCTTTAAAAAGTTCCTTTATTTTGGCTAGCTTTTAATCCTCGTCTTGCCCATTCTGAATAGAATGTCCATATTTCCCTTATGCATGAAGAAAGAAACTCTCCCAGCAGCAGTTCCAGATCTTTTTCTCTAACTTTCTATGCCTTTTAGCTTCGTTTGACCCTTCCATTCTCATCTGGAAAGTTTTACGGTTTCATGTGGCTCAGTCTGTCTTCCTGTAGTGAAATGATCTACTCCATCATTTTTTGAAATTTCTCATCCATTGCTGAGGTCGAGACAAGGATAACTGTGCTGTGTTTTGATGACAGCTCAGTCATCAGGGTGTGCCAGACACTTATTTGCTGGACTTTTGTACTAGGACCTGGAGAATGCTCTCTTCTCTCTCTCTAGGACTCTGTGCCATACACTGCAAGCTCAGTAGCGGGTCGGCACCCTATGTTTTACCATATTGATCAGAGAAATGGAGAGATGAGGTGTGCTTGGTGGTGAAAACAAGTATTACACAGAGATTATAAAGCAATCTTAATGTATAATGATGTGAATTCTTGGCTTCCAAATTACCTATAGGGTATAACCACATCCTTGTCTTTACATATCAATTGCCATGTAATTTTAGCTTAAAGTAATTTGATTATTTTTATTAAATACAACCATTGTTTTACTCTTTGTGACTTTTTCACTGCTGC
Organism: Nannospalax galili; assembly: GCF_000622305.1. Taxonomy (NCBI): domain Eukaryota; kingdom Metazoa; phylum Chordata; class Mammalia; order Rodentia; family Spalacidae; genus Nannospalax; species Nannospalax galili. The sequence continues at coordinate 7,477,917 of NW_008340872.1, read as the reverse complement.
AATATTTGCAAATTCTTTTCTACTTATGATCAGAAAGTAATGCCATATATACATATATGTATATATATACATACGTATATATCTCTTATTGATTAGTACTATCATTCCTTTAGAATTTATCTTGGTGTACAAAGCAAGGGAAACATCTTTTTAAAAAATAAGCTATCAGCTGGGTGTGGTGGCCCATGCCTTTAATTCTAACACTGAGGAAGGAGAATAGGCAGAACACTGTGAGATGGAGGCCAGCCTGGTCTACATAGTGAGTTCCAGGCCAGTTAGGGGCTACATGAAGACCAAAAAAAAAGCAATTAATAGACAATGCATTAATATTATGCTATGATAGAATCAAATATAACTGTGTAATTTTTAAGAAATATTCAGTAAGTCTTAATTGGTCTTATTTGGGGTGTTTCCAAACTTCTTAAGCTAGGTTGTGAGGTGAGGGATTTTTGAGATGTGCAGAAATAGAATGCTGTAGGGCAGCATAAAAACTGTGAAATTTGGAACATACTGGTTAAGTTAGGAGAGATATTTCTGGAAGTATAGCTAAATTTTCCCTGTGCCTTATTCTTTAAAATTTTTGCTTCAGCTCTACAAGCCTCAGCATAGCACTTGCTAATCTGCATTATACTGATTTGTATTGAAACTAAATCATAAGCCTGAGCTGTGCATGTCCATATATTCTTGATGTATGTATCATGCATTCCACAGAAGAGGTGGTAAATTAGTAAATATGAATAAATGATTGTAATTTTTTTTGGTCTTTTTGAGACAGAGTCTTCCTGTAGCCCCAGCTGGCCTGGAGGTATCATGTAGACCAGGCTGACCTTGATCTCACGGAGATCCTCCTGCCTCTGCCTCCTGAGTGCTGGGATTAAAGGCATGTGCCACCATACCCAGTTTGTGAGTGCAAATTTTAATCAGGCAAAAGTTCATGGGGAGAATACACAGAGACTCACCTAAAATATTTATATATCTATTATTTTTTAAACAGGCCATTCTGTAGTTAGTATTTTAATATATATTTAGAATCCTTCACTTTTGCTCTATTATTTTTGTCTTTTTCTTTTTTAGACAAGTGAGGTATAATTTGCCTTTACACACTTTTTCCCAAGGCTGGCCTTGCATATCAAAGGATCCACCTTTTAACATAGTCCAACGTTTCAACTAAGAGCAATTGATGGCTTTTAATATAAAATGCCGAAATTAGACAAGTCTAGTGTCTGTGAATCACTGGAAAGTAAACTAACAAAGAATGACAAAAGAAGAAAACCAGTATGCCCCTGTGCATTTCTGGTGGATAGTAGTCTGGCCAGTTTGATTTCCCTGAAACTGAGGGAGCTCTGAGATGCAGGATTTGGAGTACTAAAAGAGCTGGTCCTCCTGTATCCTGATGGGCATGAAAATCACAGGCTTTAGAGCAGGTAGTTGACATCTGTACATAGGATGGGGGGCAGTGTCATACACGACTTTTGAAAGCACCGGGATGCATTTTATTCTCTCTGGCATGCAAATTAGCACACCCTTCAATCAAGGTTACTGCAGGGCTCAAGAAAAGGGCTAAAATCTCAACTATAAAAATTGCCTGTAATGTATCTACTTTCTTAAAGCTTCAACTCTAATTTCTGTCAGGATTATTTATAAATGAATCAATCTCTTTGTGCTTTAATTTTTTTTTAACGTATTTGAGGCAGAGGACAGTCAGGGATGACAATCAACTATCGTGCTGCAAGACGATGACTCAGAGCATTCTGTAAGCCCTGTGCCAGTTTGTTTCCCATGCCTAATCTCAGAGGTTGAAATCTTGTTTGATAGTTCATTGTTTTCATTAGGAGTCAGGATCTCCTACTAGAGCAAAGAGCAGTGATTTCTAACTTGTTCTGGGGCCCTGAAATGTATCCACTACAGTATCTCTCATAAATGTCCTATGGAGTTGGGTATGAGGACCTTATCATCTGCATAAGTCAGCTATGGGGCATGCAGGGATGTGGGTGTGGATGGATGCCCTGGTCCTTACTAAGTACCATTATAGCGTAGGAGGGTTTGCTAGTGGCTGCTGATTGTGGTCTGATGAGTTATCAGTGACCCCTGGGACTATCGTAATCAACTAAGGCAAGGTGCAAAGGGGCTTGTGCGATTTTAAATATGCTAGCACATATGACTCAGAATCTGTGGCTGGGCCGGGGCTGGGCCAGGGAGAGGCAAGTTGGACATTCCCAGCTTGGATGTGCAGCTTAAGACTGTCAAAATAACCCCATTTTTATCCATATCTCTCTTATTAACACCTGTTTCCACCTGTCTCTTTCAGATTCTTTCTTTTCCTTTAATTCCCTGGTTCCTTTTCATTATCTTGGCTCCTGTAGTTATGTCTGGATACATACTCACTTATCAGGATTCAGTGCTAGGATCTACATATGAGGGAGAAGATATGTCATTTTTTGTTGTTTTTTCTTTCTTTCTGAGTCTGTGTTACTTCATTTAGTGTGACAGTTTCTAGTTCCATCCATTTACCTGTAAATTTCTTGATTTTGTCTTTCTTTATTGCTGAGTAAAACTCCATTGTATAAATGAGCAACATTTTCATTATCCACTCATCAGTTGAAGGACACTTAGGTTGTTTCCATCTCTTAGCTATTGTGAAAAGAGCAGCAACAAACATGGATGTACAAGTGCCTCTGCAATAGGATGAGTTCTTCAGAAGTTAAGATAAATGGTATCTTTGTGTGTTTTCTATGTGTTCCGTGTGCGAAGGAGTGCACACTTCCTCATGTGTGTGCAGGGGCCAGAGGAGAATGCCATGTACCTCCTTTGTTACTCTCTGTCTTGTTCCCTTTAGACATCACCTCACTGAGCATCGAGCTGTGCTGGCCAGCAAAATGCCTGCCTCTGCCCAGCCCCCTGGCAGTGGAGTTACAGGCCTGCATGTAGGTACCTCCAGCTTTTTACATGGGTGCTGGGTTTCCAACTTCTGAATGAAATCAGGACTGATGCTGTACCTATATGACTCATCTGACTGGCTTCCTCAATTCCTGACCCTTACTACTACTGTGAAGATGTAGGGAGCGGAGGGCCACAATGATGCCACAGCCTATATCTCTTCAATGTATATCGTACATTCAGCATACATGATGAGGTCCCTGAAAGTTAACTTAGTTGACCCATGAATAGTGACCTAGACACTAAAAAGTGTTTAAACTACAAATCTGAGCGCTCTGTGTTAATCCCAGGTTGAACTCTGTATGTCTCTCTCTCATACGCCTTCCAGTTAATGTTACTGTGAGGTAGAGGCTAACAAGCCATTCTCTAGGAGAGCAAACTGAGGCCACAGGTGTGAAGCAGCTTTCCATTTTGACACAGCTGGTAAATACTAAAATCTTAGTAGAAATTGAACCAGTATAGTTATGAAACCCCTATTTTTACTTATTATTTATTTGTTGAAAATCCTCCAAGTGCCAAATGAAATAACCAAAAGCCTACAAACCAGTGTTCATACTTGTTTAAAACATGACCGGTAGAATGGGTAAATAATATGTTATTATAAACACATACATGGCTTCTTGAGAGGAGCATGTATCATGGATCTTCTATCTTGCAAAATGTTTTGCTGAATAATACGTTTATTATGGGCAGTGTCCTGGTTTGTACAAAACACTCTGACCAGTACCAACTTGGGGAGGAAAGGGTT
>NW_008340872.1:7448040-7473939 GCF_000622305.1 Nannospalax galili | reverse complement strand
ATTGAGGCTCCCTCAACCCAGGTGTGTCAAGTTGACACTAAAGCTATCCAACACAATTGACCCCTTGTCAACTTGACACACAAACATCACTATTAAACCATAAACTTTCCAATTTTTGTCCCCAATTAACATTAATATCACAACATAAGACAGTACAACCTTAAAAACTCCACAGTGCTTAAAAAAAATATCCAACACTTAAAAGTCCATAGTCTCTTTTAAAAGTCTCAACTGTGGGTGGGCTTCTGTAAAATCCAAAACAAGTACTGTCTTATTTCAAAGGGAAGAATCGGGCACACCTAAGCAAAACCAAAGTCCAGCAAAGTAGCTCAAGGCTGGACATCTGGGATTCACTCATGATCTTCTGGCTCCAAAGGGTACTGGTAGCTCCACTGATCTGACTCTGCAGTCCACAGGGCCACAGGCCAGTCCAATAGAGGCAATTCCCCGCTGCTGCCCTTGATGGTTTTCCATGGTCCTGGCATCTCCAAAAAGCTGGGGTCTCCACTGAAACTGAGGCTGAACCCTCACCAATGGCCTCTCTGGCCTCTGGAGTGCAATGCCTCAGATTCTTTCCATGACCCCTTCAATTCTGGGGGTCTTCACTGCACCTGAGGCTTCACTTTCACCAATAGCTTTTCCAGGCTTCTGAGGGTGCCAGCTGCTCTCTGTGACCCCTTCACACTTTCAACACCAAAACCATGCAGAAGACTCTTACACATTGCCAAGTCCTGCTTCCAGCTTGAGATAGAGGCCCTTGGGTCCCCTCTGTTCCACAGCTTCTGTGCACCAACCCTGAGGAAATACCTCCCATATTTCACCACAGCGATGCTGGTCTCTTGTTACTTGCAGCTGATTTTTCAGCCCCAGCTAACCAGCATCAATTGTCCCAGTAAAGCAAAGGTTTTGCTTCAGGTTCTGGTCTCTTCTTAATCACAGCTGATTCCTCAGCCCCAGCCGACCAGAACCCACAAATTCTCAATCTAAAATCTCACGCAAACATCCCTAATGGTCTCTGCTTCCCTTTGAAGCTTCACAAGCCAGGCCTCCATCGTCTACAGCTCTTTCGGCATAACTGTTCCAAGCTCCACAGCAACAAATTCTGAGCACTCAATGGCCTTTCCAGCCCAAAGTTCCAAACACTTCCACAGTCCTCCCCAAAACACCAAGGTCAGGTCTGTCACAGCAATTCCCCATACTCTGGTACCAATTACTGTCCTGGTTTGTTCTTCATTGCTGTGACAAAACACTCTGACCAGTACCAACTTGGGGAGGAAAGGGTTTATTTGTCTTACTTCTCCCAGGTCACACACAGTTCATCAGGGGACCCAAGGTAGGAACTCAGGGCAGGAACCTGGAGGCAGGAGCTGGAGCACAGGCCATGGAGGAACACTGCTTACAGGCTTGCTCCCTTGTTCCCTGCTCAGCCTGCTTTCTTATGCAACACAGGCCCACCTGCCCAGGGGTGGCCCAACCCAGTGGGCTGGGCCACCCCACATCACTCATCAAGAAGATGCCTTTCAGACATGGCCACAGGCCAGTCCAATAGTGGCAATTCCCCGATTGAGGCTCCCTCAACCCAGGTGTGTCAAGTTGACACTAAAGCTATCCAGCACAGGCAGTTTATAGGTACTCAGTAGCACTTGACAATGGCGCAACATGATTTCATATATTTATTCCTGGCCCATGGATGTAATGCTGGCCAGTTCCAGTGTGCTCTGAAGGTAACAGAATCAGTGTGCTTCATCAGAACAGTGTCTGTTAGAGGCAGTCTAGGCCTTTTAAACTGCTCTGGCCACTGAGTGACTCCTTTAGATTTCTGAAGGGAGACAGTACGAAGCCTAGTCCTCTATATCTTTGTCTGTACAGTCAAGTCCAGCTTGTCTTGAACAGAAGTCGGAGGACAAGGCAAAAGCAGTGAATTGTTCTATTGCTTTTGCCGTCTTCCAACTTCTGCTCAGGACAAGCTGGACTTGATTGTGGAGAAAGAAAATGGGCAGAGTGCATGCGTTAGGTCTGACAGCCACAGTAGAAGGGTACACATAAATTCTTATGCTAGATAAGATGCACTTAATGTTTTTTTGTAGTAAGAGTATGTTTCTGAAGTCATTTCTTCCTAATTATCATTCACTCAAGACTTCAGGAACTGTCCCCCAAGTGCTGTGTAAATTAATAGGTTAAGACCCTGAAACATCTAGATCAATAAAGTAGCTATTAACTATCAGTCTATAAACAAAGTAACTTTTCAGTTATATAGTTTGTATCTTTACTTTAATCAGTTTTTACATTTCTTTGTCAGAAATGTGACTTAATAAAATTTGAAGTGGTTTCCTTCAGAACTTGAAACACACAAGAGTTCAAATATTAATCTGAGCCTCAATGGGGAAAAGATAGGAGGAAACTTGTCCAGAGGTGTTTCTCTGCCACTGTCTTTTGTCAGAAGGCTGAGATTTAAAAGCTCTGCAGCAAGTCCATATCTGCTTTGACAATAGCCTCTATCCAATGTAAAAAATTCCATTATCCATATTAAGCAATGAGATTCACTGTTTCCCGAGGGAGTCTGTTTGCATTAAGTGTTCCAATAGGAAGATATTTCCCCAGAAGACCAATTGGTATAGTAATTTGCATTTCAAGATGACTAGACAATTTGCCCTCTCCACTTTATTAGAGAGAAGATTATTTATGTTGATTCACATACATAATGTATCACATGGACCATAGCTCATTTCAGAAATACAGGTTAAAAACACATCAACCTCAGAGAGTGCACTATGGATTCTCTCCTTTTTCATTTTTAAAATAATTTTAAGTAGGAAAGAGACCCAAACTTCTCAAGACATTATTAAAATGTGGACAGCCTGATTTCCAGTTAGATTTCTTTTGATCATACTTTTACATTTTAAAAGAAGAAAATCACTTATTCATTTATTAAACAGAACGTGTAGCTCTCTATCCCAATGCTCAAGCTGAATTTATCACTGCAGTTTTCCCATTAGAGGTAAATATAGTTTGCATTGTTCAAAACAATTTGTGTGTACTTCCTAGGTTATTATGTCACTTTATTGTTCCTTACGTATAATATGACCTAATTTACTTGGGGTAACTTAGGACCTATGAACAGACGTCTCTTTTTTCACTTTTTTAAATTAAGTTTTTGGGTATTTTTTTTTCATATTTTCTTATTTACAAATGAGCAGCAATTATATCAGCCTACCTTGGATTCCCAAATCCCCTTCTGTTTATCCTTATGCCTGCTTCTATGCTGGGGGTATAGTTCTTCCCTACTAGGTTTAATGAACTCATTTGAAGTAGAGGAAGGAGTAAGAGGCTAGAAAAATATGTAAATGTTATATAGATCTGAGTCTACTGAGAATAGACTAACTCTGGGGAAGCTCTTGGAACAGTGGTCAGTTCATGGAATTTCAGTTTAGTACTGACCTGTGGACAGCTGCCCTAAGCAAAAAACCCTATGAGCTTCCCTTCTGGGATATTTCTGTGTGGTTCAGGAACATCTGCTTGAGCAGTTCCTGAGTGTTTCCCAAATACAGGCATACAAGCCTCTTAGATCATGTCAGAATTCACACTCTGGGAGTGTTGCCATGTCTCCACTGTTTTTTTAGCAGCATGCGTTTAGTTTAAACAAGTGTATAGAGTGAGTAGATTGGAAGCTATCACCCCAAAATATCCTATTTTGACAGTTTCTCCAGAAGGAACAGCTTTGTCACAAATAGATGTCCGGGAAGTCTCATCAACCAGGGAAGGTGAAATTCACATCACAGGAGAGGAGAACAGAGATCAAAACTACATACAAGCAGAGTTGATCACAGGCTGTTACCTATTTTTTTTTGAGGGTTTATTCGTCTCTCCCCCAAATCCTTTATTCTCCTCTATACCCATACTTTCCACTTCCTCATTCTGCTCTCCCCTACAAGGAGGACAGATTAGCTTCCAGATAGCACTACATTGTTCTGTTCCCTCTTCTTCCCAGTGAACACACAGAGCATGTGATAAAAGTGTATGCTTTTTCTCTTGTTAGTCTGCCTGCAGTCAGTTGCGATCATAGACTCAATTACTGAGCTCTTAGACAACAGAGGGAAAGTCTTCTCTCCCCTATATCATATCACAGACATCTACTAGACAGGCCACTTGATAAAAGTGAAGGCTTTGGGAGCGCTCTTGGTGAACAAGAACAGAAAGTCTGTAGAGGAGAGCAGTTCATTTGCTTTCAATATATCTTCCCAGGTTCGTGCACACTGTGGTCCCTGGTTCCAGGGAAGATCTTTAGGACCTCCTTTCCCCAAAAGTAGCTTTAGAAAGCTGAGTTGATAATAAGCAAGAAAAAATTCAATGACTACTTTTAAAAAAATTCATTCCCAATAGAAAGACAAAAATGTAAGAAGAGCAGGAAATGCATAGGAAAAATTTCTGAAAAATGCCATATTACTGAGAAGATGGAAGCAAGCACATAAACAAACAAACAAACAAACAAACAAACAAACAAACCAAAACACTGCCTCAGAACTAGGGCGTCCCAGGCTCAATAACCTGTAAAATCTCTGACTTGGATGAGAAAGAAATATCACTCATTCCAACATAGAAAAACCTGTGAAAGAATCACATGCTGGCACTTATTCCAGTTACCCTTGCCTAGTCCCTTCCTGTCCCTTATTCCCCCCAACACCCATGTGCTCCCGAAACAGACACTGGGCTGCCTGATTTTCATGGGCCCAAGACGTTTGGACGAAGACTATTTCTATGACTAAATTGTTCAAGATACCTGTCTTTGCATGAAAAGTAAGAAATGATTTTTGACATAATTTAAGTTTCTTATAAGGCCTATTGAAAATTAAGTTTTATTAAAAATAAACATCTGACATTAGTAGAGCTCAGTTATGCACTGCATCTTAAACAAGCACATGTTCCAGGATGAGCTGCTCCCCTCCCCATGTCTTCATTGACACTGAGTGCTCTAAATAGAGGAACGATATCAATCATAGCAAAGATGATGAATGGAAACTTATGACTTCTTCCTTTCAAATAAGGGTCTGTTTGGGAGGCTCAGTTGGAAAGAAAAGGAAAGAAAAACAAGACCCCAAAAGACTGATCTTTCAACATTCCTTTTTAGCCATTGTAAATTAGTTTAATGAAGAGTTAAAGAATAAAAATTACTTGGTTTTACATATACTGCATGCAAATTGCACAAAAGGGAGCTAGTCAGTAGTAACATTATTTATTACTTTTAGTTCTCACCAGCTTTTGTCTTTGCAAACATATTCTTTCAAATTCTCCAGCCAAAGGAAGCAAACGTTGAACTAAGACATAAGAAACCAAATGAAATCACGATTCTATGACTATGGCTATCTGGAAGTTCACTCAATGAAATGGAACATCAATGAATGATAGGAAATTGGGTTATGAATGATTTTTAATGTATTCTTTGTATCTATCAGTTTTGAACTTTCTGCATATGACATCAATTATTGATGATACATATTTCAAAATACTAACACAATCAAATGCATAATTGAGATGTTTTGTTTTTATACAAATAAACAAATTCTGTTCATTCTTTCAATTGATTTAAAAATTTGAGAACACTAAGATATTCTCAATTAAGAAAACTGAAGTATTAGTGAATGGATTTTTTTCTTTCTCATAATGAAGATATTGGTACAAAAATGCAGCTCTCACCTCAAAGAGGAAAGAGATGGCTTAATGAGTCAAATATGAGTGACCACAGCTCGGAAACACAGATTCAGGTTTCACCAAATTCCATGTTCTAATGTGATAATAATTTTATAGTAATAGAACAAAAAAGTTACAATTCAAGGCACTTCGTATGCACACTGGTGGAGACATAGGTATGTGGGTTACGACAAAGCGGGGCATCTCTGCTATAGGCTTCAGATGTTATCTGAGCTTTTGGGTTGGTGGAAGCTAATGGTCTGTTAAGCATCCCCCAAAATTTTATATAATGGTCCCAAGGATGTTAGGTCACACACAGAAGAGGATGACAGTTTTTTAAGGAGCCATGAGAGCCCCAAATGATATGTAATTAGTCCCTAGACCTGCAACATTCCAACCTTTCACAATCACTGAAGTTCTAATTAGCCTATGTAGAGAGATCAAGCAGACCCATCTTTTCTTTTCCAGAATCTGGTATCATATCTTAACCAATCTATCTTCTACAACTATTTTTTTAAATTACTTTTTATTATTCAAATCCTCACTATTAGTTTACAGATGCAGTAAGCTATCAGGTTACATTTATCTTATCAGCACTTTAGAGCAATCCCTGTCAGATTTCTCTGATGAGAAAAATTAGAGACCTAGGAAAGGGAATGGGGCTGTGTTGAAACAAATAAACAGGCTTCCAGAACCTCACAGAAGAGGATATCAAAGTTTGCTTTTCCCTTGTTTTAGTGCCCTTCCCATTTGAATCTCATCAGCGAAGTTGAAAAGCCCATTTTCAAGTGCAGGCTTTCCGTAATCAGGCAGTTCTGTAAGCATATTCATACTTTGGCATATGGAGCCATGTACCACCTTTCTAAATGTTCCCAGTGGTAGATAGTAGAAATAAGGTATTTCTAGTATTTTATTCTTTTCTTTTTTCTTAACTCTAATCTTATTTTTACTGTTTATATTTTCTAAAGCTAATGAAAACACCTCAAAGCAGTGACACTGTCCTTTCTGTCTTGACATAAGCTTCCTAATTTCACCAGCTTGTAAATTCAGGGAGCTGTTGGGGAAGCACAGCTTGATTCATTGATCTTATCCTTCCCTTTCCTCTCATGAACCAACACAATTAACAAGAATAACTACCAAAAATATGATGCCTAGTGGGTCTGAAATGTTGTGTCTTCTTTTAGAGACATACCTCAATGGTTTTCCTAAGTTTCAGGTGAGCTATGTACATGGCAGATGACAGCTTTAATATGAAAATAACCTTACTACAAAATTCATGCTTATAGCTAAGTACTGAAAACCAATAATTCCTCTATCACAAAGTCAGTCAAAATGTTTGCTTGAATGTTCCTAATTTTGCAATGCTTTTATTTTTACGTGGGAACAACCATTACACAATAATTTCCCTACAGCAAACAAGTCTACATTGTGAGCTTCCCATGTTGTAAGAGTGAGTAAGTTCAGATAGATTGAGATTTTTTTTTTTCTTCTTGGGCAATTATCAATCTGGCAGGATTCATTTCTTCATCCACTGAGGGCTGTTTCTATGTTTGCAATTCTACATTCTTATCTTCATTAGTGAATTCTAAAGCATTGGAAAACAGCCTGCAAACCCCTGTTTACAGCCTTCCGGAAGTGTTAAAATATGCAAAAACTGGGAACCCTAAAGAAGAAAGCCAAACGGATTCTGCAAGGGAGTGTGGGAGAGATGTTTATGACAGTGTTGACTTCTTTTTAAAGAACACACTATATGTTCACAGTAATGACTTAAAAATACTTCCCTCACATTGATGAAATGCTTTTCTAATGGTGTGGAGCAGTTTGCTAGAAACCCATATGGGCTCGAATTCCTATGCAGGATAAGGATGGAATTACGGGGGCTGGAGGAGCCTTGAGTAAGTGCTTCTCAATTTTTTTTCCTTTTGAGAGAACACATAGTATTTTCTTTCTTTTTTAAAATTAGATTTTGTTCATTTTTTTTCCTGGGAGTTATTTAAAGTAGAAATTCACCACTACTTCATTTTCCTATTTTATGTGCATATGGTTTTACTTCACTAGGATTCCATCACTAAGCTGCTAAAACCTTGGTCACTTTATCTTTTATAACAGTATTCTACTGGGGTCTGTGAGATGGCTCATTGACAAAATTCATATGCACCTGATTATCTGAGTTCAGTTTCCAGAAGTCAAGGTAGAAGGAGAGAACCAAATCCCCAAAGCTATCTTCTGACCTCCACATGAACATACTTGTACTTATATTCTCACACACACATCACACACACAATACACACATCATACACATACATATAATATATATCATCACACATATATTATACATACACATAGAATACCCCAAATCTCTTTCTCACACACACATCATACACACATATCATATACACACATCACACACATCATACATGCATCACACACACATCATACACATGTATCATATGCACACATCACAGGCACATCATACACACAATTCGTACACATATCATACTGATATCTCTTACACATCTCACACACATATTATACCCATCTCTCTCTCACACACACATCACACACACATATCATACACATGCACATCATACACACATATCACATCCACATCTCTCTCTCACATATCATATGCATATACACATCATACATGCCATCACACACATCATACGCACTTCATATATGTATTTCATACATCTTATATACACATTACATGCATACATATCACACACACATCACACAAGCATTCTAAAACATTTAAAAGAACAATCCTCCACTGCTACCTGAAATATTTAAAATTACTAATTGCACTTTTTCTGGGAGTCTACTCAGCAATGGAAGTGCCAGGGCTAGTAAAATGGATTTTCTTTGAATGATGGATTCAGGGCATGGGGAACATGGCCACTATCTCTAACAGTCTTTGAGTTAAGAAATAAGAAATCAAAAAACAGATTAAGCATCATTGACACCATAGTAAAAGTATACCTGGGCATATGCTAAGACATCATTTGTAATAAGTAAACATCAAAAAGTAAGCAGACACAGGCCAGGGCTGTTCTTCCAGGGCAAAGCCAAATGACTCATTGTGTTTTATATTTTCAAACTTTCAGGTGTCTTCCTTGGCAAAAAGAATGGGAAATCACCAGGGTGATTTTTTTATTCTCTTTGATGGTTTTATGATGCAGTGAGGCGAAAGCATGTAAGTTATTTAAATACAAATGGACTGATAAATCTGCTTGTCTAGGTGGAGCTCAGCATGAGGCAGCTGAGCATCTGAACCCCACCTTCCTCTTCCTAGTGGTTTATAACAGAAGCAACGAGAGGCACATTCTACCAGGTGTAACCATCATGCAGCTCTATTAGAGCTTAGCTTCATTGTCAGAAACTCCATTTAAATGTCCATAAAACCATCCTGACACAAAGAATGAACTGTAATAGCTTATAATTACGATAGTATATAAAGTATGCCTCACAACCTATTACAAAGCCATAATTTTAGCATAAAAACCATAAACCAAGAGAACAAAACTTGAGAACTTCAAAATAAAATTACAGCTTTCGTAACGCCCCAGTAGAGCATGCCTTCTTTTTTCCACAATAAATGACTGTCTCGTCTGCCTCCCACATTCAAAACAAGGGTGGATTTCTGATTTTTCAGACTTCACGCTGTAGCACTTTCCCAAAGGCGTCTTGCAATCTTATAACTGGAACATTAATACATTTTCAAAAGAGATTTTAATACCAATTAGAATGAGATCTGGTTTGGGGTGAAAGGACGGTTATTATTCACTCATGTCAAAATGGGGAAATTGAAAGGAAAGGCTTTTGTGCTTGGTGTGCTTAAGAAGCCCGTCATGTCAGGAGGGAGAAGAAATGTCTGTTTTGATCATCAAATCAATGCAGTTGTGACTGAATGTGATTGAATGAGATTCATCACATCAGTCTTTCCGTGAACAGATGAAAGTGAACATTTAAGAATTGCATTTTATGAAAATAAGTGTAGTTTCAATGCCAGAGCATTTAACTGCTTGTCTGTTCTCTTGATCCATGATTATAGTTTCTTCAGTGAATCTTGATGGGATTTTTAAAATCATGGATAATATACAGTGTGCTTGATGTTACTAAGCCCAAATGAGCATTGTACCTGATCATATTTTCATGACACACACATTGTCCAAAAGGGAAAGTCAAAGCACACGTGCTTCAAAATGGACACTCAAAACATGACATCTATTATTATTATTGAAGTAATGTTACACATAATGAAATTAAAATGCCCTATGACACTATTAACAAGAGATAACGCCTGAAAAATTTCAAGTTCAAACATTGTTAAAGTTTATATGTAGTTTTAGACAATTTATTTTTTGACATTTGTTTTTTCTTCTTTTGGTTCTAGAGAGTGAACACAGGGAGTTAGGTGTGCTTATCAGTGGCTGTACCAATGGGGTATATCCCCAACCATTTTTAATCTTTTTCATCATCAGGATAATTTTCATGTCATTGAACATATTTCATTTAATGGTTGTAATATATGACTTGATCTTAATTCATTTAATCTTTCTTAAGGACAAAAATTAGAAGTAAAATTTTTCTGTATATGCATAGTCAATATACATCATGCATATATATATGCATATGTATGTATACATACAATATAAACTATGTTCTGTCTTCTTTGGGGATCAAATTTTAGAACTAGGCAAACAGTAGGAAGGCACTTTCAGGGATTCGTATGAAACTTGGAGAGGTTTTTCACATTGGAAAATTTGCTTGGAGAAGTTTTTCACATTGGAAAATTTGCTTGGAGAGGTTTTTCACATTGGAAAATTTGAAGATGTCAATTTAGACAATAGGGAATAGAATATTTTCCCATTGTACAACTTGATACAATGATAATATATGGGGACAATTTCTTTAGGACAGTCCCTCTTCTATGCTGTCTGAACTTGAATGTACAGTTGTTACTCTAGTCCCATGCTCCCCATCACATGTAAACACCATTAGGCTGATGTCAGACAACAAACCAGACTGCAAAGATGGGTTTGGGAAGAAGGTCTGAGGACAGGGATGTGGAAAAGAGGGGACCTTGTAAGGGCAGGTCAAATAGGAGGGAATCTATACTCAGTAGTTTTCCTTTCTTCTTGGGCTTGTGAGATCAAGGTTTTCCTTAAAGAATAGTAAAGGGGGACCATGAAAAGTTGGGAGGCTCAAAGTATAAACATCCGGATGTGGATGAAGGGCTGTATCTGAAACTACTCATAGACAGAGAACACAGTGTTGATTTGATTATTTACTCCTTTATTCAACAAGTAATCCCTGGCTGTTCACCAAGTTCTGGGATGTTCTAGACCCTGAAGATACAGAGGCAGACAATGCAGATGATTTCCTTGTGGTTTTTCTTTTTCTTTCTTTCTTTCTTTCTTTCTTTCTTTCTTTCTTTCTTTCTTTCTTTCTTTCTTTCTTTTTTGGTCTTTTTGAGACAGGGTCTCCCTGTAGCCCCAGCTGTTATGGAACTCACTATGTAGACCAGGCTGGCCTCAAACTCACAGAGATCCACCAGCCTCTGCCTCCTGAGTGCTGGGATTAAAGGCATGCGCCACCACACCCAGCCACCTTGTGCTCTCCTTAATTTATTTTTTATTGATTTTTAAAGAACATCACACAACATATTTTGATTATATTTATACTCCGCTACCTACAACCTCTTCTTAAGATCCCCTGCTTGATTTCCTATATTTTTCATGTATTTTAAGACCTATTGAGTCAAATTTGTATCCCCAAATGCCCTTCAGTGTAAGTCTACCCACAGCCTGGTTAACCTAATCCAGTGTCACACACACCCTTAAAGGAAATTCTCCCTCTCCCAGTAGCCGTTGTTTGCCAAAAGTTCCTCAGCTAGGGTTGGGGCTTCTTTCTCACTTCCCCATGTCTATGCTGAGATTTTGTCTGGCTTGTGCTTACATGGCGCATGCTGCCACTATTGCTGTGATTTCATATGAGCAAGTGCCCAGCTGTCTGGAAAACACCGTTTCTTTGTGGTCGTCCAACCCCTGTGGCTCTTATAATTATTCTGCTACCTCTTCTGCAATGTTCTCTGAGATTTTGGAGGCAGAAGTTTGATGTAGGTGTCCTACTTGGGGATAAGCACTCTGAAGTTTCTTTTTCTCTTTACCTTGGCTGGTTGTTGGTCTCTGAGTTAATGACCACATGCTGAATGAGGAAGTTTCTCTGGTGAGATGCATTAATCTATAGGAGTCACTTTAATACTATATCTATTTAGCAAAATAATAGTATTTGGCTTTCCCTTATGGTATGTGACCTCTCTAGTCACAGGTTCCTAGGCCTGATATCAGTGTCAGGTGTGGGCTCCATCTTGTGAAGTAAAGCTTAAATCCAACCAGAAAGTGGTTGGTTGTGCACAGAATATTTGTGCCACTATTGCACCAGTGGACATAGCTTGCCAGGCCAGTTGCTGTAGTTCACAGGATTCATAGATGGATAAGGTTTATGATTATTTTGTCCTTCAGGTAGCATGCATAGTTCCTTCCAGCACTACGAACTAGCCAGTAGAGATGAAGCCTTGAATCAGTACCAGCTTGTTTTCTCCTTGTTTGTTCTGCAACTCATGTGTGTACTGTCTTCAGCATTAGGCTCTTACTGTCAAGTTCTGATGAGTAACCAAGAACAAAGGTAATGACCAGAATTATTTGAGGGTCTATTGGACCCCTGGACCACAGCTTCAAAAGAGAGAATCCATTCCTGGGATTGGCCTTTTTCTTTGCTATGCTATGGTGTCTAGTAGGGACAATGTTCCCTGTTATAGGGTAACTCCTTTTAATCTGTTTTTCTAATGTCTGTGTATACTTTACAAAGCTTCTATAGTGGCAGTCATCGTATGACTTTTTCTGAATCCTTTAGTGTTGGTTATCCCTCCCCATGGATTTTCTTGCATTTTTATAGCTATGTTATAGTGGAACAAGGGGAGAGCTAATGAACAGCATAAATGCACAGAGTATACATCATTAGTGGGTTGATGGTGACAAGAAGGCAGGGAGGGCACCTGGGAGTGAGTACTGGCAAGTTTGCAATTTTAAGTTGTATGGTCAAGAAAGAACGGAGAAATTTGATCAGAAGGATTGAAGGAATAGCTGATGCCATCTTAGCCAACTTCAGATGATGAATCACTTGAACATGGGACTTTCCAGAACACCATCTGGATTTTGAGTACTTAGAGCTCAAGAGTTCTGTTTCCAGACATAAGATGATTGATTGTGACCAGGGTGACTATTACCCACTCCCAAAGCTGCTTTGACTCTCACTGTGTTGGAAATCCCACCATTTGGAGTCCTGAGTTTCAAGTATTGTCTTTGTCCATGATGTCCAGATGCCCCTTTGAGTGCTGAGTAAAGGAAAGGCATTTAGTGGGCAAGGGAGGGTATGCACATCTTGGGCAAGTTGGTGTCCAGTTATTTTTCTAATTACTGTGCCAAAATATTTGATAAAACACCACTTAAGGAAGAGAGGGCTTATTCTGGCTCATAGTTTGAGGAATATAGTAGATCATGTCAGGGAAGGCATGGTGGCAGGAGCAGGAGCTGGTCAGTAACACTGCAGCCTCAGTCGGGAAGCCTTGAGCTGACAGAAAGAGGGACTGGGCTGTAAAACTTCAAAGCCACCCCTCAGTGATCCACTTCTTCCACAAGGTTCCACCCTCTAAAGTTTCTACCATCTTTCCAAACAACTCTACCAGCTGGGGCCAAGTGTTCAAGCACATGAGCCTATGTGGAGGGAGGGGCATTTCACTTTCAAACCAGAATCCTTGGTAAGCTGGAAAGTCAACAGAGAGGAGATGGGAGGAGAGGGACTTGGCTGAAGGGGCCACGTTTGAAATCCCCATGCTCAGAAGTGACTATGCCTGTCTTTGCTGTCCTTTCCAAGCTCCCTGCTCAGAAATTTTCACTGAGGAAGGATATAAGCCAGTTATGATCACTGTTTGTAGTATCCAGTATTGCCTGTGCAGCAAATAATTATTGGAAACCTTTAGGTACCTCTTCAGATAATAAATTAACAAAAATAAGAACCCTGGTATGTGAGGGTATAATTTATCAGGATAGGCAGGACAAGAGATAATCAAAACCACAGTAAGTAAATTACACAGGTGTGATGTGAGCAGCATGGTTACCTAGCAATAAGGCAATGGCAAGTCCCAACCAAAACTCATTTATGGAATAAGGGCCCTGGGTTGCTTGAGATTTTGTTACTTGAAGATATTTTTTCCTATGTGTTACTATAGTGGGGAGACTGAGGTTTTCTTCACATTTTATTTACTTATCCTGTGTGCATGTATGCTTTGAGTATGCAGTGTATTTGCATGTGTACATGTGTGTGTGTGTGTGTGTGTGTGTGTGTGTGTGTGTACATATGTGGTTGAACACATGCCATGGTGCTCATGTGGAGGTACAGAGCACAATTTGCAGGAGTCAGTTCTCTCCTCTACCATGTATGTTCCAGGGATTGAACTCAGGTCCTCAGGCTTGGCAGCAAATGCCTTTACACACTGACCCATCTCACTGGCCCACAGTGAGGTTTTGGGAAGCATTACTTATATATAAACTAGTGGTTCTGAGTATTTCAGTTTGGGTTTTTGTCATAGATTTGCTTACAAAGCAATTTTGAGCCTAAGAATTCTGGAGGGCCATTATGGCTGTTTTTAAACACTCATGGATGTCTATGAGAAAAATTAATTTGCAATCGTTAATCACCTGCTGACATGAGAGAAATAGGTAAATACCAAAAATGCATAGTTTTGAAGTTATTATAATGAATATGTATGATAATGGGTACATTTTGCAATGCTTTTATTACATTAAACATCATATTTTCTAAGGAAGCAGAATTTATCAGAGCTGTGGTGGTACACTCAGTAATTTATAAACATTGAAATTCATAGTTAGCCAATATACATAAGAATGAGTTGTTGCGTTCTATAAAGTACATAATTGGGGTATACATTTATTTTTCCATTTTCCACACGGCTCCGAGGAGCCACTTAGAGTAATTACTGTGCCTTTTCACTACTACTCAGAACACATTTTTATCTTGTTGCATTCTTTCAGCGAGGTGCGGATTTTAAAATATGTACAAAGGACTGTGTGAGCAGAGATCATCATGACAGTACCATCTGAAAATGCTTCAGCAAAGACAAAAGGATTTTAAAAATAAAATATACTGGGAAGTATCAATATTCTAAAGAATATTATCTGGGACTGGAGAGATGGCTCAGTGTTTAACAGCACTGGCTGCTCTTGAGGAAGACTCGGGTTTAATTCCCAGCACCCACATGGTAGCTCACAACCATCCGAACTCTAGTTCCAGGGGATCTGACACCTTCTGCTGACCTCTGTGGGCATTGCATGACATGGGTGCCCTTACATGCATGCAGTCAATACACATATACATGAAATTAAAAAAGAATATTTTCCAATGTAAATGAGCTCGTCTCAATGAAAATTTCTTGGAATCTGCCTCTAAGATATCAAACAGCTGACATTGGCAACCCCAGAGGAACCCATTCACGTAGATGCACTTTTGAATCACTAGTCGCAAGATAGTAACTTGAACAAACCTGTGTGCACCTCTTTCTACTGGTCTTTTTTCTCTTTCTAGTGCCTTCTAGTTTATTTTATTAATGTCTCTTCCTCAGCCTGTTTCATATATAGGTATTTTCTGGGTTTTGTTGTTGCTTTGCTTATTTGTTTATTTACATAATTTTTATATGTTTCCTCTTCACAATTCTAAGGTATTTCCATTACTGGTTTTTCCTTTGAGACAGGTCATATAGCCCAGGCTGGCCTTGAACTCACTTTGTGAGGACCTTAACCCCTAATCTACTTGCCTCTGCGTCCCAAGTGCTCATATGACAGGTGTATGCTATTGCGTCCAGCTTATCATTCACTTTTATGGTCATTATATTTCTTTGGGAATATTTGTGTGCATGCACAGGTGTGTGTGTGTGTGTGTGTGTGTGTGTGTGTGTGTGTGATGATTTGTGTGTACATTAATGCCTGTCTGTGGAAGCCAGAATTTGACATCAGGTGTCTTCTTTAATTGCTTCCCATCCTGTTTGGAGACAAGGCCTCTCACTGAACATGGAGTTCACTGATTCAGCTAGGCTGACTGGCCAGAGAGCTCAGGGATCTTCTTGTCTCTGCCTCCCAAGCAATGGGATAACAGTTGAAAACCATGCCTGGCCTTTTACATGGGTACTGGGAATCTGAGCTCAGATCCTCCTGACTGTGAGGCAAACACTTAAATGACAAGCCATCTCTCCAGCCCAAGTCACTGGATATCTTGCAGTTTTCTTTTCTCCTGTGTGATCTGAATGTCAAACTGCAGTTTGGTTCTTTCCCTAAAATATGATGACTAATCACTGCAGTTCACCTGGGCCTGACCCAGTTTTAACATTGAAAGTTCTACATCTTAAGAAAGTCTCTCTCCCATAGGTGAAGAGTCTACATTTTGAGGAGGTGGATATTGAAAAGGGAGGATAGGTTAAAAAGCCCATATCAGTCTTCACAACAGAGGTTGAAAGCGACATAGCATGCACGGACTAATGGCTACTGCACAAATTTTCTGCCCTCTGTTGCTCCTGTCTCTGCTCTTCCTTCTCCCATTTGCTGAGGGTGGCAGCTGTGATCTGTGATTCACAATAGTGGACCATTAGCTGTTGTTTATTTTCAAGTGATACATCCTAAGTGGGCAAAACTTAGGTTGCAGTCATGAGTATTAGCATTGGTCTTTAACTTTGACAGTGTATTTAAGACAGAAAAACTTAAATTTGGTAAATGTCAGATACCTAGTCATCACTTTTGGAAGGGTGTCAATTGATGTTAGCCCACGAATCTCAAAGGTATATTTAAATAAGGAAAAGATACTCAAGGGATTGGGAAATAATGGCTCTCTCCACTGGAAAATCCTTGGAGGAAATGTTAGAAGTGGAGTAAGGGCAGTACAAAATAAAATGCACACTGATTGTCCACGAGATTAATATAGTCCTTTAGTGATGTTCCAATTCTGCACATCTTCAAGTTATATGAACTTCATTTATGTGAAGGGGGGGCACATGCTCTCCTGATGGGCCACGTCTGACTACGAAAGATACTTGCTCAGTGCTGTTTTTTGAATATTTGGTACTACCAAGTAAACATTGCCACACATTTTGAGAATTATTCAAAATTTGATTTACCATTTATATTGTGTGTATGCTGCTTTAAAAATCTACATACAACATAGGTATGTCTTATCCAGATGTATCTTTGTAAATGCTTAACAATCATCTTTCACAAAATGTATGCATGTATACATGCAAGAATATAAGTTTCATGGACACTAGACTATGCAGCAAAATTATAAATCATATTGAAATATATAATTTGATTTATTATACATTTCTCATAGACAATTCATTCTTACCAAATGTACTTTTGATTTCTACCAAGCTTTTTCACCTGTACTCCAATGGCACTTGAATTTAATTATGGTTCTTCAAATGGAATTGTTTCTAATCCACTACTTTTTTTCCTCAAAAAATTGTAATTAAACTTGTGATCTTTTCTTAAATTTTTTTCTTGTTCTTATACCAACTATTCACATTAAACTGAAGCTGCATTTAGTTTCAGTGTTTAATGTAGCATACTTAAAATTTTTAAAAAATATTTTATTATTTTTATTTTATGTGTATGAGTGTATTGCCTGCATGTAGGTAAGTGCACCTGTGTCGTGTAATGCCCACAGAGGACAGAAGAGGCCATCGAATCCCCTGAAACTGAACTTATGGACAGTTGTTAGCTGCCATGTGGGTGCTGGGATTCGAACCTGGGTCTTCTGCAAGAACAACCAGTGTTCTTAACTGCTGAGCCATCTCTCCAGCCCTAATGTGGCATACTTTTAAGATAAATGTGAATTAAGATTTTTACCATCACTTTCTTAAGTCTAGACAACTAGCAAAACAGCACATAAGTCTCTGTTGATACAGACTTACCGATGACTTAGGTGTAGAATACCCCTAGCAAAGCCTGCTTCAATCTAATGACATGACAATTCTCAAAAGAGAATTAAGAAGAGATACAAAGCACCACTCTGTTGTTTTCAGCCAATGAATCTGATAGATGCATACTTTGATGCCAAAATAGCTTCACAAAAACTCAGAGCTTAATTAACAGAATTAAAGGTTTGCCACTTACTCATTTTACTCTTTATTACCTTTGTTTTTAATGAAGCATATTTTCTTATGTTTGTATAATTTAATGTTTTCACAGTTTCTGTGTTTCACAATAGATTTGCAACAGTTCTGGAAATTTGACACCTGGCTTTTATATGTCAGGGCAAATTAGCTCCAGCACATAATTAGACCAATCTGCAGAGGTTTAGTTAGAGGAGAGCAGGTGAAGGACTCCACTCCAGGCAGCTCCATCCCTGCCCTGCCTTTTAGCCTCTGACCTTGCTCTCCAGGTTCTTCTTGCTGCTCTTCTGCCTTGTTCCTTATTTGATTGTATGTACAACATCTAAATTGATCTTTTTGATGGTCATGTTAGATTACAACTCTCCTCTTTCATAAGTTACTGATATTTTCCCCACATATTTCTGTTTAATATGTAGCATACTTTCCACTCTTTGACTCATCCTGTTTTCTACCAACTTGCTATATTATGTTGTGGTCTCTGGCTTCCTGAGCTGACTTAATGCCTTACACACTGCTTCTGTGACCTGGGATACACAGCCTGCCAACCTGCATGTTCCATAAACTACCTGGTCTCCAAGTCAGTACTATATCCTCATAAACTTCTCTGAGTAATAATAGGCTGTAATAGGCTGGACTGGGGTTTTTCTCTCCCCACACCTTACAGCACATGCACTTCATATGATGGATCTGAACCTAGCCTGTTAAAGGGCCCTCTATCTTTGTATCTCCCCAGCAAGGACACAACTTCATGAAAGAAGTTTGCTTTATCCCAAAGTTTCTATACCAAAGCTTAAAAACAGCCTCTTACATATATTAAGCATTGACAAATACTTATTACATGTACATATCAACACTGGAATTTACTTTGAAATGTATGGGGAAGGGCTCCACTACTATTTGCAGTGTAAGGGTTGTTCAGAGGACTGAAGCGGGGCGGGGTGGGGAGGGTTGGCAAGAAATGGCCAAGTCCCAATAAATGAGGCTAAATCTAAATCAGAGATGGATGTGTTTTAAATTCTTACGTAGATATCATGTGGACTAGTGACAGTCTGATCCTATCAAATTACAATTTCTTTTTTTAATGCATAAAGAGGTATTTCGTAATTGACTGTTTTCCTTTCTCATAGTCCTGCAAATCTCCCCTTGGTTTGGTCAACATATTGTTTGTTTATCCACTTTGAGGGAAAAGAATTTATGGATCTGACTAAGCAAGTAGAATATCACACTTCATTGAGGTTGAGTCTGGATAGTTAAAAATGGAAAGAGTTTTAAAGAGCTGGATACATCGAACCAGTACCAAAGGAAAGGGAGGATGTGAAAGCAAAGCTAGTAATCACTTACAATGGTTAAAGAATGTTAGTGAACAAAAGAAAGCAAATCTGTTTCCTAGGCTTACTATGATGCAGAAATAAAATTAAGTCTATGAACATAGAGAAGAGTTAATATTCATTGTGATGATTTTTACTCACAAAATATTGGTATCAGTTTACTGGATGGTTATAGAGTTATAACTTATGACCTAAGCTTTATCAAGGCAAAATTGTTATCAAGCTTTAATATTCTATCTCTGAGAGGCAAATTAAGTAGGAGGTTAAAATGAGAGCAAAGGAAAGTTATCTCCTACCCAATGTATTTATATAATAGCGAGGCTACACAGTCACTAGATGAAGGGGTATTATCAATTTTAAGCTCTAAATTATTATTGTAAATGTTCCCTTTGGATCATTGTATCTTTATCTGTGGACACTGAGGCATTCATCCCCTCAGAGAAAAGTTATACAGAAAAGACACTATCTGAAAACCGGTCTGATTAGCCTTAAGAGTATGCTTAAGAAATGTATTAAATGGGCATCTTAATGGGAATTTGAAGGGTAAGTTTTCTTAAAGTCTTAATGATACTTATAACGACGCTATATTCTTTTGAGGAAACATGACTACTTTAAAAAGATACACGTGTTCACACTTTCAGAATGTCCTCCCCACTCCTGTTTCATCCTGCATTACACAGAACTGTCATGCTTAACACTTGCAGACGGCAGCTGGACCTCCCTGAGAAGTGTTCCTTCACAGTTGGGCTGCTGTACGTCCTGCCCAGGTGGCTCATCTGGAAGCCTTCTTAAGTCTCTGTTCTGGACAGTATTTCTGGCTCCAACATTTCTGCTTGGAGCCCAAAGAAACTGAAGGCTCCTTTCCCAGAGGATGGGGGAAGTTGTAGGTCTAACAGTTTAAAATTGGATGTTATTGGGTGATGCTTCAAAGTGCTCACTTTGCATTTCTGCTAACAAATCTGAACATTTAGCCAAAATATGGGAAAGGAAATACTCAGGCAGAATGAAACGATAGAGGTGGCTCAGAAAGGAGGGAACCAAGCCAACAATGACAAAATCAAAGGGGAACATTCCAGAAGAAGCAAAAGGAAAGCTGTTCCTTGCACATCGGTTAGAACCTTCTAGTCCCAGAGCCACATCCAAATCTTAACACAGCCAATGTCTGAGTTGAGTGTGAATCTTTCTCTCTCATATTCACTTCAAATCCTATGTGAGTGTGTTAAAGAAACTTCGGTCAGCTCTTCCGAATCATGGTAGGCCTTACATACAAGTTGACATTCAACATTAATGGCAGGTACCCAAGATGGGGATACTGTGAAGGTTTCCTCCCCCAGTTCTAGAAATCTAGAATGAAGTTACATTAGTGTCCACACAATCAATGGGAAGATATCCTGAACAAATAGTCCTGTCAGGTGCAAGTCTGGAAAGCCTGGAAAGTTTTAAAAGTTGTACAACATAACTTTGAGAGGGAATCATCTATCTTCTACCACATTTCTCCTTTACTGGGACAAAATTTTAGATTATTATGTAAAATATTTATTTATTTATTTATTTATTTTTCTGTTATGTATATGAGTGCTTTGCGTTGCAGGTAAGGGCACCTGTGCATTCAGTGCCCACAGAGACCAGAAGATGGTGTCAGATCCCCTTGAACTGAACTTAAGGACAATTGTTAGACATGTGGGTCCTGGCCACTGAGAACCAGTCCTCTGCAGGCGTAGTCAGTGCTCCTAACGTGCCATGCCAGCTTTTCAGCCCATACTAGAACAACTTTATTTGTACTAAATTGATTTTGGTGAGAACTCATCTGCTCCCTGAAAAGGTCAGTTTGGTTGGTGATGGAAAGACAATGCCCTTGAATGTTCCTGAGAGCGTTGCGTAGAAATAGGGGGAGGCCCTCACAGATGCAGTCGAGGCAGTTCCGCTATAAGGGCTAAATGCAGAGAGTGCGCAGCTGAGCAGAAGCTGATTGCAGGCACACACATGCGTACTGATTACTCATATCATGCATTAATTTTAGTTTTCTCTGATCAAAATATTTTGTTAGAAATTTCTCCTGAATTATACAATTATAAATATATATGTATATTTGTGTGTGCATATGTATGTTTTTGTGTGAATATGAGTGAATGTGCACATATGTCTTCATGCATGTGGAGGTGAAATCTGTGTCTCTCTTGATTGCCGTCTACCTTATATATTGGGACAGGGTCTCCTGCTTAACCCAGAGCTCACTGTTTCGGCCAGCCTTGTTTGCCAGTTCACTCTGGAAAATACCTGGCTCTGCCTCCTGTGCTGGGATTACAGACAGACCATCCTCCTTCCCAACCTTTTAACATGAATATTGGAATTTTGGTCCTAATACTTTCATGGCATACATTGTACTCACAGAGCCATATCCCCAGCCCATAACTGTTATATTTTTATCAGTATGCAGTGCAACAAGACCACATAAACAAGTTAGGAATAATCATAGTAGCAATTCTTCACACAGGATTTATGTGCTTATCTCTGTTCCTAGAGTTCTTATTTTCTTAATTGATTTAGTTTTCACAACTATCATGAGAGAGAGCTCAGAAATATTGTTGAGATAAACAGGGAGATGGAAATGGAAAGGATTTTGTTACAGCAATGCCATTTAATCAGAACTCCATGCCAAAATAAAAGTGTTAGGTTACAGACTGTCAAGCTGCCTTTCTTTTTCTCTTTCCCAGAAGTCAGGCCACTTACCACGGCAGCTTTTATCCCTGGACAGAGCTGATAAAATGTGCAGTGATCTTATAGTTCTTAAAAGAATTCAATTCTCTCCCTCCCACTTGAAGCTATGAGCAAGACCAGCCCCCCATCTCTAGATGAAGAATAACTTTGAGTTATAACTTTAATCTGTGCCTCACTGACTTCTGCTATATATACCAAATCATTTCACACTAGATCACATGGCATCAAGCTTGCCTACTGCTCAAAAAGTTATATGTGTCAGAAGCCTCCTTTGTCCCCCTCTGGATTTAGCAAGGTGTAGAAATAATCACTGAAAGTGTAGTCTTTGTCTTCTGGATTTGAAAGGATCTCTGTCTCTGTCTCTGTCTCTGTCTGTCTCTCTCTTTGTCTCTCTCTCTCTCTCTCTCTCTCTCTCTCTCTCTCCTCCATGACAGCTGCCTATGGCCATGATGCTATATCTCTATGGGTAATTCAGGAGCTGTAGGGTCTGTCTTTCCCAACAGAACACCCACCATGTTGTATTGGCAACTATCTCTTCCAATACTCTCCCACTTCAAGCCCTATCATGGCTGTCCATGGTGCATGACAAAGTTTCTGCCTTGTAGCTAAGAAGGACTGCTGATAGCTAGAAATTAATACAGGTTTATAGAAAGGAGCTGATATGGAGCTATCCTTCAGGATGAGCTCACAGAAAGCTCAGAATTCTCTCACTTCCTTTGTTCAGAGAGCCATTGCTTTTGGAGTCTTCCACGCAAGTCATAAACCTTCCTTCACACTTTCGTTTCCTGGATGCTAATTCGTTTTGCACTCACCAATAAATAAATCCATCGGGTTTGGTTACATCACCAAAGATATCTTTGATATCTCATAATTAACCCAATGAATTCCTCCTTTAACTTTTTTGTTATTGTTTTTATTTTATGTGTATGAGTGTATTGCCTGCATGTATGTAGGTGCCCCCATGCTGTGCAATGACCCCAGAGTTCAGAAGAGGAAACCAGATCCCCTGGAATTGGAACTACATTACAGAAAGATGTTAGCCACCACATGGATGCTGGGAACTGAACCCAGGTCCCCTACAAGAGTAGCCAGTGACCTTAACTGCTGTCTAGCCCCTCCTCCCTTAATTTTTGACTTATTATTTGACTGAATTTTTCAGCTTTGCAGTATTTTGAAGTCATACATATTTAGTGCCCTTTAAATATAGATCTTTACACAGGTTGAAAATTTATGTTTATCACTAGCTACTGTAGCTCCACATTAGGCCTGTGGTCATGAGGAGGACAGTCGAGACTTTAGTGCACTGTGTTGCTAAGTGAGGATGTGCAGTAGGTTAGGGGTATCATTTGTTGCTATATTTCAACTTAAGATGGGTTTATCAGAAAGTATACTCATCAGAAGTTGAGGAGCATGTGTATTAAAAGGAATTTCTTACCAAGTCATGGAACTGATGGTTACCCAATCATAGGGAAGCCATTTCAAACATGGTAAACAACTTTGAGGAAAATCTGAGTCACTGGGTAATTGGCTTTGCTTCCTCTAGAGGACAGAAAGGGATCATCATCAAGGAGATTCCTACACTATACTACTTTCTCAGGATGATTTAGTTTGAAGAAAGGTTACTGTGAAAGTTGAATATCGAGAAACTAACTCATGGAAATAACTATTCCTTCTCCTGTTTCCCATGGAAAACTTTTCTGTAGTTCCAGGTCCACATATACTCTAATCCCTAGATACTTGTCCAATTCCAATCTTTCCCATCACTCTTGGAAGGCACACTTCTCCTCTCCCTTCATATGAATCACTGTTCTCTGTGCTTTATGTGAACTTAATTCACAATTTACAAAATGGTTATTTAGGAATTAAATGTCTATTTGACAATGACTAGAAATTAGATTCTAGAATCTATGTTGGTAGGTTTTTTATGGTGTTCAGACCTTGACAGGTTAATAGATGCTTTATTCAAGTATTGATCTGCTTTTCCCTGTTATTAAACAGGAACAGCGAAGTTTTAAAGTGGTGGAAACTGTGAGTAAAAGTGGGTGATGAGGGGGAATGTAATCTTGAAATCATTGTGAACAGAGCTGCTATTAAGCATTATATTGACCAAGAACGATATCTTTCAAAAATCATAATATAGGGGCTGGAGAGACGGTTCAGTGGTTAGGAGCATTGGCTTCTCTTCCAGAGGACCTGGGTTCGATTCCCAGTACCCACATGGCGGCTAATCACTGTAACTCCAGTTCTAGGAGATCCAATATCTTCTTCTGACCTCCCTGGGCTTTGCACAGAACAGGTGCACTTACATGCATGCAGGCAAAACACACACATAAAATAAAAATAAATTTAAAAAATCATAATATGGAAAAAAGACTTCCCTATATTTCCCTGATGGAATTCTTAAACTGTTTTAAGAGGACCTGGGAGATGGTTTGGTCAGTAAAGTGCTTGCTGTACAAGCACAGGACCTGAGTTTAGATCCCCAGATCCAGTGTATAATGTCAGGTATGGTGGTGCATGATTGTAATTTCAATACTAGGGAGGCAGAGAGAGGGGGAATCTTGACGATCATTGGTCAGCAAGCCTAGCCTAATTGCTGAATACCATGTTCAGTGAAAGATTGTCTCAAAAAACAAGATGAATAGTGACTGAGGAAGAGACATGATTTGATTTCTCATCTCACACATGTAGACTCACCCCCCATACAGACAGGCATATAAACATGTACACATACATATTAAGACAGAATGTTCTAAAATCTTTAATATTGAAAAATATAGTAAGGTCATACTAAAAGATACATATTTCTTAAGGGTATAGAAGACATCTTGGTTTATTAATTTTAATACCTAGAAAGTCTCGGAGCTTGTTCCTTGAGTTGAATTATTGGAACATGGCACTTTTATTGAGTTGTCATGCTATGTTTATCCAACAGTTGTCTTAGTATAAAATCTCATCAGCAATCTTACATGTTTGTAAAGGTGGAAAATTGGTTGTTGTTTGTTCATTTGACAAATTCTTGGATCCTCACATACTTTCTTACACTGACCCATCAATGGTGACTGCTATCACTTTTCAGGCGTTTGCTGTGGAAGAAAAGACTTCTTTTGAACGTTGTGACTAATGTTGGTAAATATTAAATCATGGAGGTAGCACATGGCTGAATTTACAGTGATACACCAAAATTAATTTCACGGTATTCTGTCAAAGAAAGAATCTCTGCCATATGGTCCCAAATAAAAAATAAATGAGTTAGGAAATCTCTGACAAGGAATTTACCTACTTCTGGAGAATCTTTGGATGTGAGATTCCCTGAAATGAAAATAGAGTCATTCATGCAAACATGGTTGAGTTTAATTTATTTCTGTTGTTAAAATGGAATTAGAAATAAGAAAGGTTTTTATCATGTAATGTTTACAAATTCATACCGAATATCTTGGGTACTAAGTTTCATGCTTTTATTTGAAATGCATTAAGGGCAAAATTAAGTATGAAGAAAGAGGAAGAAAAAGAAGCAGCTATATATGCTTAGAAGAATGGCAAGTGCTTGCATTGGAGATACAGTGAACAGATGTTCCAAACGCAACATCTATTTCCTGAGACCAGGGCAATATTTTACACCACTGAGTCACCAACACATGTTTAATGGCACTGTGGGAGAAAAAGAGCTTAGCTCACTCTGAATAATAAACACTACTGCCTGGTTCAGTAAACATATGAACCAAAAATTCAGGTTTTGCTTTTTCCATATAACATTTAATTTTTTATATATTATCAAACGCTGTTTGAATTATAGCTGGGATTTCTTAGACTTATACTGATATTAATTCATATTTTTTCTAGTAATTGTATGATTTTATTGCTTTGTATATTTGGGATATATTTTTACATATGTAGAGAAGTCAAGTTTATGTTCTTCCAAATAGG
>NW_008340872.1:7445433-7447945 GCF_000622305.1 Nannospalax galili | reverse complement strand
CAGAGAGGTGGAATAGATGCAGGTAAGAACCCTCAATGATCATCTCCCTGGAGAAACACTGTGGAGGGGTTATTCATTTCATGTACCAAAACTATCATCCCAGGAGTTAAGTAATCCAGGTGAGACACTTCAGTTACGTTTTTGTAAAAGAAGAAACTATGTCTTGAAAAGAGAGTTGATAGTGTCATTCCCTAACTGAACTTTAAGTGGTGTGGAGATATATTTACTGTTTGTCAGTGGGGAGACAAAATTAAGCTCAGGCTTTAGCCTAAGGACCAATAGTAGTCCCGTAATAGTGAAACTGGGTATTTAATATAATCTTATGACCTCATTCCCCAGCTCAATACCCATAGATGGGGCCACTGGATTTTCATTTGCTAGACTACTGACTGCCTTCCCCCTTCCTCTCCAAGACTCAGACAAGGGAGAAGGGAGAAAGTCTTCAAGTACCTGGAAAATAGCACAAAACTCTGTCTTGATAGCTCCAGACCTGTCTTGGTAAGACACAGCAACAGGAAGAAATTAAAAGATCTTGAATCCAGCCGGGAGTTTGGAGATAGAGCCTGTAGTGTTCCTTCTGTTATCAGACGGAGATCTGTGTGCATCAGTGGGACAACACAAGTTTTAGCTTGTGTTTGACGTGAACCTGGGTCAGCTCTCCCAGACTGCACTATGAAATAATTAAATCTTAGATTGATAGCAGTTTAGTATTAGACAAATGACTATCTCTACCAGCCCTACCCCATCATCAGGCTGCATAGTGTAGAATGAAGGTCAATTTACTGGGGGTAGGATAGAAAGCCAAGACAAGACTTTGCCTTGAAATCTCATGTGTAGAATGGTAAAATCTAACCCTAGCAGACCCTGTTGACCACTCTCCTCAGGCCAGTGCCCATGAACAGAGTTTTGGAACAGCTCCAGTGTCATGTGGACACAGGAAGTCTCAGTCTATTAGAGCTCTATTGTAATCAACACTGCCTTCCCAGTAGCTGGTTGCAGTGATCCTGGGCTGCAACCTCAGCAGTAGGTAGCCAAATGCTATCTTAGACCTATTTCGTATGTGCTGGTCAGGGTAGGTTATAGGATGGGACAGAATTCTTGTATTTGTGGTTAAGATGTGGCAAAGGAGCCTGGAGATTGACTTTGTGTGGTGATTCTGCCCAGAACTGGGCAGGTACCACAGTATCTGAACACAGATTAATGACTGTAGATAAGCTGTCTGTGCCTATCATAACTGTGTGCCTACTCTAACCATAGACCAGGCTTATGGTGATAGACTAACCTTTTAGGTATTATCCTAGTTCATGCTGAAATATATATACATTAACTGAAGAATTAGGAAAGTGTGGGATTGGATCACTTTTTAGTACTGCAGCATTAAAAATATCCCAACTCATGTAAACCTGGAATTAGGGGTCACTTGGTATGGAAATAGGAGACATAATTATAGGGTCAGAGGTATGGAAGTTTACTTAAAATTTCTAAAAAACATATATAAGTAAAGCCAGTTAATGAAGAATGTAACATATACCTAAACTTTCAATATCCAAATAATGCTTTATACCAACAAGCATTAAGAATTCAAAGAAGTTTGAGAACAGGTTGAGATTGAACCAGGGAGGTAAAGGAAAAGAAAGAATCTGAAAGAGAAGAACAGTAGGAAACAGGTGTTAATAAGGGAGATATGCATAAAAATTGGGTTAGTTTAAGGGAGGTGGGTAGGAAGAGCATACAAGGAACCTAGGGGATAAAGGGAAAGAAGGAGCTCAAGAGAAGTAGGAACATAGGAGAAGGGTATTATTAAAGGAGAAATGGGAAAAATGGGGGCACCTAAATTGGGGAAAACATGATGGAAGGGTTAGACAATGCAAGAGATAAATAATGCCTAGCTAGTTTTAAAAACCAGAGGGAACCATATCAGTCTAACCTAAGGTTTATCTGAGAACACCGGGTCTTTGCTCAAGATTTATCTACATGACACACTGTAATTAAAAGTACCAGACTGGTGGAACTAACTTTCTTAGATGTTTAACAGACATAATTTGGTCAGAGGGACATAAAGGACAGTTTTTGCTCCTTGCCCTCTTAGGTTGACTAGTTCTAGGGGACTATAAGCATCTCTCAATATGTCCTGTAACTGTGGTGAGTCACCTGTCCTTTTGATCAAGGAGGCTGTGGAGACCCCACAAGATGGACTTGAACTAGTATCTACAAAGAGGAGAGTCAACACAGAGGAAATATTTCCTCCATGCTTCCAAGTGAAGCCAGCCATGATTGAGCAGGACCTTTGACTTATCTTCACATAGTCCATGTGACCTGTGAGGAACAGAAACTCAAATGGCCTTAAGAGTAAAAATAAATTGGTTTATCTGGGCCAACTGTATGGCCTTAAATACCCAAAAGGAAAGTATAACCAAAGATTAAAGGGGCCAATATAATTTTTTAAGAGTCCATATGTATAGCTAAAGGCTACATAACAAGCAACAATGCCAGACAGGAGATACCTTCTTTT
>NW_008340872.1:7444828-7445381 GCF_000622305.1 Nannospalax galili | reverse complement strand
CTGACCTTCCTAAAACAAAGACCTCTAGATAGGCTGACTAGATTCACTGGACAGACAAGTACTGGGGAAAGGCTGGGGATGCTGACAACACAGCAGACAGTAGCAGGGATATCAGAGTATAAGGACTCTAGTTGGGGGGGAGGCTATGGGAGGGTGCCATCTGGGAAATGGGTATATAGATGAATAAGATTGTCTGGTATGTTCTGTGTAATATGCACACCAAAAAATTAATAAATTAAAAAATTAGTTATATTTGAGGAGGAAGCATAAAAATTTACATAATATTAATTAGTAGAGGTGATAAACATTATCATTGAAATCTACCTGATGACTTTATATCTATACACAGGTGCCAACACAGGTGCCAAGGAGCTGCATGACTAGTAATAATCAGATACATACAGATTAGAGATGCTTGCACCAACATCTCAGTGTTATTAGCAAAAACAATGAGTCTTTCTGTAAGAAACAGTATATTTTAAAATAAAATGGAGATCTTTTTTAAAGGTTAAAAACTCATTAAAATTTATGTCTTATGTGGTTTATACTGAGT
>NW_008340872.1:7423433-7444806 GCF_000622305.1 Nannospalax galili | reverse complement strand
TCAATATTGTATATTACCCACTCATTAGTTGTGAACCTAAAAATTTTATCGCCACTTTTGAAAGAGATATATCTTTGCTATGGAAATTATTATTGAATATGTTAAAGCTGTAATGAAATGCTTCTTCTAATTAAAAAACAAAGAATCCAAAAAACAATAACCTCAACTAGTGATCAAAATGAGACACCACAAATCAACCATACAGAGACTAGTGTAGACGGAGCACAGTGCCAGTATGGATAAAACCTTGGATTGAGGATTTAAAACATCTGTTTTAAGAAAACGCAGGTTCAAGAAAACAGAAAAGTGATCCAATACTTTAGTGGAGAACTCAAATACGGAGACAGAAGCAATTTCTAAAAAATCAATCAGAGCTCCTTGAGAGGGAGCGTACACTAAGTGAAAAGGTGATGGAAGGCTTCGGCAGCCACAGAAAAAGAGGAGAAGGAGGTTCAAAGTCAGACTAATGGACTGTACACAGGTGGGATGGGAAAAGACGGAAAAGAAGGATGAAGAAATCTTATTGGGTCTTTGGGGCAGCACTAAAAGAGATTGTATCTATTTAGGTTATATGGGTTGAAGAGATACTTGAGAACGCTAAGACCAATGGAAGCGTACTCAGACATATAATAGTAGAAAAATTCCTAAGCCTAAGGATGGATACAAATATGCAGGTGCATAAAAAGAAATGTCATCAGTCAGATTTAATGCAGCCAAGACTCACTACTCTAAGACAAATGATCATGACTTCAGGTAAGGATACAGAGAAGAACCTCAATGCAGCAGGAGAAGAGAAACACACTGGGTGTCATTCATCCTGACAGCAGACCTTTCAGCAGAAATCTTAGACTAGGAAAGAGCGACATGACATTTTCACAGTACTGAAGGGAAAAAGAAGCCTGCTACACAGAATATTGAATTGAGAGGAGAGAGAAAATATTCCCAGACTCATAAAAGCTGAAAAAATAAACCCACAATAGACCTTTCCTAAAGGAAGTGCTACAGGGAGTTCTTAAAATGAAAGAGACACTCATTATTTGAAAAGTAAATCAGAAAGTATAAAACTCATTGGAAACAGTGACTGAAGATAATGCCAGTATGCTCCAATATTTTATAAGCTATTTCTATCTCTAGTATATTTAAGAAATTAAAAGCAACTACACTAATATGCTGACATAAGCAGTATAAAATAGAGAATGAAGTAAGCACTGAGATATTCTGTTGCTGCTGCTTTTTGAGACATAGTCTCCTTGTAGCCTCAGCTGACCTGGAGCTGGTTATGTAGGAAAGGCTGGCTTCAGCCTCACAGAGATCACCTGCCTCTGACTCCTGAGTGCTGAGATCAAAGGCATGTGCCACTACACCTGGTAGCATTGATATTTTATTAGCATAATTTCTTTTAGATTTTTTTTCTGATAGCGTTATGTTGTTATCATTTCAAACTAGCTTGTTATAATGAAAAAAATGTTTATGTAAGCATCATGGAACCCACAAAGAAAAAATTACATTAGGCAAACCAAACAGAACAAGCAAGAAATTGGGGCAAAAGAGCTGGTTCAGTGATTAAGAGCACTGGCTGTTCCTGCAGAACACCCAAGTTTGAATCCCAGTACCTACTTGATGGCTAACAACTGTCCATAACTCCAGTTCTGGGGGATCTGATGCCCTTTTCTGTCCTCCTCAGTACCTACATGACACGGGTGCCCTTACACACATACAGGCATGACACTCATACACAAAATAAAAATAAATTAATTTAAAAAAATAAGCAAGAAAGCAAAGCCTACTGTGATAGTAAATTACCCAAGCACAAAGGATGGTTGTAGGAGAGGAGAAAGTAACTAAACTAAAAAAACAGTTACAAATGTCTAAGATCTTACTTTATAACTACCTCCTAAGAAAGTATAAGGTAGATAATTCTTCAATAAAGTCATACAATGACAGTAAGTTAAAAACAAACAAATTGCAAGACCCAACTACTTGCTGCTTTAGAGACTCACTTGACCTCTAATGACTCACATAGACTGAGTGTAAAAGGATGGAATAAGATGATCCATATAAACAGAAGCCAACAGAACACAGACATTTCTTTTAAAGAACTATGGGAATAAAGGGGAAGAAGGAGCCGCAGAGAGGTAGGACTATTGCAGACAGAAATTATCAAGGGAGAAATGGGACAAATGGGGCACAATTTAAATGGGGAGGGCAGGGAGGGAGGATGAAACAGAGAGAGAAAAGAGAGATACATAGTGCCTAGCTAGCATTACAAAACCAGATGGAATTGTATTAGTCCGAAAACTTACTGAAAAATTACACAAACAATATCCTTACATGAGTTCTTGAGTATAGCTGAAGACTACTTAACAAGAAACAGTGCCAGACACGAGAAACCTTCCTTTGAATTGTTGGCCAGGGTGGTCCAAGAGACTCCCAACATTATACATGCTATTGCCACAGCCCTTGATTCCTCCAAGAACTTGATGGTAAGACCCTGATGCTGAAGACAAGACATATTTTAGACACAGGATTTAGAGCAATGGAGCTGGAACTGACCTCGAAGCCACCTCCCCTGAAGGCAGCTCTCCTAGCTTTGGAGAACACTATGCAAGCTGCTAAAGGAGAACATCAATCGATGGTCCAACCCCAGCTTCAAAGCCTAAAAGGCAATGGAGCTGGAACTGACCTCGAAGCCACCTCCCCTGAAGGCTAGCTCTCCTAGCTTTGGGGATCACTATGCAAGCTGCTAAAGGAGAACATCAATCAATGGTCCAACCCCAGCTTCAAGGCCTAAAAACCACATCAATGACCAGCACAGCAAGTGACACTGGTGCAATAGTGGCACTTTTATCTTGGGGGTAATCAACAGCTACGTAATTGGACTTAAAGCCCACTCCATTGGAGGAAACTCATGTGTGATACTATAAACCTAGCCAAATACCCATAGCTGGAGAGGTCATAGATCTTAGAGAAAACTCCAAGGCTATCACATTTCTAGACAAATGTAATTCTTACTATGTGCAAAATATGGATCCTTAAATTTAAAGACAAGTATCCCAGTCACCACCCATCAAAGAAGCTTCTTTTTCACCAAACAAAGATAATTATGGAGTTCCACAAGTGGTCACACACAGAGATGTTAATTGCTCAAATCTAAGTGGCACATGTAGGATGCAACCTGTATAACTAAGGCTCATGGAACAGAACATAGAACAAGGGATGAAGAGAACGTTAATGCATCTTTCAACTCTCATCAATGAAGCCCCCTCATTCAACAGAGGGCCAGGAATGCAAAAGGTCACAAATGGCCAAAATACAGAGAATAAGAGTCTGCAGAGTGTGGGTTTTTGGATAGGACTCCTATATCAAAATCCACCCACCCAGGGCTCAGGGACCATTGCAGAAGACGGGGTGGAAAGAGTGTAAAAGCCAGGGAGGAGGCACATGATCATACAGAAATGATCCTATTGGTGCCTGGGACCCTTCTCATACAAACCTACAACAATGGTGTCATGATGCACAGGACCCATGCAAACTTAGGCAGGCAAAAACCCAGCACAGAACCGTGGAAATGAATAGCATGCCCCAATCTTAGTTAAAGAATTATTGGCAGCTGATTACTGCTGGGTGAGGAAGAGCTGATTTTCTTAAGGGGAGGGACTCTAGATAGGCTGATTTGATCCTGGTCACTGGGGAACATCTGGTGGGACTAACTTTACATGATAGATCTTAACACAAATGACAGAATTTATGAACTCCAGTGGTGGTGGTGGTGGTGGGGTTATGTCAGGGTACCAAAGGGGAAGAGGGTATAAAAATGATTTTCTGTATGAAATACACAAAAATTCAATTAAGAAATTTTAAAAAAGAAAGCCATAGAGGGAGCTTGAGAGATGGCTCAGCAGTTAAGAGCACTGGCTGCTCTTGCAGAGGGCCTGGGAACCCTAACAACCATCCATAACTCCAGTTCCAGGGGATGCAACACTCTCTTCAGACATGGGTAAATTTACATACATGCAGGCAATATACTCAATAGGCATAAAATAAAAGTAATAAATAAATTATTAAAAAAGAAAGCCACACATAGCATATAAAACAAACTTTAATTAAAAGCATTAACTAGAAACAGAAGATAACTACATAAATATAAAAAGGTCAATTTAGCAACAACAAACAACCATTAGATATGCACCCAACATCAAAATTCCCAAACACACAAAGCAAGTGTTAATAAATCTAAAGGGGAAGAGGGACTGCAGTAAAATGATAATGCAGTTTCTGGAAACTTGTTTTCAGTAACCAACAGTTTATTCAAACAGAAAATCCTCAAAGACATTGCATAATTAAACTATAGTCTAGACCAAAATAGGCCACATATATGTCACAGAACACTCCATTCAATAAATGCCAAGTATATATTTTTTAATCGACATGGAACACTTTAAAATAGATCATATATTAAGCCTTTAAACATTCTTAACAAATAAAAAAATTGAGATTATATCTTTCCAATCACAATTAAAACTAGAAATCAACAGAATACAACTTAGAGAACTATGCAAATATATGTAAATTAAGCAACTTACTTTAGAACAACTAATAGGCCAAGGAGGAAAGGAAGAATAAAATGAAAACATCTCATGAAGGAAGTGAAAATGAGAGCTCAACATACAAAGCACACGGATGCTGTGAAGGCAATGCTAAGAAGCTTAGAGCAGCTACAACTACAACTGAAAACCAGAATGATCTCAAATAGCCAACCGGGTTCAGCCTCTCCGTGAACTAGTAACCAAAAAGAAACCAAACCCCAAATCAGAAGGAAGGAAATGATTAAGACCAGAGGAGAAGTAAATGTCTCCAAATTAAATATATAAGGAAATAAAACAACAAGAATAGCATGCAAAAATTCAATAAAATAATGAACTAGTTCTTTGAAAAATACAAGTTAATGAGTCCTTAGCCACATTAAGAAAAAGAGAGCTAATATTAAACTGGAGCTGAAAACATAGATATCTACTGACATAACAAAACACAAAGGATCATCAAAGGCTATTATGGTAGCTATATGCTAACAAATTTGATGATTTAGAATAAATGAACAGATACGCGCACACACACACACACACACACACACACACACACACACACACC
This sequence comes from Nannospalax galili, assembly GCF_000622305.1. Classification (NCBI taxonomy): domain Eukaryota; kingdom Metazoa; phylum Chordata; class Mammalia; order Rodentia; family Spalacidae; genus Nannospalax; species Nannospalax galili. The sequence continues at coordinate 7,439,658 of NW_008340872.1, read as the reverse complement.
TTACTAAACTTGAATCATGAAGAAATAGAAAACAGGAATAGACTGAAAGCAACCAGCAATCAAAAGCCTCTCATTAAAGAAATGTTCCAGTCCAGATGGGTTCTTTTTTAAGTTTTATCAAAACTTAATGAAGACCTAATATCAATATTTCTTAAATAATTTAAAAAAATCAGAGAGAGCCTGGAGAGATGGCTCAATGGATAAAAGCACTTGCTATCAATCATGAGGGCAGTAGTGTGGATCTTCCTACCCACATAACACACCAGGCAAGCTGTGTACATGCCTGTAACCCCAACTCTGCAGAACGAAGGGAGGAAGAGCACTGTGGATTGCTGGCTAACAACCGAGCCAAGAAGTCTCAAGCTCCAGATTAGGAAGGAATCCTGCCTCAAGGAAATAGGTGGAGAGTGACAAAGGATACCTGACACCTTCTTGGGGCCTCTACACATGGGTGCACACACAAGTGCATGCACCTGCACACACACACACATACATACATACACACACACACACATACACTTATGCACATACACACAAATAGATTTAAATTTTTAAAGAATTTTCCTAAATTCATTTTAAGGGACTAGCATAAAACTTATTTTTTAAAAATAAGAACAAGACAAAAGAAAAAAGAAAAAAGAAAACTACAGACCAATATCCTCGATGGTAATAGATGCAAAAATCTTCAACAAAATAATGTTATCCAAAAATCTAAAAACGCATAAAAACTTATTAACCAGAATCAGATAAGATGCACCTAAGCACATATACACATACAAGTACCAAAGAAACAAATATATTAAAAAATAAGTAATCAATATAGGTAGATATTTTGGTAAGTCATTCAAATGGATGACAAGTACATGTAAAAGTATTAAATATAAGTAATCATTGGGGAAATGCAAAGTAATTCAAAGTAGTTCACCATAAAATAATATTGATAAGAATGACTATTATCAGAAAGTCAAAAGCTAACAAAATAGTCAAAGAAGACTCTCATACATCCTTCATTCTTGGTAGGCATGCAAATTAATACAGCCCTCATAAACAACAGTTTGATGTTTCCATGAAGAAAAAGATAGCATCATCGTACGCTTCAGCAATCCTGCCTCCTGGACATATATCTAAATGAGGTGAATTCTGTATGCTGAGGAAGCACCTGCACCCCATGCTTAATGCAGCAGCACTCACATTGGTCAGACACAGCAGCCATCTAAGCCCGTATCAACTGATGAACAGAGGAAGGAAATGCAAAACAGTGAAATGACTTAATCCTAAGAAGGATGGCATTCTGCCATCTGCAGTAACACAGATGACACTAGAGATCACATAGGCCATGCATTCAAGAAGGAGTGCCACTTGATCTCCCTCATATGCTGAATCCAGAAACACTAACTTATGGACCTCCTAGAGGTTGAGAGTAGACTGGTAAGACACAAAGGGAGAGACAGTGTGAGGGAGTGGTGATGGGGAAGGTGTGCCTACAAAGCTACAGTTAAATGAGAGAAAGACCATTCACTATGTTACTGTGTACACAGGTCAGTATGGAGAATGATAACACACTGTATCTTTCAAAAAGCTTGAAGAAAGATTTTCAGTGTTGTCACCACACAGAAATAGTAAATGTGTCTGAAAAGACAGATACATGTGCCATATCTAAACATTATATGATGTATACATATATTAAAATATCTCATAAATATAGACCATTTTAATGTGCCAGTTAAAATTAATTTATCAAAGTGCCAGGTGTGGTGGCACATGCCTTTAATCCCAGCACTCAGGAGGCAGAGGCTGGTGGATTTCTCTGAGTTAAAGGCCAGCCGGTCTACATAGTGAGTTCCAGGACAGCTGGGGCTATAGGGAGACACTGTCTCAAAAAAGAGCTCCCCCCAAATTAATTTATCAGTTAACAAGTATATCTTTCAGAGGCCAGGTGTGGTGGCTCATGCCTTCAATTCCAGTATATGGGCGGTAGAGGCAGGAGGATCTCCATGAATTCAAGTCCAGCCTGGTCGACATAGAGAGCTCCAGGGAAGCCAGGGCTACATAGTGAGACCCTGTTTTTAAAAACTTAGCTCTCTTCCCCATTTCTTTGCGATGTCACATTGTTTTAAACTCTCCATTAAGATGTAGCTCTCCATTTGGAGACCTCTCTTGTTTAGATTCTGTTTATACCTGGAAAACGTGCCTGTTGTGCATGCAACATACGCTTACAGTTATGACTAATCTAGGAAGCAATAAATATTCACGACAGTGAGATAAGATTTCATTCAATGACTTTCTCAAATGATTTTGAGAAAATTTGAAGTAAAAAGCATCAGCTGATCTGAAGCAGGGAGTGACTGATTTTCAATCCTTGAGCAACAGAAAGAAGGTTGAGACTTAGACACTTAAAAGCAACAACGGACAATATGATACAAAGTAGGGACTTGCCGGGGGAGCTGCGCAAGCAGAGGCCAGTTAAGGAGCTTCCTCATGCTCAAAGCAGCAGCCAGTGGATTTTACATGCACACACCCAATCACACAATTCTTTTTTTTTTTTTCCTGCATCAGGATACTATCACACAAATCAATCAAAAAGAAAGGGTGTCATTACAGTTAGCCCTTTCCTACATTCCTGAGTGAAAATCAATTTTATAGATTTACCCCAAGTAAATTTGCATTGCTGCACTTCAGTAAACAATCTCATAATGTTTCTTTTTGTCACTCTTTGGATGGGGCGGACACCGTAAGGTATTTCCTAAGAACTTCAAAATAATTGAAATAAAATGACTCTGTAGAGTTCAACTAAGCTAAATAAACGATAAATAAAACTAGAGAATCAGAGTTTCCTTAGATCAGCAAAAGACTTAGGACTGCACGACCTGATTGTAACTTGCCTGAATGCATTAGTGCAATAAGGAGGTGTGTATTCTTCAGGGATGTCTACACAGGCACAGGAGTATATCAGAAAAGGATCCCAGTAGGGACATGGGCACCATGCCATTCCAGCTTGTTCCTAACCACTGGCAAGGACCTCTTTCTGGGAGGGTGCCCCTCATCCCCCACTTGTAAACATTGCTGTGTTCTCATTTCAAGGTCAATAAGGAAATCAGGAAATCCTCAGTTATGATCTAACTTCCTGTGTGGTTACACAAACGGTGGTGAGGCAGCTCCCGATGAAGGAGGAAAGGAGCTAAGTGCCAGTTGTACAAAGAGTAGAAATCGGGCTTACTTGGGCATAGACGTCAACTTCAGTAGACCACAGAGGAAATGTTCCATTGATCATTGTTGCCCTTCTTAACTTTACATTTAAATCAATTCTTTTCTCCAGTAGAATTTCAACATGCTTAATCTTTTCTCATCTTCATTAATAAATAGACAAACAACCTGCACTTTCCTAATACACATTTCTAAACTTTATTCTTTTATTGTTTTGCCTAAGACAAAGAAACATCTTGTCAGAATGTTCCAGCAGGATTTCAGCTCTATTATGGAGACAGAAGAAAGAAGCCTGTTTGCCTACACTTGCTTGAATCAGTTTCAAGAGGATCAGCTCCCAAAGGCCTGGTGGAGGAGGAAGTCCAAGTCTTCAGTGAAACCTCTGGGAGTGAGAATCCCAGGAGCCGAAGCGGCCGCACAGGCTCTGCCATCCTTCTCATGACCGGTGTCTTCTTTTTTAGCCCCTCCTGTCGGCCCTACTGTATCTCTAAAGTTTCAGACTTTATAACTTTGCTGAGCAACTTATAGAGGTATACAAGCTGTAATATTCCACCTGTAGAAACACACTAATGGATAACTCCTTTTAGTCTCCCAGTATCTGACCAGATGCATGATGACTTGGGTCACCTTATGCAATGCTTTGCATATAATGATTTTAGTGACCCCGAACTCTGCCAGGCACAGTAGAATAAAGTACTCACGTCCAGCAGCAAGAGGATCCACTTGGCACAAAAATTTAGGTTTCAGAAACTGGCATAGATTGTGTCTTTCTTCCTGGCCCACCAGAATACTAACATACAAAATAATTCAAAATGCTGAAGCGACTGATGGGAACAATTGGTCTTTGCTGAGAACATGAAAACATGAATCAGCAAAGAATCACCAGCAGGTGATGCGGTTTTCATAGATGTGACAGCTATCTGGAATGGGCAGGGAAGAAAAATGCAGATAAGAAAATTAAAACCCCAAACTCCTGGGGGCCAACAACAAACAGCCTTTTGATCCTAATTTGATTGGAGTTAGGGTGCAGGGAGGTTCCATAGTGGTTGATTGCGCATGGCAGCATTCTGATTCCTCTGGCAGCAAAGTCTCCCTAGAAGCTACACAAAGTCCCCTTTGATTGCCGGTGATCAAAGCCATGGAAGCGCTCCTGCAACATCTTAACCTCAGGAAGCTGGGAAACTCAGAATGTGGAGAGGGTATCAATATTCCTGAGCACATTTTAAAGGTGACTGGTACTTCTGACAGAACTTCTTGATTACTAAAAATGATTTGTTTCTGCCTTTCTTCTTGGGTAAAAAGTTAGCCTGAACTTTCCGATTAATAAGTTACTTGTCATAGTAGATATTGAAGAGTATGTTCAGTTGCTTTACATATCATTTATACTACTGATCACATAGATCTAGGAAGGTATTGGAGGGCTTTCTAGGCTTGAGTTGGAGAGACTCAACTAGCCACTGACTGCATGTAGCTCAGTGAACATATTTGGCCTTAGCATCCTGATCTGTGAACTGGCTTAGGAACTTGTGCTCTCTGTAACATCTGGGGATGTGTTAGTTGAAAAGGCTCTGGCTGGACTCCAAGTGCTCTATTTATAGCCAAGGTTCCCCCTCAGAAGAATGCCAGGAAAAATGTCTTCTTTGCCTTCTATTTATTCCTCTTCGTCTGCAGCAGTGTAGGCATCTTCCTGTGAATCAGTATGCATCACTTCACCAGGGATTATTTGCATTTATAGAAACAGTGACAAGCAGAAACATGGACCATGATACAGATGGGCTGGGGTATATTTTCATTCCGAAAACCTGCTTATGTATTTTAATGTTAAGATTTATTATCCATGTAAATTTCATCGAATTATGCTACTTTTCTTTGTTTCAGTTCCTCATCTGGGTAATAAAAACTATGTGTAAAGCTGCCATGAAATTAAAAAGAAAGTGTTTGTGAAATTGAAATTTTCTATGTATTGCCTAAGTACATAATCTGAATGATTATGTTTTTATTCATTTTGTTATTTGTCTACGTATTTCATGAATATAGATAGGATGTGTAGAGGAGTATTACTAATAATAGTTGTGGTAATAAGAACCACAAAATTATTTTGTGATGCTATTTCACATGCAATAAAGGGAAAAAAGAATCAATTGAGGAAAGGATTGGTCCTTTACACGCTCTTCCCACCACCTTCTCCTGCCTCTCCTCTCTCCTTTTTCTTTTTCCTCCCTTTCTTTTCTCTCCCTCCCTCTTATCTTCCTTTCCATCCTTCCCTTCCTTCTTTCTTTCTCTCCCTAACTACTATTTTTACTCACTCTCTCCACATCTCATACCTCATTTCTCTCTTCTTCTTTCCATCCCTCTCTCTTTTACATTGTTTTCCTTCCTTCTTGAAGTCACAGCCACTTTACATTTACGATCTCTAACTCTGGGTATATTTTTCCAAAAGAAAAGCAAGGGGAGGCCAAGGCACAGGCAGAGTTCTGGGCCAAGCGAGTCTACACAGGCATTGTTGGGGATGAAGGAAGTGGTTGTTTTGGGGATTACAACGAACTGATACTCAGAAGATAGCTGACATTTGGGGACCAAGGAGGACTGTACAAACAAAATGTGGCACTATGTGTGTCCTAAGTTAATGAATGCCAAAGCAGATTCTCTAAACACAGGATTCCAGGCCGTGTGGTCCAAAATGCTACCTGACTTTCTGAAGAGGGTCATAAGTGAGAACCGGGAGAAGGAAGAAGGAGAGGAGCAAAGATTAGAGACAATGGCATCAGGCTTTCTTTAGATTCTGAGAAGGAAACATAAAACTCTTGACTGGCAGGGTCCAGTTGGTAAGAGAGCTGCACCTCCCCACCCCGTTGCAGCCTCACTTTCCCACATTCTCAGTCCTTAGCCCATCTCCCTCTCATCTGGAAATTTGGACCCAGATACAGTGGAAGTGGGTATTTGCTCCAGCTCACCTCCCTTTAATTTACTCTTGGTGCTTTATCTCCCCTCCAAGATTGCTGTTGCTGTTTCCCATGACTCTATCAGCTGGAGTGAGCATATGCAATTATACAACCATTTTTTAGTAACAGTCTTAGGGCCAGTGAGAATGCTTAATTACTGCTGTATAAGCTATCGTTTTTATTCTTTGCAAACATTGAGTAGCACTGCTACTGCCTCTCAGCATAGCAATCACCTATGCATAACAGGGTATTTACTACAGTGGGAAGGAGTTTCAATGCATATGGGTGGCTGATGGTGCATCTGATTGTTCTATAGGTGGGACTCAACCTGACCAACTTATTTAGTGGCCTGTTGATGAGCATTTACCTAATCACCGGCCCCCTTATTTCCCGTTTCATAAGAGTTTCTTTTTTTTTTTTTTCTCCTCAGAATTGGCAGCTATCCCTACCAGCCTGCAATCCTAGCATACATGCTAGAGAGATCATTTCATTCATTTCCTTCCAAACTTTGCTGGCCTACATTGTCTCAGCATAGAAAATCTGAATTAAAATAGTTTATTATTTTAGTATTGGTACATGATCATAGTCCCAAGATCTAGCAATCTTCTGAGAAATCAATAGCATCTACAAATTCTCTTCACAGTTCAAGAAGATACTGAATTTTCTTAACTGAAACAATATTTTTTTGTGTGTGTGGCTCTAATTTAGCACAACCTAAATCAAGTTCTATTTGTATGATGTTTACTTCTACTCAATCACGGGTCGGCAGTGGTGAGCTCCAGTGGTCTGCCTTTCTCTACTTCTCCAGGGCAGTAATAACAAGCGTGAATTACGATGGCAGATGTTTTGTGCACCAGTAATGGAATCCAAACTCATATTCTCATATGTGTAAGGCCAGCACTTTACCAACTGAATTATCTCCCCAGTCCATTCAGATTAATTTTTTAAAAATGTATCCATTCTTTCCTATGACTTGATGGTGACCCATTGGTGGTCAGTGATGAGGATGTTGGCCCTGAAATGCACAGGTACTTCATAGTAAAACAGACAGTCTCACTGTAGGAAAAATTCTCTTGTGGGAATGTTTGGCTCTATCATCTTCTACATCTCTTCAGACTTTCAATGCTCCAGTAAAGGAGCCGTGAAGTCCACTGGACCGCAGCAGCTGTGACTTTGCTTTCAATGGCTTGTGCCTGAGCAGGGCATCTAGAGTGATATCCTTCATATTAACTTGTGATGGTTTGTCACTCCCATTTCCATACTTTAATTCTTCAGGAGAGTAAGAGACTTAACATTTATTTGTTTATTTGTTTGTTTGTTTATTTATTTATTTTGTTTCCCTTGTGGCCCATGTTGACCTTGAACTTGCTTTGTAGCCCAGGATGTATTGGGATTTGAGACCCATTTGCCTCAGCCTCATGGGAACTGGATGACAGGTGTGTGTTACCACACCTGGCAAAGAATTTTACTTCGATAAAGTGATCAGCTGAACATATTGTTTGGTTTTAGGCCTTGGACCTGAGGGAGGTGAGAAAAATTTCAAAAAAGAAAGTCTGTTCTTGTCTTCAGGAAGCTTATTATTTCTGGAAGCAAATTCATTCTTTAGAACAAAAGGAGCTTAGAAATGCTATGTGAAGCAAATTCAGCAAAAAGTATCTATGTAAAGTTTCTAATGCTGAGCCGTGTTGGGAAAGGATGTTACTTAAACATCCATTAAGTGGGGGAGGAGCTGGCATAGGAGTGCACACCTTTTGTCCCAACACCCAGGAGGCAGAGGCAGGTTGATCTTTGTAAGTTCCAGACCAGCCAGGTCTATACAGTGAGTTCCAGGATAACTAGGGTTGCATAGTAAGACTGTTTCAATAAAAAAACAAAAACAAACAAACAACAAATAAAACAAGGAGAGAAAGAGAAGGTGGGAGCAGAGGATTCTGTAATTCTGTATAGAGATGTAGAGATGTCATAGAAGTTGGTACTTGATAAAACAGTCTGCTCTAGTTCCTGTTTGGAGATTTTGAAAAATAATGCACACAACATAGTAGCTCCCTGTTAGATGATAGCATGCAGAGAGTAGAAACCCTTTCTTTGCTGAGTGTGTGTGTATGTATGTGTGTGTGTGTTTGTGTGTGTGTGTGTGTGTGTGTGTGTATGTGTTTGAGCCTGCAAGCTACCTTCATTTATTCTCAGTGGAAGGGAATATTGGCCCAGTGTATGAGATAATAACAATTTTACAAATAAATTGTCTAGTGCAATGTAATAAATGGATACCCTTTACTTCATAAATTATGAAATGTGCTTTGATTAAAAAACAAATAAATCCTTCATATGTATGACACAAATAGAGGTAATAAATGGGAAGAGTTTTTCTTCCCTCATAGGAAATTGAATCATATAGTTGACTTTCTTGGCTGCTTGTCAAGAAAACATCTTAACTGCCCATGCACTGAAATATCTTAGAGGCAAACAGAACATTCATGATAGGAAGCTGGGAACAAAATCAACATAGGACCCTCTGCAGACTGTAGGCCAGAGTAGCAAAGGCCTCTGGTCTCAATGGGCTTCTTATTACTGTCAATTGCCATAAAATTGGCTCAGTCAAACCACAGAGTATTTTACTGACTCCCAAATAGCTTCAGGGCCAGAAAGAGACACAGGAATGAAAAACAGAAAGCTAATCATTCACTCTGTCTTGGAATAGGAACCTATTTATTGGAAAACTATTTTGTCTTGTTTTAAAAATACCTTTAAAAATAACTGCTTTGCTTTACTAAAAAAAGAAAATCTTTGATTTAATGTATAAGTGTTGGGATATTTTTAGGGTGATACTATAAAGATCTGAAGGAAAAGTCTGTGTGTCTCAGGAAGGATGATGCTGTGTAATTGGGTTGTTGTATGGTTTATACACTTGTATATAGAAATGTAGGCATAACATCTTATGTATAGTGAGGCAAATCTGCCTGAATCTAGGTGTAAAAAAATCTATGTGAATAAGAGAGCTAGCTGTTTGGATCCTCCTTGAGGAGAAAAATTCCACAAATTCAAGTTCGCTTTAATAGGTGACTTGTTACCATAACTGTAGTATGCAGACAGAACTTATATCTTCAGAGCTGACTTTGATAGGCGACATCTCCACATGCAAATGAGTCTGCATAGTAAAGTGTTCTGATGTTTCCTGCATAGATGAAACAGTAATAAAGTACAGCGACAAAGCCTATCTTGAACAAAAGAACTCTATTTCTTTGTAACACTCCGTACCAAGGACTTAAACAAAAAAGGATGCAGAAAACAATGGGAAAGTCCAAAGTTAAAAGATGTATGGCTTTGTGTGTCTGGAGATCGGTGCTTAGATATCATGTCCACTGACAAGAGTCTGATGTCCAAGGAGACCAAGAATATGGAAATATAGCTGCATTTCCTATAGAAAATGTATATAGTAGAATGGGTCCTAGATTCAAGTGCATAAAAGTTTGAATTCTGGTTCTTACCATTCAGTGGTTATACCACAATACTTCAGTTTTCAAAACTGCAACTTTCTCACTTAAAAATAGGGACAATTCTTACTCTGTAAAATTCCTATGAGACATAAATATGGAAACATATATTCCCCACAGAGCAATGTAAAGGTCTGTTTGGTGTGTTTAATTAGCTGATCTACAGAACCAGTTATTAAATTAAGCACTAACTAACCTCTAATGGTATGGTTTGAAGTGAAATGTCTCCCACAGACTCATGTGTGAAAGCTTAGGTCCTCAGCTGGTGATAACAATCTGGAAACTTGGTGTGGTAGGGCCTAAGTGGAGGACTAAAGACGCTGGGGGCACAACCAGTCCCATCATATCCCTTTCTCTGATTCCTGTTTATGACAAAAACAGCCTCTTCCTCCACACACTCCCACAGTCATGCAATAGGCTTAGAAACACGAAAGCAACTGATCAAGAATTCAACCGATTGAAATCATGAGTTAAACATCATCATGTATAATGTATCAATTGCCTATGCATCAATATATCATCTATTGGTCTATCCAGGTTATATTTGTTTACTGGAACTTTGAAACATTCAGTCTAACCTTGAGGAAATCTGACTCAAAGCAGGTTGTTTTCTATGACTGAGAACTGAAGAAAGAGTTTGAATGTCAATATCAACATCAACATGCAACACCCATTAACCATATCCCAAGCTCTGTTCTTCATAGTGAATTAGGAGGTATTCACTTATTTTAATCTTTATGGCAAACCACCACAGTAAGTGCCTCCATCATTCCCATATTCCAAGTGAATGATCTAGAAATAGAGCTCAAGTTTCTTGACCTGTTGTGTAGAACAGTCATGGTAGGAACATGGTTCTACACAGTAATGTGGTTATATATTGGAAGCTCTATTTTGGATTTATCTGTACTTGAAAACTTAGAGGATAGGTATGTCACTCAAGCAGGCAGGTGTAGTCTCAGAGCTTGATGTATCCACAGTATGCCTCTCTTATGGGACAAGACAGGAAGAGGAGAAAGTAATAGGGAGATCTATGTGGGAGGGATCCTGAAAACAGGAAATACATGTGTTGCTATAAAGACAACATCTTAGACCTCTGGTCTCTAAAACTTAGCTTAGCGCCTAAAGCATGCACCAAACACTTGTCTTGAATTGAATTAAATGTTCAGGACAATATTTTAGCAAGACTTGGCCTTGATATTATAATCAGAAGAGAAATGAAGAGTCTGTCTTCACCAATGTGATTGAAATGATTATCAAGGTTGTCTAACATATCAGAACATTTTAAAGTCCTCAAAGAACCTCTTAAAGATCTTTAAGGGAAGGTTTCAGAGAACATTTAAGGAAATTAGAAATGAGAAGATTTGATCAATTTGTGACCTTCAGTTTGCCACTCAAAATCCAATCCAATGACTCAAATGTGTATGTCTTACCCAGGGACAATTCCTATGCCACGTTGGAAAGGGTTGATGGTCTCAGGCCAATGCTTGGTGTATAGGTCTCAACTCAATTACTAATGTATAAATTGACCTAAATTGTAAGTCTCTGCAGAGAAGCATAAATTCTAAATATAGGGAGGTTGTTTCACTTTTCCTTCTCAAGTTGAATTTTTTGGTATATAACACAAACTTTTCCAACACTCTGCTAATACTGTGATGATTAAACTCAGGATTTAAGAGTTCCAATTAACTAAACTACCCTACTTCTGTGAATGAAGGATGTTTGTTTTTCTAAATCTTCTAATTAAATTAAATAGCACGCATCCTCAAATATGGAAAAATTGTAACTTAAACTATGTCTATGACATAGGATTTTCTACCAATAAGATCTTGTTTAAAAGATTGTTATCACCCAAACAGAGAGAGGTTGGCTGCTCCCATGTATTCATGCCACCTTTTCAGTGGTGGGCATATCTTTCCAGGCCAGTTATTGTAGTACCCAAGATTCACAGATGGTAAGGTTGATGATTTTTTTCCCATCTGATACAATGCACAGCACTGTCCAGCACTATGAAAGCTAGGCAATAGAGATGAGCCTTTGGAGTCAGTGTCAGCTTGAATTTCTCCTTGTTTGTTCTATAGTCACATATATAGTATCTTCATCAATAGACTTGTACTATGAGTTCTGGTGGATAACCAAGAGCAGAGGCAATGGGTTATTTGAGGTTTTATGGGACTCCCAATCAACAGCTTCAAGAGAGGGAGTCCATTCCTGACACTGGAGTTTTATTTTGTTAGCCTATGGTGTCTAGTTGGGGCAATGTCCTCCTGTTATGATAACTTTTAATCTTTAATGTAATGTATATACTTTAAGAAGCTTCTACAGTGATAGGCTTCTGTATTAAACTGACTTTGAATGACTTATTGTTATACCCATAGATTAATAGATCTCTTGACTCTCACCAGAAAAACTTTCTTATACAGCAGACGGTGATTAACACAGAAACGCACAGCTGATAAACATGTAGGGAACAAGAGACTGCAGAGTGCTTATCCCTGAATAGTGCACCTATATTGAATTTCTATCTCCCAGGCTCAGGGATCATTGTGGATGAGGGGCCTGAAAGATTTTAAAAGACAGAGGTGATAGAAGACCACAAGGAAACAGAGTTTGCCAGACAGCTGATCAGTCACTCATATGAACTCACAGCAATGGCGACAGCATACACAAGTCCCATGTAAGCTCAAACCAGATGGAATTCTAGGCATATCCTTCTCCATAGGCATGGAGAAGTAGCTGTGAAATCCCAACCCCACCTTAGGACCTATTGGCAATTGATGGTGTGGGGGAAAGGGTCCATCTCTTTCAAGAATGTGACTCTTATCAGGTTAACCAGGTTCTATTTTATATGTCTATACATAATAGAGTACATTAAATTATATGGAAGACAACAAAGGAAAGGGATCCAAATACCATCAAAATATGTTATATGAAAATCACAAAAATTCACTTAAAAAGGGGCATTTTGACAAAATAGAGTAAAACCTTAACCAAGGGATTATTTTGATGGTTTTGGAAGGGATTCTAATGAAATGCCGTTAGACTGATACATTTACTTTGAGGATGTTGATACTCCTGTACCCTTTAGATACTGAATACAGGTGTGACTTGGTGGTCTCAAAGCCTCTACTCAGGTCATTAGTATTTGTGTTTTCAAACACTGTATCTTTGTATTAGTCACACCATATTTGTTCTATCAGTGTTAATCAACAGGACTGCATCTCTGGATTCCAATTCCAGGAAGCAAAGTACAACAATTAGGAAACAGAGGGAAAAAAAGCAATGGTTGCTTTAATTCAGGGATTCCCACTAGCAGAGCCACTCAGCACCAGCTTTTGGGAAAGAGGCAGATGAACCATGATTCAGGTTCTGGATTCAATGTGGATTCGATGTGGATTCACTGTGAGATTTCAGGACCTTCTTAAAACTCCTTCTGTTTCTGTATTTATAAAGGAGGATAGTATGTTTTTAAGGTATTGGGCAACATGATTAAAGATAATGTCTATACATTAAGTACTGAGTGTAGTGCCAAGACCATAAGTAGTTTTTGGTTTGCTTCAGTAGAATCATACATTACACTACATGTAAGTTGACCAATACATGTATAAACATGAAAAAATGGAATAGAAGGAAAAGGAGGCATGGAGAAAGGGACCAGGAGTCATAGAGCAGAGATATACACAGCTCACCGGACAGCTTTAGAAGGTAGTTATAGAACATCTGGCCTAATTGTAAGCAGAATACACATTTCTTTTCAACATTGAGCACTAAACCCAGGGTTTTTTTTTCCACGGTAGGTGAATGGTCAACCACTGAGCTGCATCCTCAGTCTAGGGTATACTGGTGTGTGTGTGTGTGTGTGTGTGTGTGTGTGTATGTGTGTGTATGTCTGTGCATGGTGTGGGTATGTGTTTGTGTCTACACATATACACATATATGTGTACACATGTACACATGCACATGCATGATAGTCTCTCACTGAACCAGCAAGCCCTGAGGATCTTCCTGTCTCTACCTCCCAAGCATTGAGATTACAGGTGCACACCACCATACAAGAGTCCCGGGGATCCAAACTCAGGTCCTCATGTACAGGAAGCACTTAACTAAGCCATTTCCCTAGACCCACTCCAAGCTGAAAGCTCTGTCAGGTTTATCTTTGGTTTCTTCAGTATCTGATGCTGTGTGTCCCCACTTCACTCTGCTGTCCACCTCCATCTTTTTTGGAAGACAGGCAGAAGCAGATGCTCAGGTTGGTTTGTCCTAGACAATCTTGCACTCCTGTTTCTACTACATGGTTTCTTAATTCTGAAGAGCCTTAAGCATAATTTTAAGCAACTGTTGAAGCATTTTCACAATGACAGTAATAAAGAGTGATACTGCTTATTGTGTGTCCATAAAAATCTTTGTATTATCTATTAAAGTTCTTTTAGTTTAAATGATGAAAGAAATTTGTTCCCTCATTTAAGGGTGAGGAATCTGAGACCAAAAGACAAAATGATTGGCTTGTGGCAGAGGCCCACAGGTAGGATCCTTCTGCTCCCTAAGGCTGCTTGCTTCACACACTAACGTGTTGCTTTCTTGCTCCAGGCATGTGCCTTGCTGCTCTCTGACATTATTTGGTGCTTTTCCCCCTTTTCATCTCCAGTGTACTTCAGTTCATAGCCTGGTTGTCAGATTATATGCCCCCCCCCCCCGCCAAATGCACATTGATGGACAAGGCAGCTGGGTGGGTAAAGGCAGATGTTTTCTACTTTACTTAACTGCACATCAACCACAAAGTTTGACCCAAACATGTATCTCAAAGTATAAACCAAGAGTGTCAGTCTTTTAAATAAGAAACACTGGGTGTTTTCTGCAACTTAAACACAAGCAAGCTTGGAAGACGGGGAAGGGAATTGTTTTATTTGAATCTGACAGTGTTTTGAAACTTTCCCATTTCACTGTGAAGGGTGGCACACAATCACATTAGCCTTTAAGAGCAATCAGTGCTCTGTGGGGTGTCACTGAGCTATACCCAGATGCCTCTGAAGTTTTAATTGTCTCTAACAGCTTCCCTCTATAAAACAGCTACTTATTCTGAAAGTCACTGGGAGTGATTTGGGTATATCTTGCTTATATGTCATTATGCAGAGGTTGCTGAAGACATAGTGGATGTAGATTGAGTTATTTACCACAGTGAGCTCAGTGGTCATAAGCACACTGACTGAGCCCTTGCATCTATAGATGGCTGTCAACCATGTAGCAAACATAATATTCATCCCTTTGTAATGTTTTAAAGTCAGGCCTGTTATTAGAGGTCTAACTTGTGTGTTGAAAAAACATAATTATAGGATATTAAAGAAGATATAAACTCTGTAATTTTCTCTCTATTTCACATTGTTTTTAAAAACTATTTCTACTGGTTGAGAATTTCATGTAGTATATTCTGATTATATTAAGAACCTCTTCTTCATCTTTATCCTCACCCTCTAAACCTCTCTTGAGACTTCATGTCCTATATTATTATTTTTAAGGCCTATGGAGTCTAGTTTGTGTTCCATAAATGTTCTTGGACTCAGAGCCTGCTAGGCAAGAACACTACTACTGAGATATAGCCTAATTCCACATATATAGTGCTGAGACAGGACCCCTCTAAGTTGCCCATGTTAACCTTGACCTTACCATGTAGCCTGAGGTCTTGAATCTGCAATCCTTCTGCCTCATTCTCCTGAGTAGCTCTGATTCAGACCAGTACAAGTCCCCCCTCCCCCAAATCCTGAAGTTTTTAAAAAGAAAATCATATTATACATTAAGGTAAATACTAATTTACAATTAAAAAATTCAAGAGGATTCATTATAGAAAATCTTCAATTGTCTTGCCTGTCACATTCTATTTATGCCTTATAGTTAGAAGTTTCAAAAAGTTATGCTACATGAAATAAAGTTAAAGTCTTCAGCCTAACATTTTCCACAAGGGTAATTTTGGAACATGGCCAAATTCGACACAACTTTCTCCACATAATGCTCGATTACAGCCTAAATACACTTTTTCAAATCCATGGATATGTCATTAGGAATGCCCAATGTATAGACTAGTCTCCACACCATTTCAGCAAAGCATCATCACTGTAAGATCCTGGTATTGTAACATTCTGAGATCACCTTAAAGGCTAATTAGAAAAGAAATTAGAGTCAATTTTTTTTTGGTATTACTGTGGATCAAACCAGGCCTTCAACATGCTAGGAAAAAAATACTCTATTACTAAGCTGTATTGCCAATGTTAGAATTGTTTTAAGACCATAACTGTCTTTCATTTTCAAGTTATTGTGTGTATGTTTTATGCATGTGTGTTCATGTGTGTGTATGTGTGTAGGCTGAAGCCAGTATCAGTTTTTTTTTTTAAATTTATTTTAATTAAAAGAAGGATTTCATTACAACAGCATTAACCCATTCAATAACATTTTTCTGAGCTAGGGTACATCTCTTTCAAAATTGGCTGTACATTTCTAGGTTTACAGATGAATTATTATGCTTATACAATCTTTTACTCATTATAAACTCTATAAGACATAAAATTAAATGAGGTTCCAACGTTTAAAAAAGATCTCCAC